>NW_024354500.1:4063246-4088113 GCF_902729225.1 Pteropus medius | reverse complement strand
TCTCTCTCTCTCTGTCTCTCTGTCTGTGTCTTTCTGTTTCTCTCTTTCTCTCTCTCTCTCCCTCTCTCTCTCTCTCTCTCTCCCTCCTTCTTTCTTTTTTTGACTTCAAGATAGGAGTCCATATATAACATTTAAAATTATAATAGCCTATTCAGAATAAGGGATGAATTGGACTACATCAAACTAAAAAACTTCTGCACAGCAAAAGAAACCATCAACAAAATAAAGAAGCAATCAACTAAATGAGAGAAGAAATTTGCAAACAATGCCTCTGAGGAAGGACTAATATCTAAAATGTACAAATAACTCATATAAGTCAACAACAACAAAAATAAACAATCCAATTAAAAAATAGGCAGAGAATCTGAGCTGACACATCTGTCAAGAAGATATACGAATTACCATCAGACTTATGAAAAGATACTCAATGTCACTAGCTATCAGGGAAATGCAAATCAAAACTATAATGAGCTACTACCTCACACCTGTTATAATGACTATCATCAACAGGACAAGTAATAACAAGTTGTGGGAAGAAGGAATCCTCATACACTGCTGGTGGGAATGTACAACCACTATGGAAAACTGTATGGAGATTCTTCAAAAAATTAAGAATAGAATTACCATACAATCTAGTAATCTCTCCTCTGGGTATCTACCAAAAAATTTGAAAACACTTATCTGTAGACACATGTATCCTGATGTTCATAGTAACACAGTGTTCAAGATATGGAAACAACTAAAGTATTCTTCAATAGATGATTGGATAAAGAAGTGGTACATATATACAATAGACTATTACTCAGCTGTATAAAAAAAAAGATAAAATACTACCATTTGTAATAACAGGGATGGATTTTGAGATTATCATAATAAGCAAAAGAAGTCAGACAGAAAAAGTTGAGTATCATGATTTCACTCATGTGGGATATAAAACTGAAAGCAACAAAGGAACAAGACAAACAAACAAAAACTCACAGATACAGACAGCAGTTTAATGGTTACTAGAGGGAAAGGGGGTGGGGAGAGGTAGAAAAGGGTAAAAGGGGTTAAATATATAAGGACAGAAGAAAATTTAACTTTGGATGGTGAACACATGCAATATTAATTTAAAGTATTATTGAATTGTACTCTTAAAACCTATGTAACTTTATTAACCAATGTCATCCCAATAAATTTAATAATGAAGAAGAAGGGGTCAATATAACTGACTGAAGACAGAAAAAGGATGCCTAAAATAGGAATTAAGTTTCAATGGATATTAGAATGATTCTAATATCTTGGTCAAACTAGTAAGAGTTTTCTATAGTTATTTCTAAGAGATATTTACAAAACTGTTTTTCAACAATTAACATATGCTGGTACATGAGTTTAGTAGGTTAAAGCAGCGGTCCCCAACCTTTTTGGCACCTGGGACCAGTGCTCCTATATAATCCTTGATGATCTGAGGCGGAGCTGAGGCGGTGATGCCAGCGCTGGTGAGCAGCTGCAAATACAGATGTAGCTTTGCTCCCTAGCCTGCCACTCACCTCCTACTGTGCGGTCCAGTTCCTAACAGGCCACAGACTGGTACTGGTAAGTGGCCTGGGATTTGGAGACCCCTGGGTTAAAGTATAGGCTCACCGTTCCAATTTCAAATGTAAGATTATTTCTAAGCTGCTTAGTTTATACAATGAAATTCTATCTTCCATTCCATATTTTAAAAATAATTTAGCCTCTTTTAAGAAAGATTTGGCATGTCTATTTGCACATCATCCCCATCTCAAGCAGAGGCATTTTAGATGACTAATCACAATTTTGGAGTTACATGAATTATAACTTCGATCTACCCTTTAGATAATATAAAGTTTGGGGGATATATGAACGATAGATCATAGAGCAAGTCTGCTAATGACACATCAATGAAAAATCTAGACTGAGAAGAATTCTCCTCCATTGGTCATATAGTCCAGAGTTCAACAGGTACATCAGGTACCAAGGGTATGTCTTTGAAAGAACATATGCGATTGGATGTTTAAATTCTTCTTTCCTTGTTAACATCCAGACTCACTTCCTCAAAGCCACAAATCAAGTTCTCAAATGTAATACATTACTTTTCATTGTAATTCAACCGTAAAGTATAGAATTTGTGGCCAGGGAAACTTTTGATTTTGTAGATTTCAGATAAAACTCACTGCTCTCTGCCTTATGATTGGGCACCCTTCAAACCAAAGCTTTGGGGCTGTTAGACCACATAAAGCACCAAGTAAAGTATCAAAGGATAAAAAAAAAAAATTCAGTACATATCATATTGGCATTTTAATTTTAAAGGCATATACACCAACACAGCATAAAGGCATAATGTGAAGCCTTGGTTGTTTCTGACTAGCAATGTAAGCAAAGTTACTTTTGTCAAAAATAGTTAATATGGATTTGCTAAGATTTAAGCTTGATACAAAGGAATTTACAATGAGAAAATCAAAGTTGATCTATAAACAGCAAAGTGATCATAACTGAATATTTTTCTTTTCTAAATTTTATGTATGTTATAATTTTTTCTTATATTTAAAATTATAAAATTTATTTTAAATATTATAAATGGCATAAGTTACAACTAAGGCTTTAAGTTTGTTCATTTAATTCAACTTATTCATTATCAGGGCCCATGAACTATAGAAATGCAAATTTTTTAAAATATTTATATTAAAATACGATGCATTAGGCTCTTTAAAATGTTATTTTACTGTTTTTTAATGGGTGATCAGATCCTACTTATTTTCCAAATAAACCACCTTCTCTAGAAAGTATGCACATATAAGTACAGCTTTCATTTCGTTTTCTATGATATAGCAAAATATTTTAATCGAACCCATCTAAATACAGTATTCATAATAATTTAATTCAAGTTAACTCTAACTTATACCAGCTCTAAGACAAACTAAAATTTCAGACAGAAGTGGAAAAACAACAACAACAACAACAATATCCACTGCAAAAAATTTGAATTTTCAGAGCAGTTTCATAGTTTTGGGAAAATGCCTGATTTAAGCTAAGATATAATTATTTTAAGCAGAATAATAAAATTATATTTAATTACATAACTTTGTTATATATTTGCCTCAAGACAGTATTTAGCTATCAAGCTCTTTTGTTTAATGGGAGCATAAAATACATTTTTAGCATGCACTTTACTTCAAGATATTTCAGATGCATATTATGTATTCTATTTGTCTCAGGCTTTGGACATATACAGACAAAATGAAAAACTAGCCTATTACCACATCATAGATAGTGGAAGAAGACATTATATAGTCTGGGTCAGAGGCAAAATATTTTATCATTTGGGGCAAAAGCAGGAGCAAGAATGACTTCGTCATGCGGTTCACACTGCTTTCCCATTTCTCAAAAATTCCACACGGGTGGCACAGTGCCTATGGTGGAGGCATGCATATGTAGAGGGTTGTGTTAATATAGAGCTTGCTAGATTTGCCACTTTTATAGTAAACAAAAGAATGCCTGATTTTTATTTAGAGAAAGATGTTCCCTCATCCCTCATGCTGGCTAACTACAAATACAACCCTAACAGATGGCTCAAATAAAGAGCATTCAGAGACTTTACATTTTGGAATACCTAACAAAAAATTTAAAGGCCCATGGTAGATCACCATTTCTACAGACTGTTTAAGAACGTACATGTTTGAAATTTAAAGATGGAAACAACAACAAAAAACTTTAAAAATGATATAGAAGATTTACAAACTAACCAAATCAAATTTATAGAAATGAAAAATACCATAAAGTTGAATTTAATGGATAGATTAAACAGCAGAACAGCTGAATAGAGAAGTATTAAAATAGAAGACAGAATACCCTATTTAGAATAAAGCATAGAGAAAATATTCTCTTTTTTGGCTTGTGAGATACCACTTTGTTTTGTTTTCCTCCTGCTTTCCTGGTAGTAAAATAAGGAAATGAAACATAAAGACTTTAAAGTCAGGTTGATGTTATCTGAGTCTAACCATGTAAGCTGTGTGATTTTGAAAAGATTGTGTAAACAGAGCCTCAGCCTTCAACTTTTTGAAATAGTGTTGACTGTCTCACAGCTCTTTTGAGAATTAAACATCTTAACACGTAAACAGTTCAGGTTGTAGTGTTTATTAAAATGTTACATACCTCAGGTACCTCTTCCTTCTATTACTTTATCTCAAATGCACCTAACATCTTCACTAATTGAGTCATCTCTTCAATCCTACCAGTCCAAGGCTTTCAATCTTGGACTTGACCAAAGCATTTTTTTTCTCTTCTCATTGAATACCTGCATCCACATACATGACTTCTAGCCACTTTACAGTGACGATATCTTTCATTTTATATCGTTTTGATAGCTTTTTTAATGAAAGAATTTTTTTTGCGTGTACAAATTCTCTATTCCATTTTCTTTTCCAAACTTTTTTCAATTAAATTTATTGGGGTAACATTGGTTAATAAAATTATATCGGTTTCAAGTGCAGAGTTAAGTAAAACGTCATCTCTATATTGCATTGTGTGTTCACCATCCCAAGTCAAATTTCCTTCTGTCACCATATATTTGATCCCCTTTACTTTTACCTACCTCCTCCTTCCCCTTTTCTCTCTGGTAACCATTAAACTGTTGTCTGTGTCTATGAGTTTATTTTTTGTTTGTTTGTCTTGTTCATTTGTTGCTTTCAGTTTTATATCCTACATAGAAGTGAAATCACATGATTCTCAACTTTTTCTGTCTGACTTATTTTGCTATCTCTGTTATGAACTATATAATCAATGGAAAACTTGATTCATGCCAAAAACAGGCAGACTCATGGCCTCTTCATTTCATAACCACTGGTCTTCCCAATTTTTTTATTTCAGTAAATGGCTTCACTCCACAGACATTTATTTTAAAGTGAAGACTTTGAAGAGTTTTACAAAATTCCTTTCTTTCCTTCGCTTTCTCCATGCAATCAGCAACTAAGTCTAGCTAATTCCATCTTCTAAATGTATTCCAAATATGTCTTCTCTTATGCTAGTCAAGACATAATTTCTCAGTTGCAGTACACAAATAGTCTATCTTTATAACGTTTGTCTTCAGGATATGTTCAGGCCACCTTCCGTATCATTGCTAAAGCAATCATTCTAAAATCCACCTGCATACTTCTACGTGGAATATTTATTCCATACATTATGTTTCTCCTAAATCACCATCAACTACAAAAAAAATCTATATAAAAGCAACTTAAGCATTAACTTCTCAGGGAATAGTGGCCTTATCCTTCAATCACAGATTTGGTGCCATATCTTTTTAGTCCCATAATAACAAGGACATATTTTTCAGGGACATATGAAAGAGCATGTCTTTCTCAGACCTTATTTTACCATATTACGAGTAGTGGCACAATTTTCTGTATCTCTCACTAGATAAGGAGTTTTCTAATGCTATATATAATGAACATTTATTCAAAGATCAGTAACTGTCAGGAAGTGTGCTAAAACTATGCATGGTTTATCTCACTTAATCCTCCTAAACTCCTATGAAGTAGATAATGAAATTATGAGAATTTCACAGATAAGGAAACTAAGGATCACAGAGGTAACTTGCTAAGTGTCCCTTAGATAGTAGTGAAAACACAATTCAAACTTAGAAAGGTAGCTCCAGAACTAGTTCTCTTAACAGCTATACTATAGTCTCTCCTTTAAACGTCAAGAACCATTTGGTTCTATATTTTCAATGTCTAGCACAATACCAGAACAGTAATAGAGACATGTTATAAATATTCACTGGATAATTACAGAAATGAACGCATGTAAATGAATAAATTAATATTTTAAAAGAGTGATTTTCACATTGATATAGTAGATTTAAATTGAAAATAAGATTTGGCCAGAGCTTAAACAAGAGTCTGCACTTTAAATAATAATAAAAACCATATTTGAGTCAAAGCATTCATAAAAGAAAAAATATAATATTTTTAAATTTGAGAGTATTCTCTCATAGATTATAAAAATTTAAATTATGGCTGTGATTTGAATAAATGTATAAGACTCTGTTTTATGCTTAGATAGGTAGATTCAAAAATAGCTATACACAAATGAGTGCAAAATTCTCTTTGCTCCCCACCCACCACATATTTAACAATTTTAGAAATGGTGACTATAAACAGCCTAAAAAAATACATAATCAGATTCCTCATCTGTAAAATGAGGACATGGGCTATGCAGCCTCAAGGTCCCTTCCAGCTCTATGACTTAGAATTTTCTAACTTAATTTATACCATATGTTTTACTAGTGCTCAGCATGTTTTCTTTTCGTTCCAGATTAATTTCTTCCTTTTGCTAAGTCTATAGACTAGTGCTAATTGTCATGCCTAATCTATAGACCAATTTGTAAAAGAAAAAAAAATCTACTGGGGACATTGCAATGAATCCATAATTTGAAGAATCCACAATTTGAGAGGCCTGCTGTGCCTGGATTTAAACAGCTGTTTCAAGAACCTTAACCATCAGGGAAAGTCATCCAAAGAAAGGCCATCCACTGTGCTTTGATCTCTCCACTGAAGCACTGCCTTTCCATATGCTTGGTGAGATCCCAGACCATTAGACCCATGCCTATGGCTAGCATTTCCCCTTGTTTCTGCCCAGGAAATGGCATCAGAGTGTTTCTAAAGTATAAATGAAATAAAATTTCATTACAGTAGAGCTCTGGATGAAACTGAGTTTACATGATATTACATTAATTAAGCTGAGTAAGTCAACACTGCTTTATAAGTGAATAAAAGGGAAAAAGAAAAAAGAATACAAGGGCAATATTTTAAAACACGTGTGCAAAACTGGTTTTTAAAATGCTTCTCAAATATTTTTTCCTTTCATCCTTTAATAAGAGTCCTTTGAGCATATGCATAATTACCTCCATTTTATAGATAAAGAATCTGATATTTAGATAGTTAATTAAGAGCCCATAATTAGTAAATATGGGGTCTGTACTCACACCCAAATCCCCTGTTAGAAATCCCTTATCTTTTCCATCACTGCATATCATCATAAGACAGAGAGTGATAGGATAGATATACTCAAGGCATATTTCACTTCCTAAAATAAAAGGTACACATAAAATTGCCATTTAAAAGACAATTTTATGTAGTTTATTTCTATAAGAACATAAATTATTTCATGGAATATTAAATTATCTTTTTCTCTATCAGTGAAAAGTTAATTAAGAACATGATTGAGCATTGATGATGGATACTAATTAAGCATTATTTGATTTATACAAAAATGACATTTAAAGAATCTTTAAATAATTAAAGCAAACCTTTCTACCTGAAGCATGGGAAAAAGTCAAGGGAATCACTGTGTCATGACCAACTCATTTTTGATACCTACCTTTATCAGAAACCACTATCTTTCCTATTCTCTTCCTTTTGTTTACTAACAGTACCTCAAATAATTAAAAACCGAGTTCCCAGACCTACGAGGCATATGACCTATGAGTTTAAAACAGCAGTTATTGGACGGCTCTAAAGGAAGTTTTTTGTGTGAAAAACTCACTGGGACGCATATTTTGCCCTTTGCCCTTTCCCTTCTTTGTGGAGTTGCTATTTGGGACTATGAAGAGACAATATGAAACTATCTACTAAGGATTGCTGAGAAAAGAAAGAAGGAATTTACTATTGTGATGGATGTTGGAGCGACTGACATAGTCCAAACCTGCCTGGCTCTGGTCATGTTACATGATACAAATAAACTAGTATTTAGTTATGTCACTCTCTTTGGGTTTCTCAGTTATATGTAGCTAAACGCAATACCTAACACATTTACCTGGAGTCAATCACTGTATCCAAGAAAAATGATGGGAACTGACTGGCTTATGTTCGATATACTGCCTCTCACCCAATTTTTTTTCATTTAGATATATTTTGAAATCAGGCCAATCAGTGCCCACATCACAAAAACCACACAGATGCTATAAAATGTGGGAAAATCTAGGTCCTGTTAAAAAGGGAAAGATAATGAATGATGAATAGTCCCTCACAAATGTCCACTATAATATCCATGTACCATAATTTATTTTACTAGTCTTTCTTTTGGGAATACCTAGACAGTTTATATTTTATTATCATAAGCAATGTCTTATTAAACTATTTTGTAGATAAAGCATTATAAGAGAGATTGTGTGTATGTTTTCTTTTTACTAGATTACTAGAAAGAATTACTGGTACAGCTCTCATTACATTTTTTTATAATCCTTAATATATTTTGCTAAATTGGTTTTCATAAAGTTTATTTCATTTTAAAATTTTGTCCCGAGTGTAAGAATGCTCACTGAAAATATAGTTACCATCATCATCATTTATTTATATCATCATATATACTTTGCTTAGTTTCATATGCAAAAATTATCTTATGTATTGATTTTAATTTCTTTGATTTAAACAAATAGTTTGTAAATAGAATGCATTTTTATTTGTAAGTCACAGAGTAGCTCCTAAAAAGTTCAAAAGTGAAAGTATGATTTAAATAATGTCAGTTAAAATCTCTGGCAGTTGCTCTCAAACTAAGTGTATGCATCAGAATCACCTGGAAGGCTTTTTTGTCCCGCCAGCTTTATTGAGGCATAATTGACGAATAAAATTTTATATATATAGGGTATACAAAATTGTGATCTGAGATACCCATACATATATATATGTGTGTGTGTATATATTTACATATATATTTATATATAGTGAAATGATTACCACAATCAAGTTAATTAGTATGTTATCACATCACAGTTACCATTTTTGAGTGTGTGATAAGAATACCTGAGATTTAATCTCAGCAAATTTTAAGTATATGAGATAGTATTATTAATTATAGTCATCATGCTATACGTTAGATCCCCAGAACTTATTCATCTTTAACTGAAAGTTTGTACCCTTTAACCAACATCTCCCAATTTCCCCTACCTCCTACCCCTTGATAACCACCATTGTTTCTATAAATTCAACTTTTTAAAATTGCATGTATAAGTGAGATCATTCAGTATTTGTCTCTACTGAGCCTTATTTCACTTAGCATAATCCCCTCCATGTTCATCCATGTTGTTGTAAATAGCAGGACTTCCTTCTTTTTTATTGAATAATATTCCACTGCACATGCATACACCACATTTTCTTTGTTTACCAGTGAGTTAAGACACCTGGGTTGAATTCATATCTTGGCTATTGTGAATAAGGTTATCTTCATAGTTTGGCTATGGTGAATAATGCTGTAGTAAACATGGGCATGCAGAGAGCTTTTTGAGATAGATTTCATTTTCTTCAGATAGATATCAGAAGTGGGATTGTTGATCATATGGTAGTTATATTTTCACTTTTAATTTTAACCATATTTCTTTTTCATGAATAGTTTATGCCTTTATTTTTTTTTAATAATTGTACTTTGTCTAAGGATTATCTTTATCTTTTTAACATGTGCCAAATATTTTTCGTTTAATTGTATTTAAAGCTTATTTTTAAAAATATTTTGAATTGTAAAATTTCAAATTTTAGAATATCCTAAGCTTGTGAAGTATCTTTTAAGATTTTTTCCATTGCTTCTATAATTATAAATCAGTTAAGAACTCATTTATATTTTCTTATATTATTAGTTTTTAAAAAATAACATTGTTTTGTTGATTATCTCTATGGGCAGTTTATTAATCTTTGATTAACTTTTTATTTTTATCAATTTCTTTTCTACAATTCCTTTGGACTGATTATAATTTTTTCCAGCGGCTTTAAATTTTTCATTAATATTTAGTATTTTCTATCTTCTAAAATTTAAGAATATAAATTTCTCTCCAAGTTCTTATTTAGGTTCATTAAACTTCACGCATTATGCTGCTCCTCAATCCTAATTTACAGTAGCTAGTGTTTTTCACATTCACTATTCTTAAATCCATTTTCATGTTTCAGATCTACAGGTTTGAGAATGTTTATTATTCAATTACTAATGTTCTATTATAGTCAAGGAATGTTACTCTGCGTAGAGTTGATATTTTCTTATTTGCTAAAACTGCCTTTGCAACCTAGAAGCAATATATTTTTGTAAATGTTGCACGTGTCTTTGAAGAGAACGTGGGACATAACAAGATGGTGGAATAGGAGGCTCCTGTCCTTCCTCCCACAGCTGGATGCAAAATTGGAATCAACTGGCTACATAAGGATCAATTCTCTCAGAAAGAAATCAGAAACCAGTTGCGTCTACTTCACACCGAACAACAGAAAATACCCACATTAAAAGAGGGAAGAAAAGCTGAGACACTCTCAACGAAAACTTCACCCCTGGCACAGCGCCATACAACCTCGAAGGAACGCCCAACTCCCCACTTTTCCCTGAGGAGTGCAGAGAGTGGAATGCACGTCTAATGCACCAACTTCTGTTGGCAACTCAGGGACTGACCCCTAACTCGCCAACTTCTGGGAGGTGACTGGCGGGGCATTTGCTGAGCCCCCTGAGACCTCAGAGCACAGAGGCCGCTTTAAATCGGCGGAAGAGCATGTCCACCAGCTTCAGTCGAAGTTCCCCGCGCAGGAAGCTGGTGGTAAAGCCCGGATCCCGGAACCCTCCCGGAAGGGACTGCACTGCACGTGTGCTTCCCCGACCCTTCCAAGTCTGCCGACTGCTGCCAAGGGTCTAGTGTCGGAGTGTCCCTACCTTTGGCTGCTGACAGAGTCGTCTGGAAGCACGGTCCGTGTCTGGCTGGTGAAGCCGAGCAAGAGCGAATGTAGCCACCCACAGCTGTTTGGTGTTAGATGGTGGGAGCCGCTGGTGGCCGAGGCAAGTGGGCACTTCCGGTGGGTCTTAACTCTTTCCCCCATCCCCCTCCTTTCAGGGAAAACAGAATGAAAACAAGGTTCCAGTTTTTACTGAAGGCGTTGGGTTCCACTCCTTGTGCTCCGACTTTTCTGGCTGCTGCCTGAGGGTCTGGCTTCTAATTCCTCTGGCATTTGCTAGTTTCTCTGGGTTTACCCTAAACAAAGCGGCGGTTTTAATGATGCTGCAGGCTCTCCTGCAACTTCTTATCCTGTCTTCATCTTGCTATAAAGCTCGGCTCCCAGTTTCTCCTCGAAGGGGTTAGACTACACATCTCGTGCTCCAACTTTTCCAGCTGCTTCCAGAGGGAGAGTTGGATTCTAACTCTCTTCGTAGGATTTTGGGAGCTGATGGAGCAGGAAGCACTAGTGTCCTGGGTGCTGAAAAGGCTAGTGGACACTTCCAGTAGTACCCCTCCTATCCCTTTACTCAAGAGATGGAACCAGGTCTCTAGCTGACCAACTGATCTCTGAGAGCTGGTGGGGCTTGGTATTCGTTTGTCCCCCTGGGAGTGATGTAGCAAAGCAGTGGTGTGAAAGCAAGTGTCATCTAAAGGGGAGTGGAGACGTTTGCCTCAGCTTCTCTCCCAGGTTAGTGCCCGGCTAGTGGGTAATAAATCCCAGCTTTCAGGTTCTCCCTGAAGAGGGTAGAAGTTGGACCACACATCTAGCACCCCAACTTTTCCACCTGCTACCAGAGGGACTGGTTTTATCTTGCCTTTTTCTAGAAACTGGATGGGACATAACCTAGTCTGGGGGAGGGGGAGGATGGTAGCTGTAAAGAGATGGTTATGTTAATTAGCCTGACTGGAATCCTTTCACTGTCTGTTCAAACATCATGCCATACACCTTATATATAGTTTTTATTTTAAAACATTAAAAAAGAAAAAAAATGTGTATACTTAATACCTTTTTGGGAGCAGAGTAGAGTTATATATATTTATTAGAACAATTCATAAATTATGTTCATCAAACCTTCCAAAATATAAACCGTTTTACCTCCTATACCTAACATTTTCCAGGATTTAAAATGTCCCTTATAACTTTAGATTTTTTTAAAGCTAATAACCTTTTTTTTTGTAATCATGGGTCACACCACCTTTATAGATAGTCTCTTTGTTAGCTAGTCAGACATGAGAAGAATCATTTGCAGATGAGTTGCCTGCACCCTTGAAGAAACAAATTGAACAAAGCGGTTTAGAAGTGGTGGTCCTAGGAAAAGGAGAATAAAGAGTAAGATTAGGGAACAACAAGAGGTAGAAGAATGGATTGTAATCATGATTGCCAATTTCCAGGAAAGATACCTATGCAAACGTGTTATATCTGGTCTGCGGATTTAAGGATGTTTTGGATAGATGTGGAAACTTGTCCTGACTGGTCAACATAAAAACATTTTTATAGGAGAATGGGGAAGACAGAATGTTGTTTTTTTAAAAATATTTTAATCTCACTTTTTCAAAATTCTGCCTATGTAACATATCGGATAACATCCTTCATGCTGACCATAACTCAACAAAACCCTCATCAATATTATTAAAGCTCTTAATTTTCAGAAATTGACTTCTGAGACTCTTACAAAAAGATGCTCTCTTATTGGGAGATTTTGCTTATTGATATCAGAACTAGTAAGATGCATTTTAATGTAGCGTATGGTTTATGTAAACCTGATTATAAAAGCATGTCCTCATAAGCAAATACACATACAATTTAATGTTGCTTTAATATTTTATAAACTCAATGACTTGACTTAGGCTTACCTCATATCTATTATAAAATAGGAGATTTTACTTGGTTTCTCTAATTTTCAAATCAATTATATACTTATTTTGATCAGACTATGGACTGATATTCTTAATGACAGACACTTGGGAGACTTAGACTTTAGCCAAGAGGAGCTTTATTACTTTTATTATGAGAATTATGCCATTGCTTTTTTGAGGGACTGAAACTCTGATGTTAATCTTCTTGGCATCCCAGCCTTATATAAATTCACGAGACAGAATTCTAATTAGAAGGTTTCATGAAGAATAAGAATGATGGGGTTATAACTTTTTCTATTTAATAATTGCTATTTCCCTGTAAGTATACACTAGTCATCTTGATTGGATTTGGGAATATTTCACATATTTACAGATTGTCCCTTCTAGGATGACACCTCTCAAATATTACCTCTTTATTTTTTCATCTTTTCCCTTTAGTGGCTAATCTTTTAGTGAAATTAAAAGGATACATCTTCCAAACTCATTCTCAAAATTCTTACTTGTTGATAAAATTTAAAACTTTTTCCTGTCCTTGAACTGCTAAAAGTAAATCAACCATTTGCTATGTTTTTTGACCTATAACTTGACTTTGATAAAATAGACAGAAGTTGCACTAAAATATATGGTGTTAATATGGGTTTTTGGTTTATAATTTTTTAAAATCTATTTATTTAAATTAGTTTCAAGTATACAGTACATTGGTTAGACATCTATATACGTCACAAAAAGATCCATCCAGTTGCTCCCTCCCTCCCCTGGCCCTCCACCTAGCCATCATATTAATGCTAACTACATTACCTCTGCTGTGCTCCCCATCCCTGTGGCCAACTATCAACTACTAATTTGTACTTCTTTAACACTTCACCCTATTCTCCCATTCCTCCAACCCCTCTGCCCTCTGTCCATCACCAAAATATCCACTATATTTGTGAGTCTGTTTTTGATTAGTTTGTTCTTTTTGTTCCTTAGATTCCTCATATAAGTTAACTCATATTTTTTAAATATTAAGATACAAATTAAATGAAAGTAAAATATATTTTATAGATACGTTTTCAATTTTAAATTATAAAAATGATGATTTTCTTGTATCACATGGTTTATCTCCAACATCCTATGATTCTGTTTGTCATTGTATAATTGTAGAATCCTAAATAATAACCCTGTAAATGTTCAAGATCTTTTACTATTTTATGTATGCTGACTCATTTTTTTCTTATATTGTTTTATAGAAGATGAAATGAGTCACAGCTAAATCAAATAACTTTCTTAGGTCACAAAACTAGTAAGGAATGAGGCAAGGATATAAATCTGAGTGGCCTTGTCCAGAGTCCTCTAGGCTTTATTGGAACTTCTGGAAACATATGGTAAACAATGATAACTTAAACTATGTGTATCACTCACAAAAGAGGATGACAAATTTCTCGTATGTATATAAGAATCCAAGGGGGTGGGAAATATAACATTGTTTTGGAAGTAGAACAGCAGCATACCAAGCAGAGAAAGTATTTTTAACAAGGTAAGTGTAAAATAAAAATTTAACAGATCTGTTTCTATCTACTACTTATTAATGTAACATCCTCTTTTTTTTTTTAACTGAAGCTATTTGTAACAATGCCCCCAATCATTCATATCATTACATTATTTTTCTGGAAGTTCTAATCAATAATCAAGAAAACACAGCAAGATGAATAAATATTTGAAAGAAAGAGGGAAATTATTATTAGTATTTATAAAAGTGATTATATTCTTAAAAAATATCTCCCAAGAAATTCAGTTAAAACATTGGTGGAATTTAATAATTATCTCATTCTCCATAACAAATTTGACAAATTTGACAATTCCAAAGATGGAATACTGGAGAGACTGAGAGCCTTGACTTGTGTTCCACTGCCTGCTGTACCACTTTCTAGTTCTGTGACCTTTGTCAAGTCAGTTTGCCTGTTTGTGCCTCAGTTTCATCATTTGTAAGTGGCAAAAATCAACCAATCTCACAGGGTTGTTGTGATGATTAAATGAGTTAATGTGTGAAAAACTAACAACTGTGCTTTGGATATAATAGGTATTATACTACCCATAACCATTATTGTCATTGTTATTATTTCAGTAATAAGGTAAACATAAAATATCAGGTTATACACTGGCCATCAAAAATTAAAGTAAATGCAGGTAGAACGTTATTAAATGTATAAAAAAATACATAAAGGAATGGATAAGAGGAGAAGGAATCAAAGCTGGAAACGTGGTAAAAACTCATAAGATTTAATTACCCAATGAAACAAATATATTTTATATATATAAACTTTCTATAATACAGAGAATATGTGAATGAAAAGAAGTGGGGGCCAGGGCAAATGATATGCTTGACTGATTAGAAAACACAGGTTAAATAAAAACTTGTATCAAGTTACGTGCTATAACGCAGCAGTCTCCACAAACTTTTTGTCACCAGAGATGGGTGCTCCTCTGAAAATCTAATGCCTGATGATCTGAGGTGGGGCTGAGGTGGTGAAGCTAGTGCTGGGGAGTGATTGTGAATATAGATGTATCTTCACTGGCTCACCTACTACTCACCTCCTGCTGTGTGGCCCAGTTCCTAACAGGCCATGGACCGGTATTAGTCTATGGCCCTGGGGCTGGGAATCCCTGCCTAAGGACTAGACCAGGCAACTTCTCAGTTCCTCACAGGTAAGATGTGTCCACTGGACACATTGCAGATGGAAGAAGGATGAGCTTCCTTCCTGGTTACAGAAAGCTCTGCCTTCAACCTATTCTATCTGCTAATACAACTGTCTAGAAGAAAGAAGTTGCTGAGTATAGTAGAATTCACTCTGTGCTGAGGAGTTTGCCTCTAGCTTAGGTACCGGGCTGTGAGCTTTCTACAATAGCAACTGCTACAGAATCGGTAAGCTAAAAGTTCATGAACCTAGCTCTCTCCAGCCTCCATAGAGGTAACATGGTAAAGAAGTTTAAAATAATGTAATGATATGAGTGATCGGGAGCATTGTTATATATGATGATCTCATTTGAAAATAAAATGGAAATAATTTTACATGGCAATAGTTCCAAATGGCAACAGAAAAAATAAAATGACTACTAATAAATGAAATGAAATATAAAGAACTTAAAAATATACATTACAAAGCCACAGACTAATACCGGTCCATAGCCTGTTAGGAACTGGGCCACACAGCAGGAGGTGAGTAGTAGGTGAGCCAGTGAAGATACATCTATATTCACAATCACTCCCCAGCACTAGCTTCACCACCTCAGCCCCACCTCAGATCATCAGGCATTAGATTTTCAGAGGAGCACCCGTCTCTGGTGACAAAAAGTTTGTGGAGACTGCTGCGTTATAGCACGTAACTTGATACAAGTTTTTATTTAACCTGTGTTTTCTAATCAGTCAAGCATATCATTTGCCTGGCCCCCACTTCCTTTCATTCACATATTCTCTGTATTATAGAAAGTTTATATATATAAAATATATTTGTTTCATTGGGTAATTAAACCTTATGAGTTTTTACCACGTTTCCAGCTTTGATTCCTTCTCCTCTTATCCATTCCTTTATGTATTTTTTTATACATTTAATAACGTTCTACCTGCATTTACTTTAATTTTTGATGGCCAGTGTATAACCTGATATTTTATGTTTACCTTATTACTGAAATAATAACAATGACGATAATGGTTATGGGTAGTATAATACCTATTATATCCAAAACACAGTTGTTAGTTTTTCACACATTAACTCATTTAATCATCACAACAACCCTGTGAGATTGGTTGATTTTTGCCACTTACAAATGATGAAACTGAGGCACAAACAGGCAAACTGACTTGACAAAGGTCACAGAACTAGAAAGTGGTACAGCAGGCAGTGGAACACAAGTCAAGGCTCTCAGTCTCTCCAGTATTCCATCTTATAGTCGTATAATTGTCAAATTTGTTATGGAGAATTAACTTTGTCCTTTAAGACTGTCTTCTATTTTTGTTTTCTTATTCCATGTTAGAAAAATAAATGAGAATTTTCAAACAATTAAAATGCCTGTATATTTGATAATTTTCTAGTTTTGATATTTAGATAGAATATTTTCCTAGGAACAGTGAAATCATTGCTCCATTTCTCTTAACATCTAGTGTGACTGATGAAAAGTCTGAAGTTAGTCAGATTTTCATAGTTTTATAGGATAACCTGATTTTCTTCCCTCAAAGTTTTTGTAGCTTCTGATTTTTTCTGATATTAAAATTTCACAAGCCACATGTCAGAATGGAAGTGTTTTCACTTATTTATCACTTAAATCTGAAAACATGTTTAACTTTAGTTCATAATATTTTTTCTATTGTATATTTTATTTTTCCATTGTTTCTGCTTAACTTCATCTTTTAAACTTTTACTCAATATTTTTGAGGATCACATTTTCTTTTTCTTTTTCTAGAACTGTTATTCTCAAATTCTCATTATGAATAACTCTAGATATATTAATTATAATTAATAACATAAAGATTTTACTTCCTTTGCAGTAAGTTCTCTTTATTCAACTTGATTCTTCACACTATTAAATTTCATAAAATTTCCAGTAATTCTTATGCAAATGGCGAATTTTGGACTAGAATTAATATGGGGTTGCCAGTGTATGTGCATTATGTTTCTACAATAGACCTCTCCTCAGTTTGGGAAGATTTACTTAGGTGAACTAAGTTTGTGGGAAGGTTTTCCTTGACTAGCAGTTTACTTTCAGGTATAATGATGAAAAACAGATTGACATTCTGGGGTCCATAGTGATGCAGAAAAAGAGCTTTGCGTACTAAGTGCCCTATTCTTTCCCAGATTTATTGATTTTTTTTTTTTTTTTTTTTAGACTAGAGAGTAGAAATATCTCTGTGGACAGGTGAGGATGAAGTGCAATGTGACAGCTTGCCGTGCTGTAATATGGGAAGGGTGAATATGTAAGAGATTCTTACCTTTGTGAATGTATCTTTTAATTATCTTACTCTGATTATTGTCTCATAGCCTATTACTAGTCTCAATATCCACTAAGCTGGGAAACCTTCTGCCATTCTTCATTCTAATGAGCATGTTCTGGTTTATGTCTTTATCCAGTCTTGTTTATCCCTTAATAAAATACCATATTATAATGAAAGAGAAATTGTTTCCTTCTCATTCTCTGAATTTTAATAGAGTTATGTCTTTTAAATGAGATTTTGGGAGGTGATGTAGCTAAAAATACATGTTAAGCTTGCAGTATTAAATTGGAATCTCTAAATAAGTGCTTCTAATTATTGATGTTTATGTGGCTGGGCAATCTGAGGTTAATGTGAAGGTAACTGAATTTATCTCAAATTCACTTAAAAATATAAACTTCTCTTGACTTCACTTAATCCCCAATTGCTCTTCCTACTCTTCCCATTACTCTCCTTCCTCTTCAAGATAAAATGTGGATTAAAAAATGTCTAATTCACAGCCTCCAATTTCTTCTCCCTCTTACCCAAGATGACTCTAACTAGCACTTTCCCCTAACACTCTAGTGACATCATGACCTCCATAATACTAAATCCAGTGGTTATCCATAGCACTAGTATTACTTATCAATATTGATAGCTAATAACACAGTCCTGCTCAAAACACTCTTTTTCCACTTCTCTTCTGAGATACCTCCTAACTCAAAAGTAACTTTTTCTAGATTACTAAAATAGTCTGAGTTCATCTTGTGATATTTGATTTTAATATCTTTACAGCCTCACCACTCTCTCTTTCCCTTCAGCCCCACAATTGAGCAAATTGATAAGAAAGCCTGGGTGCTCCCTTATTTGGTGATTGCAGAAACATTTAAACCACATAAGCCCCTCACTCTGACCTTATCCCTAACCACAATAAAAACCCCAAGTCAGTCTCCTTTTCTTGCTCTCTCATGCTATTTGGACCAGCTTGGGAGGACTTCTTTACTTGCCACATAAAGCCTTATATATATAAGTAGTAACCATGTTCATACCTTCTTTGTATGTGTGTGCATCATTAATCTCCATGTTTGAGGCAAATTTCTCAGCACCACCCTCTTACCAGGGTTCAGTGAAAGTATCTTTCTTTAATCTTCCCTCACTCCTACAGTGATTTCATCGTCTCATAGCTTCGCACGTTATCTATATGTTGGCATTTCCCACATGAAAAAATATATATACATATATATCCACACACAAATATATATCCACATATATATATATATATATACATCGCATACATACATGCATACATACAAAAGTATAGTGTGAGATGAGTTAGAACCAAGAGTTAAGTATGCATTTGAAGTCCAATAAACAAAGATGGCACTACAGCAAGGTGACAAAAAGTAGAGATTAACATACATACATATATACATACATACATACATATATATATATAGAGAGAGAGAGAGAAAGAGAGAGTGCACTTGTGCGAGGCTCATTAGAACCAGGTAAACAAAAACACAACAACCTCATTAAGTCAGAGGATTGAAGAATCACTACAATAAACCTGTTGTTTGTGGTTGACTTTTTGTGTGTGCTCTGTGATGGGACATATGTTCCACCTTAAGGAAATTGCAATCTAATGATAAAAGAGCATAATATGTCAAATATTAGTGATATGCAACAAATGTTTGTTTTTCGAGGTTATTATAAAAAACTTTTAAAAATTAAGTTACACAGAATTTTAAATCTTGTTAGTTGCAATAGAAAGTCAAAGCACATATAGAAGAAAAGTTTCAAAATATAAATATAAGACACATTCGAGTCATTTAGGCCACCTTGGATCAATATGTCTGTTTTTTAATGAAATGAAAGAAAATTCACAGAGAGTAGTTATATTTAATTCTGTCTCTATATGATAAAACTGTTAAAAGTATGAAAATACCTAAGTATTAATAGTGATTCTTTTTACCAAGCCATGTTATTACAAAGAGATTGTTTAAGTCTGGATCGTCTATCCAGACTTTATGAGATTAATGTTTTTTATATTAAAATCATACCATATGCAAAAGAAACGATTTGTTCTAATTTAGAACAAATCAGGTTTGATACTAATGAATTATGTAGTTTAAAAAGAATCTGTTGGAAAGAGACATTTAATTTACATTTTAATGCATCAGGCTGTTTCTATCCAAGGTGGCCAAACCTTCCCTTTTGAGAAAACCAAGTTAAGTATGTTAATGGTTGAGCTGCTAAGCACATCGCTTAATATTGTTCACTAACATTTATTGATTCTTGAAAGAGACTTGCTAGTAAAGCCTCATTCCTGTACTGCTAAGATTAGGTTTATCCTGCATTAACACTTTAGTTTGATCATTTAAATGTCTCTCAGGTTCAAGTTTTATGTTTTAATTTATTCTTAGGCCTGTGACAATGCAACTAAAACTTTAAGACTTTGCTTACTGGAATGATTTAGCCTTGATTTTAATAAGCCTAGGCAAATTGGCAGCTCTAAATAACATAAGGAAAGCAGTATTTTTCAAGATTTTTGTACATAACCACACATGATTATAAATGTTATGAACAATGGAATGTGATTGTTTATAGAGAAAGAAAATTTCCTTTTATGAATTACAATGCATCTGTTCTTTCCAAGTAAAAGACTTCACAATAGTTTTGAAATGGTTTTTGAAAATAGCCAGTGTGTGGGCTGGGGGAGAGGAAGGGAGGATGATGATAGATAAGAGAAAGGGGGTCAAATATTTGGTGATGGAAAGGAATTTAATTTTGGGTGGTCAACACACAATGCAACATACATATGATGTATTATTAAATTATACACTTGAAACCTATAGACTTTTACTAACCAATGTCACCCCAGTAAATTGAATTAAAAATTTTTTGGAATAAAAAAATAGCCAGTGGGGGAAAAGTATAAAACGAGTCAATCAAATTAAAAATTGACTAAAATTTTCTCATTTTAATATCGTCTCTAAGTTTACCCGTGAAAAAGAAAAGCACCCCAAATTTGCAGAGTATCAGAAGTTAAAGACATCTATAATGACTCAAAATTAACTAACTTCTATCACAAAATATTTTTGTATGTATTTCTCTGGTTTTATTTTTATACGCATTTTGGTCTCATCTGATGTCAAATAGCCATTTTAAATGTCCCTAGACGTTTTTTTTTTTTCCTTAATTATAGAATATAAGGGATCAAAATAATCAATAAAAACTCACTTTACTAAGTAGTCTTTGAGTTGTTTGGCCATGGATATGTCCCTCATATATTTCCTATTACTTCCATTTTTTATGAATTTTTCTCACATTTCTATAGACGTAATCTTAGGAAGCTATTGAATTTCTTAGAAAACATTTTGCTTAATTTTATTAGGAATCTATATGAATATGTTCATTGCACAGATAATTTCTACCTAGTTATTCTGACCAAAAAAAAAATCAAGACAAAATAACATGAATGCTCAGATTGAGTTTTCCCCTGGTAACTGCATAGCTGGAAGTACCAGACATGAAGGAGGCAGCATTTTAGGTATGTGGCCAGAGCTCTTATTAACCTTATAATAAACAAAAATCACATTGATTTATGGATTGTCCTTAAGATGGTGAATTCAGTTCAAAGTAATTAATCAAGCACTCACTGTTTTTGAAGAAGGGAAAAAAGTTGTTTGCCTCAGGATCACATATTCCAAAGGAAATCAAAATAGTTGAACATCAATAAATATAATCAGTGTATTTAGCACACTGATTATGCACAAATTTTATATGTTCCTATAACTGCAGATTTTGCTTTTTATGGACATTATAATAGTGACTAGATGGAAATGCTTGACCTTGATTTAGGATTGACTGAGAAGAACTTTCAAAGTGATATGCAAGGGCTTTTTGTTTTTGTTTTTGTTTTTGTTTTTGTTTGGAAGCACCATGACTGAGAATGGTGTTAGCAAACAACCTCCTGAACCCCACATCTATCCAGGATCTATTTCACTTATAACTCTGAGCAAGTTTTTTAAATGCCTTATAAAATGATAGTTGTGTTTGCCAGCCAAGTTGCAGTATTGTGAAAGTTTACTAATAAATAATAGTATAACATTCTCCCAGTGTATTAATTATTGTACTTTTGCTAATACATCATGTCCAAAGCTGAAAAGAGTCCTATATTTTATTTTCCAAGGACAGTAACATTCTTGTTTCTAAAAGATATTTTAGTCATAAATCCTAAATAAACCTATTCACATAATCCTTGTATAATTATTAATTCTGCTTTGTGATCAATCTCTGACATTGTTATTAATAATCAATAAATTCCCCCAACTTTAGCCACTATAAATAAGTAAATAATGATATAAATAAATAAATGATATAAATAAAGACACAAGCAGAGCAAGAGTAGACAACTTTTATTAAATCAAGCAAAATTGCATTAGAGAAAGTGTGAGTTGAGTACGTAACAAAAGAGGTTGATGAGCAAGGCAGATGCCATATTAGATAGAAAGGCATTGGCCACTGCTAGTGCTAGGCAGTTATTCAAAATGTATTGGAAAGGTAATGGAGAACCATTAGAGTCTCAGAGGATATCTCATGAACCATTCTAATGGTTAGTTGTCAAAAAGTTTTTCTAACAGTTTTCCTCATCTACTCTAATTTGTTTACAAGAAACTGCTTGATTCTATTTCTCCATCCCAAATTGCCATTCTCATTCATGGAAATGTTCTGCAGACAGCTTTTATCTCTCCTGGTTTTCTGCTTGTCACAGTAACCCTCTGTCTGTGGTCCTAAAGCCTTTGGATGCCATAGCCTCCCCAGAACCAAAGAAAGAACTGGCAAAGATGTAGTCTTTCTCTTCAGTTCCTTAGTGTACTTTTGTCTTTTTGTTTTACAGGTGGCATTGTTTATGCTGAATTTAACAAGGCTCAAAACAAACATAGTATACTATGCGTACCCCTTTGTTTCAGAATCCAGCATAGTGTCTTCCATTCTCCATATCTTTAGACTTTTTTATTTGCCTCTTGTGCTTAATTTCCTGCTCTTTTAGCTAAACCAAGCAAACAGACAACTTAAGCATGAAGCATATTCAGTAATGCAAATACACATCAAATGTTTGGTGCCAGGCTCTACCAGGCCAGTAATCACTTGGCCCCAGCTGAGACAAATCTCTTAGAGAGCCATTTATAGAAAATTTAACCATTAGAGTAAGGGTAATCTAATTTCTATCCATTAAAGAGACATCATATGATTTGAAGTGGTTTGATATAATCTGTATTACTTTAAAAACTTACTTTTTATTAAAACTATTCTGATTATTAAAGGAATATGTATTTAGAAAATTGTAAAATATGCAAAAGTGTAAAAAATCAAACATTGGTAATCCTACCAAAGTGAATAAGTGTAAACATTGTTTAAGTATTTTTGTGTGTTTGTGCATGTGTGTCCATGTATTTGGTTATTATGTGTTTGTACCATTTTAGAAATTGATTTTTTCCCTTAATCCATTTGAGTATTTTTACATTTTAAATAACTTTCAATAGTCTGGCTTTATAAACTCTATATTGAGCCTATATATATTCTGTGTTTGAAACAGGTACAATAGTTCTGTGATCTTTTATTCTCTTTTGAGATTTGGCTTATAGAAACAATTGTAACTTGATATCATCAATGTTAATATCATTTCAAATAAAAAAGTTCTATAATTTTGGATATTTGGATAAAGTTTTATTATTACGTGCAAGTAATTACATCTATTTATCTCTGTGTTTTATTAGCTTCATTGAATGTTACTGGTATACGAAGTTCCAGTCTAGAATTTTATATTTAATTAATCTCTCAGTTATTTGGAGCATGTCATTGAGTGCTTATTTTTTCTAAGAAACAAATATGGGTGGAATATTTTACAAGACCTTGTTTATATAAGAACAATTTTTTAAATTTATTTTTAAGTTTCTCCACTCTACATAAAAGTCATATTGGCTATATCTGGAAATCTTGTTTTACAAAATCATTATCTTTTGGCATTTTTGTTTTTAGAATTTGAAGTAGGCCAGATAGTTTCCCCTTTTATAGGTACTATTTTTTAACTAAAAGCTATTAATAGAAATTATTTTTTAAGTCCTTTAAAATTGCAACACTTTCACAAAAGTATGTCTGAGTTCTAGTATCTTTTAATTAATGTTTCCTCATGCTCTGTGGACTCTTCCTATATGCAAATTCAAGTTTTTAGCACAGGAAGATTTTAAACTACTGTTGTGTAACCTGTCAACTTTGTTCTCCCTTTCTGGGATGGGTCATCTTAATCAGTATTCAATTTTTAATCCTCTCTGACTTCTGAGATAATTTCTTAAGATTATCATTTACTTTATTTATGTCATGTTATTTAATGTCTAATCTGATGATCTCATGTTTTTTGTGGTTTTTATTTAAACAGTCATATAGTCATACAGTGTCTTTTCATTTTCTTATTCAGAATGTCATTAACCTTGCCTAAATTTCATTAAATTGTGTTGAGAACTTGAATGAGACATTTTCTAAAAGTTGTTTCTTATGACACTGCTTAAAATTTCTTTCAGAATGGTTTCCTTCTTTTAAAATATGCATTTTTAAAATATAATTTGTGAGTTCTTTTTTTAATATAATTATTTTATTTTTATTTCTTTGTATTCAAAATGAATTCTTTATATCTTTCAGATCCAGACAAAGGAAGAAGAAAACTATTAGATTTTCTGTAGTTTATTTACATGCTTCATTTATCCAGTAGCCTGAGGAGAAAGGTAAGGTGGCTAAATATCAATGAAATTTGAAGTGAAAGTGTCTCCTTTCCTAGGTTTTCTCCCACCGGGTTTGGCATGGCTTTCTTGCTTCGGAAGGTGATTGTTTCCACTGTTTACGGGGCTTAGTAGTCATCCTTAAAAACTAGCTTTAGTAGCACCTTTACTTTTTGCCTGTTTTGATTGTCTCTGATTATTATAAATCAGGAATAATTTCAAGTTCAGATTCTCTAATGAGTGCAGCCTCTTATATCTGACTCTCTTACTAGAGTTGTTGATGAATCTCTATATGTTCCTTTTGATTTTATTTTCATTTGTTTCGATCGATTTGATGCACCAGTACCTCTGTCTTCATGCTTCTAAGTGAAGGGTGTTAATGGGGCTCTGCTAAATTCACTTCATTTTTCCTCAGAATTCTGTTCCTCCTTACAGTGGGGGAATCTGTACGTCCAAAATATTCTCGATCAACAGTATCTATTCTATAGCGAGCAGAAGTAATTTACTTGAATATGCTAAATTGTTGCATCCATACTTTCTCCGTTTTAAGAACTCATCAC
>NW_024354500.1:4061961-4063179 GCF_902729225.1 Pteropus medius | reverse complement strand
AAGAATTGAAGAGGTTTTTTTTACTGTTACTTTTCCTTGAAAGATATTTTTATTTTAAAAATAAAACAACCTGTCCAAAACCCTCTTTACCTTTTTTGGTCCGTACACATTTGTCATGTTCATCAACAAATATAAAACTTATCTTTTAAAATATAATTAGATTATGTTTTTGAAGAAATATTATTAAGTGCTTATTATTTGTATGGCTTTCTGGTTAATACTGTACTTGTTTTTCTGTGTGGGTGTATGGGGGTGAGAGTGAACATTGCAGCAATGGGCTGGCAGACCTTGCCTTCCAGGAGTATGACCCCTAACTGGAGATGTAAGACACACACAAATAGTAACTACCTAAGGCAGAAAGTGTAGTGTCCTAAGTAATAATGACAATAATGCCAAAGGTACTTGAAGGAGGGAAGAACATTTGTTGTCAGAGAAAGTAGTGGTATTTTAACAGAGCCTTGAAGGAGGGGTTTGGTTTCAGTAGATTTGAGTAGCAGTTAATCCAGGTAAGGAGAAAGGAATGAAATTCCAAATATGAGAGGCATACTAGAGAGATTTAATGTACTACCATATGGTATGCTTTTTAGAACTGGTCATCATGATTTATGTTAGAACTTTTACATATCTGCAACTGAAACTAGTTTGTTATTACTTTTTAGGGCATTTTATATCTTTGAATAAATAACTATTTCTTGAATCCTTCTCTGTAGTGAGAAGGATTTCAGCAGCTTGAAGGTTTTGCAGATATCAGCTTACATTGTTTTTCTTAAAAACATTTTTCCAGCTGTTTTAGGAGAGTTTGCTCAAACAGGAAAGAGTAAGTTGATCGCAGTGAATGTTTGTTAGCAAAGTTTCACCTAAATTTTCACTCAATACAAATTTGGATGGTAACATAATCTCGGGATTGGGTAACTTTAACAAAAATATTTTTCTTATTTGTACTGATAGCTTGTTTCTGCAGAATTGTACCAGTGTGTATATGGCTATGCTACCGTGCACGAGCCCGATCCTGTCTGATCTTGGAAGCTAAGCAGGGTTGGTCCTGATCAATACTTGGATGGGAGACAACCTAGGAAGACCAAATGCTGCAGGTGTAAAAAATAAAAAAATAAGAGATTGTAAGCTGAAAAGGTTTTTGCAATCTGTGACGTCAACCAAGGGTTGCCTCACCTAAAAAATTAAAAACAACCAAAAAAAAAACCCCCCAAAAAGAATTAC
>NW_024354500.1:4060985-4061768 GCF_902729225.1 Pteropus medius | reverse complement strand
TTTTTTTTTTTTTTTGGTCTCTTTTTAGATAATTGGGACATTGTGACATCTTGAGCAGATCCAGGGAAAATTTGGAATCACTGAATTTTTTGAGATCAGAATATTTCAGCGTTAGACAGAGATAGAGAGCCTTATTATCATCAGGACACTACTTATACTTTATAGAGTATTTCTGAGAAGACTTATTTTCTCTCTACCACAAATTAGGTTTTCATATATATTTGTGATCATTTAAGTCTGAAACAAAGTTATTTGCTCAAAAAAGATCTGTGATTTTAGTCTTGCATGCTTAGACATTATTAAATCCAAAATGTGTAGCATTAAAGGCTTCAGATTTAAAATCAGATAAATGCATGTCCAAATATGGGCTTAAATAGTGACAAATTGTATAATCCTGGGTAAATTACTTAAATTTAGTTGACTTCAAATTCACTTGACTTTAGTTTTCTTATGTGTAAATGAAAATAAAATAACAACATGTTTGAAGGGTTGTAGGGACTAAGTGTAATACTTTGAATAGAGTTTCCAGGAAATATTAGAAAGTTAAATATGGTACCAGTTATAATTATGTATACTTAACTGTTGATAATTTAGTTCTTCAACTAATGTTATGATTGTAGTTTTAAATGTGTATGTGTTTATGTTTATTAACTTATTTATATTTATGTATATTTATATTCGCTTGTTTGGAGAAGGAGACTTGAATTCCAGATGACAAATTCAGTATATATGATTTTCTCCCCTGTTGTGAGGATTCCATTAAAATGACAGCAAAAAGCAAAA
>NW_024354500.1:3989747-4060472 GCF_902729225.1 Pteropus medius | reverse complement strand
TGACTTTCTGTTATAATATTAGTGACTTTTAGTATACTTACATTAAATTATCTTCCTCTTCCTCCCTCTTCTGTATATAGTTCAATCACTATTTTTAGTTTAATAGTGGTTATTTATATCACTTCAATTTTATTTATTCCACTGCAGAGTGAATTATTATATTATGGTCACATTACTTCCATTCAAATATTGTTTTCTTTTTTATTGTATGTTTTGAAATTCACATATTCTTAATATCTTTCTTCAAATTGTGCCTCTAAAAGATATTCTATTAAGTTGCCTGCTTTTTTCTCCCAGAGACCTCAATTCTAAAACCCTCTGTGTTCCTGCTCCAATCTAATTTGTTCCCCATGTCTATTACAAAGCTGCCATGTTTCTATTTCTGTGTTAAATGCACTGTTTAATTGTATTAGGTTTTTTCTTTTTGGCATATGCTCGTGTCATTTAGAACATTTCAAGAACTCCCATAGTGGAGTAAATGAGCAACAAAATTATAATTCCCTACATTTCTTAAGTATTTTAACATCCCTGTATACTTAATTAATTAATTGACTTATAAAGAATTCTAGGTGGAAAATTATTTTCTCTTAAAATATTGAAGTTACTTCTCCATTGTTCTAGCCTCTTCAGTTTTTATTTGGAAGTCCAATGCCATTCTGATTGTTAATCCTTTATATACTAACTAGTTTTCCTAAAAAAATTTAGTGTCCTTGTTTTATCCCAGTGTTAAAATTTTTATGACGATGTACCTACTTGGAAGTAGTTTTTATTAATGGTACTACTGCCTTCGACCTATGCCTTTTACTTTTGTGAAATTTTTCTTATATTCATTCTTCGATAATGTTCTCCCTCTTTGTTTCCTTTTTGAATATTTGGAACCCTTGTTAACAGGACATTGAACTTTTTGGATTAAGACTATTATTTTAATGTCTCTCCCTTTGTCCATGTCCGCTTTCTTGTGGTTCTACTTTTAGGAGAACACTTTTAATTTATATTTAACTTCTTTGTCTATATAGCAGTTGTGTTTTCTTATTGTTTATTTTTCCAAAAAACCTTGTTATTATATCTTGTCTTCAGGTTACTAATCAGTTTTATTTTTTTTTCATTTAATTATTCTCTCGGTAAATTTTCTCTTTTTCCTCTATGATTCCCTGTTGTAGTTAAGGCCCACCAAGTGCTGAGCAGTATAAATGGGAAAGAATTAGATACCTCATAAATTTTTACAACTCCAAGTTTAAAGAGAAAAGTTCCAGAAGTTTTATAAAGAATGTAAGAAAGAGACAGAAAGATAGAGGAAGCAGGAGAAATCTTGTTTTATTTTAAGAGTCTATTAATTAATTTCTTTCTCTACCAAACATTAGCTAGTTTTTGCTCTTGGTACATCTGCTTCTCATAAAAACCTCCCACTTTTACTTGAGATTTCTGCTATACTTGGTCTCTTCTGGAACATCTGTTCTTGTGTATCTTTCAGTACAACTGCATGTACTTTCTTACTGGGGAAATTAATCAATATCTTGGTCATAGAGTTCACCCATTCCTGTAAACAGCCTTGCTATTGATATACCCACTCCCTTTTCATATGCTTATTCTCATTTTATTGTCCTTAGTCTACCATGTTAAATTAGATATCGGATCTTCTGTTACTAGTTTTGAAAGTATGGCAAGTTAATTTCTCAATATCTTAATTTCCTGTAATATGTGAAATCCTGGCGAGATTCAGAATTTAGAGCAGTTTGTTACAGTGAGAGGTAGAGAAAAATCCTAGACCATTATGAAAACAGGTGCACGAAGTAAATGTCAGTTTACTGAAGAATCTACAGCCCTGGTCTCCACACTCCACCAGCAACACAGAGGAAAAAGGAAAAGTGTCCCAATAAAATAACTAAATAATAATAATAATAAAACTCTAATAACCTGGGAAAGAAGACATCCCACATCTAAAGTAATAACCAGTATTTTTGGAAAAATAAACATTAAGAGAACAAGAAAATGTTCTAAACTAAAATATAAATGCTACATTTAAAAGGTTATAATAGTAAATTTAAGGAGTAAAATCCCTGGCACGTCATATGAATTTAATAATTACTAGTGTCACTTCCTATGTCAGTAGGCAGGAGTCTCCAAAGAAACAAAATCAGTAGAATATCTTTATTTTTATATCTCTACATCTCTGTCTCTGTATTAATATATATATTTATATGTATATATCTTTATAGCTATCTATGTATCTATATATGTGTGTATGTATCTATCATCTGTCTGTCTGTCTCTGTCTGTCTGTCTGTCTATCTATCTATCTATCTATCTATCTATCTATCTATCTATCTTATCTATCCATCCATTTGAGATATTTTTATTTTAAGGAATTGTTTCATGTGATTATAGGGGCTTGTGATTTAAAAATTTGTAGCAGACTGGCAAACTGGAAATTCATTAGGAGTTGATGGTATGGTCTCGAGGTAGAATTTCTTCTTCCCTGAAAACCTCAGTGTTTGCTCTTAAGGCATTCAATTCATTGGATTAGGCTCACCCACATCATCAGGGTAAACTCCTTTACATAGGAGATATGGATGTGAACTGCATCTACAAAATACTACAAAATGCCTAGATTAATGTTGATTTAACAGCTGAGTACTGTAGCCTAACCAGGCTGATGTATAAAACTAACCACTGCATTTCCTCTGACAGTTTTTGTCTAAGAGTGTCAAAGACTGAAAGACACGCTTCCCAATTTAAGAAGCATAAAGTATTTTTAAGGGGAGGATAATTTGGTTATCTAATATCCACTCCCATGAAATGTCAAAGCAAAGGTGATTACTAAGAATTGAATTTAGACTTGCAGGAAGGACATAGAAAATTGAATATTCATTTATTTTTCCATGATGATTAGTCCAATCAGGTGAATTCAGAGTGATGAAGTAAAGCTGAAGCACTGGGGTGTTTTAACTACTTCGAGAATTCTCAGCACTTTATATAGAAGAGATAATTCCTTCCTTCTCTAATATTATAATGATCTTTAAAAAACTCAACTTTTTAAAAATTGAAACCAAATTCTCACGAAGTTCTAAGGTGACTCCTCTCTAAACGAAAAATGCCCTAAACATTTTCACACAATATTGTACTGTTCCTAGAGAAATCACATAAGGATGTCCCATGCTTATACCATTATCCACCTGTAAATATTTGGAGGCAAAGCTTCTGAACCTTATCAACACAATAAGTAGTGTATATAATTAAAACTGAGAGTATAGGTTGCAGCTTTAGCATTTTGTTTTCACATTGTTAAAAGATTTTTAATGTAAATAAATATTCTAGTAAGACAAAAATTAAGTCATGAGATTTTTATGCAATTTTTAAGCATTATACCAACTTATTTTAATTAAATATTGCTCAAATAAAGGTATTTGTCATTGTCTGAATTATAAACAAATTATTATTAAATGGTTTTGATTTTAAACCTTAAAAGATATAATAGTATAACTAAAGTTTCTCATTTTAGCTATAAATTAATCCCTACAAACTAGTTTTGTTATTATCCACTATGTGTATTAAATAACCAAAAAATTTAATAACCAATGATATTAAGCCAATAATTGATTTTCATTTATGATAAATTTATATTGATATATTAATTGATTTGCAAATAAAATTATGAATGACACCAGGAGTTGACATCTAACAACTTATTTCCACCAGTTCTTGGCATTTTAAGAACATTACAAAAGATGTATTCAATCCAAGATGCGTTTTTCTGTTTCTTTGCTAAAATGAATGTTTTCATTCTTGAACCTAAATGATTCAGTCCCAAGATTAACTAATTCCTTCAATAGTCACTTAATATATAATCAACAAACTTGATTCTCTGCTTCAATGTGAGCGATAGCTATTTTTCCAGGCTAGATAGAGAAAAAAAATATTGTTTCATTTTTCCCCTTGATCTCTGCAGAGGCAATACCATCATATATGGTCTTGTCATGTGTTGGAGTATTAAAAAGGAGTATTTTTCAACTCAGTCACACTTGCTGTAGGAACCGAGGGGGAAATATCTGGGAAAGACTTTGTTACTCAAATGTACACCCAATGTACATTCCTACACAGTTTTACCTCTGATTTTATTTTTTTAATGCCTACCGTATAGAAAACAACTATTTTATAGTGCCTTCTGTTCAAAAGCACTGTCATAGGTAATTTATATACATTATCTTTTAAAATTTCAACAACAAACTTAATAGCTATAATTTATCTTCATTTTAAAGGGGAGTTTAATGGGAGTCATTGTGTTTAAGTAGTGTGCCCATGTATACGTTTCTAACTGGTAAACTTTAGATATATGCCCAGCTATATAATGAACTGAAAACTTCCCAATGTTAGTGTTTACTACATGGTAAGAATCAATACTCCCCAAAATATTCCAGAGGTAGCGTCTCAAATATTGAGGACCTGAAGCATCAGTTTATTGACTGAGATTGACCTACTTTCAAAAGTTAAAAAAAAAAAGGAGACCGAAGAACCACTTATTTTCTCTTATTTTGCTTTTTATGAAATTAGAATTACTGCCTTAATTACGTTAGCAGGATATGTTTGCCCTCTTGCTTTGCAAGTTTTGTTATATTATACGTGGCCTAATTTCAGCTTTTCACATTTCTCTATCAATAATAATTTCTAAGTTAAAGGAGATTTCTAAGTTGATAGTTGAACAGCTGACTCAACAATAATTCTAACCATTACCTGTGTAAATTAAGTTCTGTTCATATTCTAATATTTTTATCCCACCCCCACCTATCTGCTCCTTTGAGTCTGCTTGTTTTTCTAGTCCCCAAGCCCTCTTGAATTTCACTTAACTATTTTTGCCAAAGTCTGTTTGTTATATATATTAGCACTTTAGCCTTCATTAACTTCATTTTTTAAACATATAAACAAGTAGTATCGTTATAAGTTAGCGTGTCTTTAAAAATAAATAACTATTCTTTTTAAACAAGTTCTTACATATTAGATTCTTATTCCACTCAATATTGTAGCAGAGATAAAAATAATTAATTTTTCAAATATTTCCATGTGATTACCAATATTTCCTATAATCCCTTGAAATTAAGTTGATTTCTTGTGACTGTTTTTCCCAGTCGATTTAGAGCATAAGCAATGTGTTTCACTTTCAATCTGAGAACACTAAGAAATGGTGTATTTTCTTCACCTCTTTATTCCCAGGTAACAGCAGTGTTAGAGACCAAGTGTTGGTATAGCTATAAGATGAAGGAATGCCACAGGACCTTCATCTTACTTAAAAGAATAATAAATGTTTATAGGATTAAACTAACGATATTTTGTGACTAATTTGTTACAGTCATGTGGCCCAGCCTATTCTGTATAATACACTAATATCTTGACTGGAAACTCCTTTGTTCATAGATAATTTTAATTATGATTTTCTTTAAAAGGTGATTTTACTAGCTAAATTTTTCTCAAGGTGTCTCAATAAGCTTTATGCCATATCAGAACAGAAATTCAAAATAGAAATTGCGTATTTGGGTGTATATTTATAAAACCATAGTATTATGAAAGATTAAACTACAAGAATTAACATAGCAGAGTAATGAGAGAAACAGAATGTGCCATATACATATAGAGATATACTTTATGCAGTTGTTCTAGTCATACATCTTTATGTATATTTCCACACTTATATCCGTGACAAAAGATACGATGGAGATTATAAATCAGTGCCGCATAATAAAAGAGTACAGTGTAATGAAAAAGCAGATATTGCTTTCAGACTTACTACTTCATGAAAACTTAGGGACTATTGCAGTACCTTCATCTTCAATTGTGTTATTATTATTACCAAATAATTAACCCTTTACTATTACATATGGAATATGCTTTAAGAACATACAGTGGATTTAAATCCTTACATCAGTGAATACATGATATATTAAAGTTAAAGGACAATTACACATGTTTCAAATTCTCCTGTGCCTGGCCCACCACTGCTCTGCAAAATGCCTAACCCCACTCCTAAGAATTCCAGGAATATAGAAGCCATCTCGTAAATGTGCTTTTTTTTAGCCAGCAACCATCATATGGCTTACCAGGTACACAGAATCGGATTGCATGAATTTTATTCCAGCTCTGCTGCCTGTCAGTGGGGGCCTGGGCCTCAGGCTCTTCGTCTCTAAAATGAATATATTCATAGTATCAACCTCATATTGTTGTTACAGATTAAATGGGTTAAAAATTTTTATAAAGTGCTTAAAACAGTGCCTGGCTTAAAACAAACACTATATCATAGTATTTTGTTTGTGTACTTAATAAAAATATAAATGCTCAACTTTTTTATATGACCATCATGGGCATATAAAATTTCTTCTGTAATTATAGAAGTTAACAAATAAATGAGTCTCTGACAACCTAGTTATTTATTTTAGCCAAAATACGCTCTTTTAGTCACAAAAGGATTTAATTTTTTCAAAAATTCTGTTCCAGCATAAAACCAAAACACATACTATTCCCAAATGTTTTAACATGGAAACCATAGTTCCTTGTGCTGATGGGGAAACTCTCAAGCTCTTGCTGTACTGTTCACAGCCTGACTTCCTGGCATTATTCACTGAAGGTGGAACCATTGTGTAATCCGTTATTAATCTTGTCACCATCACTGGTTTCTTTTCCCCGCCACCAGTTCTAGCCTGACATTAGGTACCACAATTTTTAATTAATTTTTGTTTGGATTTGTTTGTCGATTGGTTTTCATTAGTCCTGCCAACATTTACCATCATAAACCAACTCTTTTTTCAGCCATGATACTGATCTTTCCTTTTTTCTTTTGAGCTTTCCTATTGTAGCTTTGTCACTACTCTAGGCTTTTGGTGGTAGATACTGACCTCAGAATTTTTTCTTCTTTGATATCTTTTTGAGAAAAGGGGAAAATACATGAAACCAAGTAGCATTCTGAGTGTACGTTTTGTTTTATCTATCAGTTCATATCTCAATACTCTATTGCTGTGCAAGAATCATTCAGTGCTTTGAATTTTGTCTCTGAAAGTGGGTGACCCTGAGAAGCAGCTAATTTTCCTGCAGAAGATTGAGTACACTAGTGCCATTCTTTCTTCCTGATTCAGAGTCTATGTCATTTAAAAAAAAGCAGAGCTGATCTAGGACTTTCTTTCAAAGCTATAGTGTGTGCAAACTTTGAACATCTGAATAAAATGAATGACAGAAGAATTAATAAATAAATGTATAAATTAACATAATTTATATTTCTCTGTAGAGTGATTTTATGTGTTCACAGAGATACCTGTATTATAGCATAATTTAGAAGTTGGTGGAAATTTAGCACAGGAAACCAAAGTATAAATTTAAATAGAAGCCAATAAAGTCTTTAATGCAGTGAAGGCCTATAAAAATGCAGGCGAACATGGATGCAATTTTAATTTTTAACCTATCAATAATAAGATAAAAATGTCGTTGTTTACATGGGTCATGACATCCAAAAAGCAAAATCAACAAATAGAGGAAGCCAAACAAAGATAAGCAATATATTTCCTAGAAGGGAGCACACACATATTCATAAATACACATTTTCACATACCTACCAACACTCACACTTACATAACTGTATTCTTATATATCAAAGAAGTATTACTTGTAAACATCTATTAGAATCTTTGTAATTTTGAGCTCCTTATAACTCTCCAGGAGATTTCAAAGCCTAAGAGATTTGCCATGAGATCTGGCAAGGCCATAAAGTCCAAAAGACTAGACTGTCCGGTTTACATTGCCAAGGATTGTGGATATCTACAATCATAGCAATTAATGGCTCTGAAATTTCAGCTTCTCTGAACCATTTAAGGATAGCGAGCCACAGTTGAAACACACTGAGCCCCAAAGCTGTCCCATCCCCTTTCATCAACCATAACCTTAGGTTTTCTTCCACACCTTTTGGGAACACTCTCTAGCCATAGGAATCACTTGTGAGACATTTTATAAACCAGGAAGAATTGTGACCACACTGGGAACCAAATGAGCTTGAGGATAACAGGAAATTTACTTTATTTGGTCTATCACAATTTAATCATCAGCTCTAATAGTTTATTTGCTAATCCTACTTGACTAAATTCTTGCAAAGGTCTTTAATCTGTAATGATATTTATATCAATGCCCACAAGCAGTGCTATAGTTAATGGTCTGTTGTCATTTCCATTATAAACTCCCTATTGCATGAGTAACAGGAGAACCAAGAACCTATGACTTTTCCTAGTTGAGGGCACATTTCAGTGCTCTTCTGAATTACAGTATTAGCCAGAACACTTTTTCCAGGCAGTATTTTCTGGCAACTTAAGAAATAGCATTTAAAGAGGAATAAAGAAATTAAAACTCTACTCACTGGCTTAATAATCAAATACGTATCTGTAGGTAAAGTGTGTACTGTTTGTTATAGTTTCTTAAACATGTTAAATGTATATTTACATTAATAAATAATGTCATTATTGCATTACTGATATATTATCTTAAGCATCTGGCTTCAATTAAATGCAAAATAAATTTATAAACATGAAGAACTTTTTATATTTATGTTTTACTCAATTTTTAAACAACTTACTATATGTAGAGAGGAAGCATGAATAAGAAGTATTACTAACATTTTATGAAAGACTTTTATAATGTAAACATTGGAAGGGGCTGACAATTATAATTGTAATGTGATAGAAATGAATATAATATTCTTTTCACTGAATAAATTATACAGCTGAGTGTTTCATTTTGATGTTACAGCCTTGCCTATTTAATAAAGCAGAATATAAAACCAGTAGTTCTGGTCTTTTCTTGACTAAGCTGCTATGGTTTCTATGGGATGATAGCTCTTAAGAGAATACTCTTCCCTTAATAAAATTGGGATATTCCAGAGTGAGTGAGCAAAAGGATAAAACATGCAAGATCGTAAAATACAATGTTAAAATCTTTATTTAAAATAACTGGTCGAAAAAATGTATTATATAAACTACACCATTAATTCTAAAATGTAAAAAAAATGGGACATGAAAAATCCAATGTGTATAAACTTTAAAGGTGAATTTCTTTCATTACACAGTCCTAGAGTAGGACTGAGGACAGGTTATTGGGGCTCTTTGTAACAACTGTCTTGTCCACACTTCCCTTCCTCTCCCTTCCCTTCTCCTAGTCACTGTGTCTTTGAGGACCCATGAAGGGAAAAGGCACAGAACTTCGCTAGCTCGTGGCTGTCTCTGAAACAAAATTCAAACCTTCTGTGAATGAGTCATTTTGAATAATTTGTTTTGTAAGTTTTTCTAACTCTTAAAACAAAGGCACTTAAAATCATAATCATTTTGTCATGTATTTTTTTGAAATTTATCATATACCTTCCTGTATGTATGAAGAGAGCACATTGGAAGCCATTTAAACTGTCACTGATGATTTTGTCAGATTTTAAATTATTGTCTTGAGATCTAATATAATACAGTAATGCCCCTAGGGCATATTGAGTTATGTAAGGCTGTTTGCCATTATGCTACATGACCTTACACTGTGTTGCATTTGTAGTTCTGTGTTCTTTTTTTGTTGTTGTTCTTGCTTTTCTTTGTTTGTATGTTCCTCTGATGCCTTGCTATAGACTGACATATTTTACTGCTTTCATTGAAACTGTTAGTCTGTATTTTAATTTAATTTAGTTAATTCAATTTAGTTTTATGTTACCTTACATTTTTTAAATCTTATTTTATTTTGCTTCTGTTCAACTGGCAATCCAGAAAAGGCTGTTAGGATTTCATGTACAAGAAGATTTCATAGCTGTGAATAAGAACTGGAGTGTATTTACTGTGTATCAAGCACTGTTCTAAGTATGTGTCATTTAATAAATCTTCAAAGTCTCACATCAAACCCTAGGAAGTGGGTACTATTCTTTTAAAGATAAAGAAACCAAAGTGTTAGCAAATATAAACCTTCCCATCATCCCACAGGTAATAAATGAGGAGTCAGAATTCTAGCCCATGTTGTCCAAAAACAGAGCCCCTTATCCACTTAGGAGATAAAACACCCATCCAGTAGAACAAGTTACAGTTGTTATGACTATATAGAAACAGAAAAACTTAGAACAGCACCAGGCAAAAATCTACACACTTTATGATTACATCTCTTTAAAAATATAGTTTGAAAAGTAATTGAAAAAAAAAGCATAGAGAAAATGACAGAAAATTTGTTTTTTTTTCTATTATATACATAGACATATATGTATATAAATGTGTGCATGTGTATATATATATGTATATATATATAATGTTCCTTTTTTATTGTAAGAATATTTAACTTAAGATCTCGAATTTTTAAGTTTACAATACAATATTGTTAGCTACAAGCACTATGTGTTGTACAGCAGGTCTCTAGAACTCAATCATCTTGCAGAACTGAAGCATTATACCCATTGAATAGCAACTCCTCATTTCCTCCTGCCCCCATAAACCATTCTGTTCTCTGTTTCTATGTGTTTGGCTATTTTAGATTTCTCATCTATGTAGAATCATGCAGTATTTGTCCTTCTGTGCCTGACTTATGTTTTGTAGTGAGTATATATTGGTTTATATGTAAATGTATACTAACAAATATAAGTATGTATTTGGATATATTTAAAACATGTAGCAAATTTAAGGAAAAAATTGACAAGAGTAAAATAAGTAAAAAAATTACAAATAAAATCAAAGACAAACAATTAGGCTTTTCAGCAATATGGTTGATGCATAAAAGGCATACCCAGATGTTTGTGATATACCTCAAGGAGACCCATTTCTTGCTAGCCTGTCAGATTCAAAAGCCCAGAATATTAGAGATTGAATTGGGCTCAGTACCTGATATCTTAGGTCCTTATAATAATAAGGTTAAGTAGACTTTTTTCCTCCACCTCTCTCAGATGATCTTAACTGAATTTAGTTTGTTAATTCCATTAGTGCTATTCTTGATCCATATGTAGAACACACTAGCTAGATGACTCATTCTCTCTCTTTCCTTCCTCATTCTCATACCCTGCTTCCCTCCAAATCCAGAATCTTGAAATTTAAGGAAAAGGCCTAGTACAATTTGGTCTCATTCAATTTTCTTTTCTTTTTTTTTTCCCCCTAGAATAAAGCCTAAGATGTTAGTGGGGGCCTAGAGTGAGGTCAGAGAATATATGAAGGAGGCTCTGTATATACTCTCCCTCTCATGCTCAAAAATCAAACATTAGTCTTTACCATATATGGTTCATAGAAACATATCTCTCCAGGAGTGTTATATAAGGTTCTCTTGTGATGAGATTCTCAGTATCCAATTAGCTGAGTCAATCCCTTTCAAGGAGAAAGTTTTAGGAAGAGAGCCATTAATAGAGCATTTGTTAATTGCTTGTATTATTGTAATAGACAAGATACATTTTTACTGAAGTACAAACAACAGTAGCCATGCTTTATTTTGAAATTGATATTTTCTACATCACCATTAATCTAATAATTACTAGTAGCCATTTGTGGACCCGTTTCTATGTATCAAGTACTGTGTTGAGTGATTTGATATGCATCAGTCCTCAAACTAATCCTGAATATTGAGATAAAGAACTTTCTTATAGTGAGAAGTATCTCTGTGCTTCTAAACATTGCCCTTTTTAATTCTTTACTGTCTCAGTTATTTTATCACATAATCAACCAGTCGCCCTAACAGAATCAATTATAACATATATCAGTTGTTTATTAAGTTATAGCCATCTTCCCATATTCCCTGCTTACACTGAAACCTTGCTTCATGGGAGAATTAACTGTCTTGGTAGAAATAGGAAGCTCAACCATAAAAATCTGCATTATCTAATTGAAAAGCTCAAAACCATTAACCTAGATATAAGACGGAACATATTTGGAAGTGTATTCATTCATTTTCTTCCCCCTCCTCATAATAGATAAAGAGTCCCCCAGATGGAGAGGCTGGGGGAAAAGGAGTTGGAGAAAATATAATCTAAGTACTGGAGGACTCTGAGAAGGGGTTTCAAGTACCTTCTTATCTAAGGAGCATTCTATAAAAAAGGAAGAAAATGAGATCTGAGATAAGTTTTGAAATGTAACGGTAAGGAGAACAGAGCCAACAGCAACTCTGAGAGGGCCTGTGTCATCCTTGCCAGAACCACAATGGTGAGGAAATAACAAGTAGAGATGGTTGCATAGATGGCCAGGGTCAAAGAAAGATCCAGGTAGATTAAAGAGATGATGCTCAAAAGCAACCACATTATATGATTCCTACTTTTATCTTTGTAGTTGACTTGATGAATATCCTACTCTGTGGTTTCTGTAAAGAGCAAACTGGTCTCCCAGTTTGGTAGATAAAATTCAGTCATAGCTTAGAACTCTTATCTCTTTTCATTGAAACTATAAACTCTCTCTGTAGATACCAAACATGAAAGTGTAAAAACAGGCTACCTTCTCTTAAAAGAGAAAGGGAACTAATGAGATGAGTGATAGTATACTATACCAAAGAATATTAGACTGATCCTGAAATATTTGTATTTCCTATTTCCGGTTATGATATAGACTCACTTCTTCCTCTTCTTAACACAACCGCCTGTTTTTTCTGAGGCAGTTAGGAAAGAGAAGCCAAAACATGGGGTCTCTGAAGAATAGATGGCAAAAATCAATATCTGTTTGACATTCATAGCTCATTTTGAATAAATTCTTTGAGATTTGGGGTAAAGAAAAGCCACCCTGGGTCGCAGCCTCCTGTTTGTTTACAAGTGAAGAATAGCGAGAAGCAGCCAAGTCAGTTTGGAAAGCAGATGTGCTCCTGATTAAGTGCTGGTGCAGCAGACGGGGAAGAACGTGCTAAAAGCCAAAGTTACCTGCCACCTGTCTAAAAAGGCCGGTCTGTTGGGAACCAAACTATTTTCTGTTTTTCATGCTTAGGGTCAAAGTTAGTTGCCTGGGTTAGGTCGGTCTTCTTTCTCACCTGGAACAAAGGGCAAACAAATTCAAGTGTGTTCATGCCATTGGGGAGCCAGCTGAAGGGGAAAAAAAAGCTTCTTGTTTGGGAACTAGCTCCAGTTTCATATATCTACCAAGTGGACTTTAGATATGCAGTTAGATTTCCTGAGAAGAAAATCAGTAGTACAGAGAAGTAACAGTAGACTTGAGGTCTGCTTTTCACTTTTTACCAGAATTCTCAGGATATTTGAATGGCAGGTGGAAGGAAAAAGATATTGGATAGAAATAGATCATGATATCTGTTCTACAGTCCTGTTTCCTGTGCCCGAGGATCCCGCTTACTAAGCAACCTCAAAAGCAGGGACAACTAGTCAGAGATCTGACAAAACAGTCTTTATGAGAAAGAAGAGGAACTATCTCAGTACAGCATACCTAGGCACTTCACCTGAACTAACGAGGAGAAAAAAGCTCTTAGTTCAGTTGTCTTGCTTTGCAGATTTTTCCTGCAGCCAACATCTTAATGGTATCTTAAGCAGTTTATTTTGTTTAATTATCTAGTTCCATTACAAAGTGGGATGACTGCTTAAAATTAAACTTAAATATTACCTTCAGAAGTGTTATTTACTAAGTTCAAGGAAAAGTTTGCTTTGTAGGTTTTATAATATTCATAAAGAATGATGTATACTTGTTTGGATTTAATTTAGACTGAAGAAGTAGATAAAAGGGGAGCATGATAAAACCCACAGGATAGCATTAAGAAAATGAGGCAGAATAATGCTGCTGAAGAAATGCAAATCTTTCAAAGCCCATTAGTACTGTTAATGGAGAAGTAAAAGAAAAAGCATCAACTGCCTGACTGGGGTAAATAGTGTACAGCTCCCCCACAAAGGCTCCCAGGGCCCAGCCTTTGAGTAGGTATATTTAGACATCACAGACTCAGAAAAGCGTTTTAGATCTTCATTAAATAAAATTAATGTACGCCTTGTGCTAAGTAAAAGACAATCTGAGACTTTTTCTTCTCTGAGTGATAATTTACCCTATTTGTAGCCAGTAGCCTTGTTTTTCTGCGAACTGTTTGTTTGAATGGCCAGATCACAAGGAATTAGTTACTGGGTTTTCCTTGTTTTGAGATAATTCTACAATCCAGTAGTGATGTTACTAAGAAAATTTACAACGAAGTATTACAAGATTCTTAAAAGAAAATAAACAGTATAAAGAATGTTTTGAACAGCTTACCCTGTTGGTAGTAAAATCTCTTGTTCTGTTTGTGAGGAGAGACTTTATTACTCTTAGGTTTTTCGTACTGGAACATTTGTTTAGGAAATAAGATGTCAGTGGGAAAAGGCAATGAGTGATTCTCCTGAAGAACAAGATAAAAGTAATCTCTTGATTCACTTTATGATTTAAGTAAATCCAGGCATTAAAATAGGTACTTAAGAAGACACCTGAATTTCAATTTAGTAAAGTCCTGTTCATTAAATACAGCTATGAGAAATTGATCTGTCTTATATGCCTGAGTGTCAAGTGGACCAAATGTGTTAAATGCCGAAATTGTAAAAAGCAATACAGCAATGAGAAAGTTTAAAAATAATAGACAAGTAGGCATCACCTTAAATTCGCCACTTAATTGGGGACAGAAAACATACGCACATGGAAATAATTACATTATTTCATCTCTTTATTACATTATTACATCTCTTTACTGACACAGAAACTAAATATATAGGTGCTAATGGGAAAATTAAGTGGACTCCTTGCGCTGCTTACTAACTTCCTCCCTTAGAGAGAGTGATTTTGTAAGTGACTTTGGCAATATAAACAAACTGGCTCAATAAAAATTTGGTCAACTGGATCTGATTTTTTGGTTTGTTTGTTTCCTTTTTTTTTTCTTCCCTCAATAGCCTGTTAGCACATTAAGTAAGAGTATTCTATTACCTGATTAAGTGTTTGCTGTCTGTTATGCTAAAGACACTTATTTCTCTGCTCTTGCATTACAGGTTATGTTGGAGAAAGTATTTATGTAGCTGTTCTTAAAATCTTGTGGGGAAAATGAACAATTGTGTTCATACTAGCAGCACACACTTATAGAAAAACAGAGAATCTATTTCCTTCTACTGCCCTGCCCATCAGCTATACCTGTGATGGTGGCCTGCTCCAGAAGGAGCCCTAAGTAAAATTGTCTCCGAAACTAGCATTCTGTGGCACCACATAAATTTTATTCTTACCAAAAGTTATTCTCCTAGCCTTCCTTTACAGAAGTATAAGTAGTTAGTAACTAGCTCTGGCTATGTTTCTTAAACTAGATTTGCTAAGCAAAATTATCAGGTATTCAGCTAAGTCATATTTCCATAGTCAAATAACCTTGAGAAAAGCTACTGACTGTCCTTTTGGAGAACCATAATGTCCATTAGCATATGTAGGCATTTAACATTCCTACTATTAAAAAAAAAAAATCCCATTTAGCCCAATATTTTCCAAATATAATGCATTTTGTAGCATTTTTATTTTGCAAAGCTCCTGTTATCCTTAGGAATAAATTCAAATAATATATTTAGGAAAAGGATGGAGTCAAGAATACTCTTTTAGGGTTAGAAGGTGGACTTCCAAGTCTTGGCTTGTGGAAAAGAATGAGGGTGAGTAAAGAAAGTGATAATCAAGATCCTCTCTGTCATTGTCAAACTGCTTTGCCTAGGGGTGGACAGACTGCCTTTTGTCACTTCATTGTGGTCCAGAAAGCAACAAGGTAGTCATAAAGTCTTCTCAAGATATAGAAATGTTTTTGGTAAAGTCCATATAGGATTTTTATTCTTTAATTGTGAAAATCAAGAGAACCTTTGTGTTTGAGTTTCACAAAACTGAATATTTGCTTTGACATTTTCTAAATTTAGATGTCATTTTTTCCCCTTCCCATGTGTAGAAATGGAAAAAAAATAAAAAACTGGTATGTAATGTGTGATAAATAAGTGCTATGTTACACATTTTAGTTCTGATCTCTACTTTCTCTGGGATAAAATCATCATGGAACTGGAAATGGAAGAAAATGCTACTAAAATATATAGACAACTTCTAGAATAAAAGAAACTAGAATAAGAAATGATTTATACGTATAGTTTATAAATAAGGTAAAAATTATGAACTTTTTTTTAAAGACTATTCTTTGGAGCAGTTTTATAATGAAATTGAGAAGAAAGTACAGATATCTCATATAGCCTCTCCCCTTACACATGCACAGCCTTCCAGAAACATCATTCACCAGAGTGGTACACTTTTACCAAGGATGAACTTAATGTTGACACATCATAATTACCCAGAGCCTATGGTTTACATTACAGTTCAATCTTGGTGTTGTACATTATGTGGGTTTGAGCAAATGTGTAATGGTATATATTCATTTTTATATCATAAGAACACTTTCATGCCCTAAAAACCTTCTGTGCTCTGACTATTCATTCCTCCCCCACCAACTCCAGGCTACTGCTGATTTCTTTATTCTCTCTATAGTTTTGCCATTTTCATTATGTCATACATTTGGAATCATACATTATATAGTCTTTTCAGATTGACTTCTTTAACTTAGGAATATGCATTGAAGATTCCTTCACATTTTTTCATGGCTTGATAGCTCATTTCTTTTTAGCACTGCATAATATTCTTTTTTTTTTTTTTTTTTATAGACCACAGTTTATTTATCTATTTATCTACTGAAGGACGTCTTGGTTGCTTCCAAGTTTGGCACTTATGAATAAAATGGGTATAATCATCTGCATGCAGGTTTTTGTGTAGATAAGTTTTCAGCTCCTCTGGGTAAATACCAAGGAGCATGATTGCTGGATCATATGGTTAGAGTATGCTTTATTTTATAAGAAATTGCCAAATTGTCTTCCAGAGTGGCTGTCCATTTTGCATTCTCCCCAGCTAAGTATGAGAATTCCTATTGCTCTAAAGTCTGATGAGCACATGATGATATCAGTGTTTTGGACATTGATCATTCTGATAGTGGCATCTCATTATTGTTTTAATTTGTATTTCCCTCATAATACATGGCATGGAACATCTTTCCATAGGCTTCTTGCTATCTGTATATCTTCTTTAGTGAGGTATCTGTTAAGATCTGTGGCTCATTTTTTAAATGGGTTGTTTTCTTAATATTGAATAATTGTGTTTCCTAAGTCTGAAATACCAGTGTAATGGACATAGCATTGGCTATGAAATGTTATAACAGTAATATTTTTGCTAACAGAATACGAAAGGCATTGCACTGGAAGAATTGCAATGATCCAGAATGGGATGATCTGTTTTCAAGTATAATTGTCATGTGATTTTTCATATTAAGAGAAGTTCAGGATGTCTTGTTCATTGACAGGGGTACAGAATGCCAACAGTGTTTGAGAAGCTGGCATTTTAAGAAAATATTCTCAGTTTAAATGAAAGCTTCCGTCATGTAAGCAAAAACGCGTGTGTGTGTGTGAGTGTGAGAGTGTGTGTGAGAGAGAGACAGGTAAAGCAGGCATCCATCATTATAGAGCACGTTAGAGAAAATAAATTAGAGAACAATCCATTGTGCAAACTTATTTACAGAAAACTTTGGGCATGTTTTGTTTTTTTGTTTTTGTTTTTTTTTCCCAGTAATAATTGAAGGTACTCTACAGACTTCGGTAGGGCCATGAAACAGGCAAATGCACAGTGTTCTTATTCTTGAATGAGAGTATTTTGTTTTGACATAAAATCTTAAGATAAAAATTTTCTTCTGTTACAAGTATGCATAAATGCATTAACTGAGGCATCTTCCCAATTTCAGTCAAGGTTCTAGTGCACAAGTAATAACGATATAACTATTATGAAAATCATTTTACATAAAATCATTTCAGTATTTTAATTTACAAGTCATACTAAAATATGACTGTAGACCCATTTAAACTTAAGAAAATTATATTTAGGACAGGTATTCTCAACCACTTTATTGAGGCAGTGAAAATTCATTTCCTGTTTGATGCAGATGAAGCCTCAGGCTCAACTAATTAGAGAGGTTAACAAATAAACATATAAGCAGGAAGTTTGTTTAGAAAGTATTTGGGGACAATATCTACTAGTAAATCATAGGAAAGGACTGGTTCATAGATTTGTATCTTAACTCTGATGCTTTTTATTTGCAATATTTACCTACAACTATTTTTTGTGAGATTCACAAAAAAACTATCTTCCTGCTGACTGAAGAAAACCCATTCACTACTTTAAGATTTATGGTAAAATTAAAGGAGCCACTTGGTTTAAGACAAGTCAGAGGATCTACTGTTTATCACAGCAGGTCAATGAGAGAATCATAGAATATTAAAGACAGAAGAAAGTTCACATGAATCCCATCATCTTACATATAAGAAAAGATCATAGATGAGAAAGTAGTGACAATGCTACTGTCTCCTGGTCCCCAAACTCTTTTCTTAAAAAAGGAATTCAGAATTTTCAGTATTTAACCCAATCTTCACCTTTCACTTTTTTTTAATATGTCCTTCTTTTAAAACATTAATTTACTTGCACATTCACTTTGCAGTCTTTCTTTCCTGAAATACTTAACTCATCAACACTTATTCCTGAGGTCTATAATAAGAGAATTTTACTATAATTTAGATATGTAAGATATCTTAAATGTATTTTATATTTGCAGAAAAGATTCCTAGAATCTTCAGTTGTAGTTCTTTCCCTCAAATTGAAAAAAATTCGGATTAGCCAAGATTATTTAGACTGGATTATTTAAAAAACATGTATGCTTTCTTCTTCTAGTATCATCTTTATTCTTTCATTGGCTCTATATTGTGAAGATATTGAGAGCTCATTGAAGGTAGTATGGATTCTATACTTTTGTGAATCCTACAAAGTACCTAACAAATGTCTCAGACTTAGTAAAAATCTAGTGAAATTTTGTTATTTGAAAGACTGCCTCACAACCTTAAACGTATATGCACAATTTGTCTTTTTCTCTTGTTCTAACATGCTTAAGCATTGATATTTAATCTTCTACCCATTAAAGTATGGATTCTGTAACAATGTTTTTTATAGAATGCACACTCGCACATGAATTTTAAACTTTTAATCAGAAACTAACAAGCAAACAAAAGGCATATGTGACTGTTTTACTTTCTTCAAGGATAACAATAGATAACAACCAAAAACCAAATAGCTCTACATGCTTCTTTGTACCTATGTTAAACAAATTTCCCAAATACACTATAGTCATCTAAAAGAAAAAGTACCTCTCAGGAACCCAGGTGCAAGTGGTTCGAATGAGATTTCTTAAAAATCTAAGATAACTTCCATACCTTTTCCAAACTATTCTACAGGTTTTTTTTTTTTTCTTCCCATGGCATAGCTATTTCTGAGATGGCTCAGCTGCAGTTTTAAGCATAACAATAGCTTAGCTTTTCCTGGCATTTATTCCCTGATTTAGAATCAACAGGGAAATAATTCTCGACTGGAAATGAAATGCATTCAATAGTTGTACATTTAGAAATTAATACGAACGTATTTAATTCTAAACACCTAGAGATGGTTTTAGAAAAAAACAAAACTTTAACAATTTCTCTTTGGAAATAATAGCTAAATTTGAATTTAAACTTTTTATGATCTGATTTTAATTATGTGGAATATTTTTATTCTTTTATTATAATAATTTCAGTATAACAGTTTAAAATAATTGTGACATATATGCCTGTGTAACTTAACTATTGTAAGTGCTCTATACAAACAAATGATAGATCTTTTAAAAGAAAACAAATATAGTTTTTTCTAAGAAGTGCTAATTCATGTTATTTGAAATTTATTTAATTTTCTTATTAGATATTTTAATAAATATGGGATTGAACACAATAAAAAACCACTAAAAATAAAAATTTCACTCTGAATAATTTGCTGAGAATAAACCCTGTGAGGTTTTAGAAAGTGATGTGGGGTCAGGCTCCATTACATAATGCCAAGCATAATGTTAGAAAAGAAAGAATATAATAAAAGTAGATTAAACTGTTGAAAATGTAGAAAGGGGTGAGGGAGGAGGTAGATAATGGTAAAGGGAGTCAAACATATGGTGACAGAAGATTTGACTTTGGGTGGTGAACACACAATGCAATATACAGATGGTGTATTATTGTATTGTACACTTGAAACCTATATATTTTTATTAACCAATGTCGCCCCCAATAAATTTAATTTTTAAAAAAGTGGACCTGTTTGATTTCAACATATGCTCAAACTAATACATGTCAATTTTAAAAAAAGTAATTTTTTTTTTTTAATTTTAAGTCAGATGCAAGTATGGCCCAGGTTTAATGTTTATAAGTAAACGGTTAATATATATTAAATGCTTACTATATGCTAGACTGTATGCTTAGTTGTTCACATTGATTATCTCATTTAATTTTCGCATTTTTATATATTATCGCTTTCCATATTTTATAAATGATAAGTAGCATAAAGAGTTTAGTACAATTAATACATGATAGAACCAGAATTCTAACCATGTTATCACAAATATAGCCTAAAGCTAAATTAACTTGAGTAGAAGTGGAATTATACTTATAGTGCCAAAATATGCTTTCATATTTTAAAGTGTAATTGCTTTTTTTAAAGTATTTTTTCCACATTTTTAAATTCCAGATTTCATTGACTTCATGTTGATAGATGATTTATTCTAGCAGATTAAATATTTTATAGAATATTTCTTATTTTTGTCTATTTTTTGTTGCTGATTCTTATATTATTTGCCCTTATTTTGAGCACACTTGGGGTGCATGCTATCTAATTTCTTGATGTATAGACTTGCTTGAAAAACCTGACCATCCATGTATTATGTTAAATGCTTAAACAATACAAAGCAAATTTCACACTGATCCTCAGAACTACTCTCCAATGTTTTGAAGCAGTAATGTTGTTAATGTGAAAGTCCCTTTGACATATATTCAATTCAGTTATCTCCAACTATATCTAGATAGTAACATAAGGAAATATTTTATGTGAATTAACCACTGTTCCAAATAAATTATTCCAAGTGATTGTATCTCATGAACTCAGTGTACTACTGATATCTAAATATAACAGTATTTTCTGTGCTTTGATGACTAAAGCTAGCTTTACAGATCTTCCAAAGAATTCTGGAACTCAATGAAATAGCTGCTGTACTCATCGTGTAGTTATTGACAGATGAATAGCATTTACTCATTTAATGATTCATTTAAATATTTATTAAATTTAAATTATACTAGTCATTAGGATAGATGTTAATGGCATGGTTCCAGCCTTCAAGATGCTTAGTCAACTATAGGGCAATGGAGACGGAGCACAGACTGTTTATAATAGACTGTGATTAATGCCATTGAGAAGTAAACCTAGTATGACTGAGGATCAGGGAAGGAGTTTAAGGGGAGGTGATGAAAAAGATGAATCTCTAGTATACTTCACTAGAAGCTCATCAGTAAAAGACGAGATGGACGTTTGTGGAAGTAGAAGAATACGGTATGAAAAAACATAATGGAGATGTGTGTAATTTAGAGGAGTAGCAGGGAGACTGTGAAAATAGGCACAGTCCATGTATGTCATGCTAAAATGTGGGTTTTATCCCAAAATGGAGTTATTAAAGCAATTATATAATGTGACTGATTTTAAAAGATCTGTTTTAGAAAGATCAGCAAATCAAGAGTGAGCAGAATGAATTGAAGGAAAATTAAAGAAGATAAGAAAAAGAAGGTCTGGAAGTAAGACATACTTCTTTGGAGAAGAGAGGAAGGCTGTAATGAGGAAATGGGTAGAGTTGCTGAACAATTGGATATGAGGGGTGCAGGGAGTCAGGGATCTGGGTTGACTTCCAAGTTTCTAGTTATGGTAGCTAGATAGAAGAATAAAGATGGACAATATGTTTGAAAGGTTCAGGCAGAGATTAAAAATGTGGACAAATTCCTTATATAAAGGCCAGAGACCTTTCAAGGAGAGCACCGAGGGATAATTTACAATGCATAGCTGGAGAAAGAGGTGACTACTTCAAAGGGGAACTTTAAGAATATGTTTCAGAACTCAGTAGAAATGCTAAGAGATGTTTGTTTTTGTTTTGATTGATTTAATCAATATAGAAATAATCACAAAGTTAAGGTTATGATATATATTTCAAACCTGTTATTTTACTAGAAGTCGATGCAATAACTGAAATTTTTAGAAAACCCAAAACTGACTACTAATCAGGTAGTACACAGTTTTATATACTATTAAGTTACCTCATGTGGTAGATAATAAAGTACTACTAACTTGATGCTTGTTGTTGCAATAAAAATATGCTCCTCAAAAACATTTAAATAGTGTATAGAGAATAATTCAGTATAAAGAAATGAGTCAGTAACATGATTTTCAGATTTCATATCAATTAGAGTTAGTTAATCTTGAGTCTATCTTGATAACAAAGTTACCTTCATAAATCTTCAAATATTACTTGGATCACAAGAGATTTTTGCCATAACATTTAGTAATTTGAAAGTAATATGCTTATCTGGTAAAAGTCTGAATCAGTGTTCAGAGTAATCTCCTAACTTGTGGTCCAGCCCTATGACATCTCAGTGAGATCTGTTTGCTAAAATATTAATCTCTCCAAACCATTACCCCTCTTTCAGCAGGTCAGTAGTATGATCTTAATATGGGATGGACAGCACATTATGGTAATTCTTTCTTGATTGGCTAATAATAAATATTTATCTCTTTCTTCATGAAAAATGCATGTAAATGTAAAAAAAAATGCAACCTCAAAAATGTGCCATTAATTTAATCCTATAGAAGAATTTATCGAACTGTTCCTCTGAAAATATTTTAACAAAATTGATTTGAAATTCTTTGTAAATATCTCTGCTTTCTATAGTAGCATTGATTTTTAAAGCAAATAATGAGTTAAGCCAAGTAAAAGTTACTGAAATGTGATCTTAAAGAGCAAGCTACTCTTTGAAAGTCAACTTTGCTCAATCTCTAACAAACTATAAAGTTTATGCAAAGGAAAAACACTGCAAATTCAGTATTAATCAAATTACTACATAATTAATGTTATCAGCCTTATGCAGAATGTAACCTGCTAACCTTACTTTCAGGATTCGTATTTTTATTCTGCAGCCACTGAGATTATAGCTTTTTTATTTTATTTTATTTTATTTTATTTTATTTTATTTTAAACATAATCCCTAATACTAAATTATCAGTAATTTTTGGAAATTTAAAAACTTTCTTCTTAGACTAGTATTTTCAGTATATATATGAATGTTGCTGTTAATTGGAGACTGAATATTTAGTTCTCCAAATGACATTTTATACAAATGTACTTGGACACTTTAAAATTATATATATATATATATATATATATATATATATAATGTTTTTGTGTGGAAGGATGTTCTTCAGATATAATCATGACCTCATTTAAGATAATTTAGAAATCAAAATTAGTCTTTGATATAACTGAATTATTTATATTCTGGGTAATTTGAGACAGTTTGGTATGGTTATACTATAATTGACTCATTTGGTAATATAATTACTTAGTTAAAATTGACTGAAAATGTTTAAGTGCATCACAGAAACATTTTATAATTAGTCAAAATTTTTTCTAATGAAAAGTTAAAATTTTTCATAGATATTTTAAAACAAGTATATGTTCAAGTCTTGTAGTGGTAAATACAATTGTGTTTGCTCCTAGGAAGACAATAGTTCTCATTGATACACGTCACTTCTTTGGTTGCTGTTTTCCTTTTCTTCTTAAAAAAAAAAAAAAAAAGATGGGGGGAGGTTGGCAAACAAACAGAAGGATTGTAGTTCTGAACATAGAAAGCTGAAATAAGGCAAAGATCCTAAGAAGGAAGGCAACTTTATTAGACATTGCCATGGAAGCTAAATGACAAGAGGAACTAACTGCTTTTGCTCACATGAACAGGATTTGGCCTCTTAATTCAAAGCAGTAAGAAAATAAGTAGAGTTACAAACAAACATGCAAGGAAACAATCCAGACTCTCTCAGCAACATTAAAATGATATTTTGGCTCAATAGAAATCTATTCTATAAATACATTCAGAGTTTGAAAACATGTTCTATCATATTTTATGATCCAGTAAAAAAAAAAATCTTATAATTTGGATGATTACCTGATGTAAGATTATGAAGAAAACCTTAGAGAAAGAGATCTGTTAAGTAATACTTTTTATTGCATTAAAAATTTGAGCACAAATATAAGATTAGACAGTCAATAATAAGTACCATTTATTTCCTGTAAATTTCTTTCTCATTTATTCTTGTTTTCTGTTTTTAATATTAAATTTGATCTCACTTCCCATGTACTCTTGTGAATGGAATAAGAAAGGGAGCAAAAATATTAAATAGAACTTTTTAGAAATTATCGGCAACCATCTCAATGATTATACATTAAAAACAAAAATCAACTTCACTTCAGTTTCTAATTTAGTGGTTTAATGCAAATGGGCATGACTTGACAGCATAAAAATTAAAAGAGACCAAATGCATTTATTGTTTCTTCTGTAATACTTATAACTGAGATTAAAGTGTATTGTGATTTTGTGTAATTTTAATGTTTTAAATTACATATAATAGAAAAATACATAAATAATGCTAGTTTGAGTAACAAAGTTTAAGATTAATAAACTATATTAATAATAGCCAATATGAAAGGTGGAGGACAACAGCCACAGCATGACATCATCAGATTAATATTTATGCCTGCTAAGTTGTACAGATGTTTACTTTCTGTTTCACATCCACTCAAATAGAAAAGGAACTCCTCAAGTTTGTTTGCTAACATATTTTCTAAGGTAACTATTGGTTTTTATAGACAGGAACGCTGGGGATTTCTCCTTATTTTGATTGATTTGATGAAAAATATAGATTATTCAAGATGAGTAGCACTTTGTGATTTTTGTTTAATATCACTAACTGGGCCAGATGTGGATTCAGATAGCAACTACCCCTGTGCTGCCACCTCTTATTTTCTTATTCACTATGCTCACTCTACAGACAATCCAATCCCTATCTTCAGTTCCTCAAATTCTCATCCTGAGTGTCATCGCCATCTCTGTATCCTGAGCTCACAAACCTTCATCCACCTCCCCAGCTTGCTTCTATACTTAAGCATTATGAGCACCCCCTGGAAACTAGCACACCTTTCTCCAAATCTACATATCTAATTTGTTTCCCTTGTAGACCAAACAAGAATGCTAAACTTATAACGAGTTGATTTGACTCTAGTCTTGACTCTGAATAAACCATGAAAACTATGCATATCACAATATGATGCCTATCATCTTTTGGGCCCTCTAACTTCAGCTGTCCAATTTATTCACCTTATACTGGCTGTAGCATACAAGCAAGTCTCTGACAAGAGCATTGTTTTCTAGGAAATTGCCCTGTATTTTCCCATTTACTTTGAGATTAGTTTACACATTTGTGTCTTTGTACTGGTCCTTGTCGACAGACTCCGTATCCTGACTTTTGTGTTTGCTTTTGGTCTCCTATTTAATAATTTTTTAGAAGCCTTTTTTAATTTCTGAGATTTGGGATTCGCTTTTAGATTTTTATTTAGTTTTATTTTTTTTATTTTGGTGCCTTCTGCTTTCTGTAATGAGAAACCTCATCTTAAGTACAAACTCATAAAAGTCCCGACTAACCCTTCAGTCCTCAGTTTTTGTCCTCCCTTAGAGTTTGACTATTATGAAATGTAACATTTGGGTATTGAAGTAGAAAAATCTCTCTAACTCTCAACTCATGTGCTGTTTTGGTTGTTCTTTATACATAGTCGAAACTATTTCTACTGGCTTCTGGCATGGTGCTCTGAGGGATCTTCTGGCTGCAATAGAACTAGATCCTAAAGGGGCACACTCTCAAGGCAGTGAGCTAGGAAAGGACACGATGTTCATTTGCAAGAACAAATGCAATATAAAAATGGGGGAAACCACAGGAATGTATGCTACATAGCAGAGAAGACATACTCATTAAATAAATATATGGAAAGATTCTCAACATAAATATTAATTGGGAAAATGCAAATTTTAACCACAATTGATACCATTTTGAATCCCCTAAATTGTCAACTGTCAAGGAACCTGATATTATCAAGTAATGGAAAAAAAGTAGACTAAAGAAACCTTTAATACACTCTAGAGAGACTGTAAATTGATGCACGCACTTTAGGAAAATAGTTGCAATTACCTTAATATTTACATATCCCTAGATTAAGCACATTTATTACCATGTTTGGTCCAAGAGATATAGAAAACAATGTTTCACAGTAGCAATTTTTGTGATAGCAAAATCTGGAAACAACCAAAATAAATGTTGACAAAGAGTGAACAAGTAAATGGTGGTATGAACAATGGGATATTTTACAGAAATAAAAAGCTATAAATAAGTTACAACTACTCACAAGAATACACATAAATGTTAAACATTGAGTGAGCAAGCGATTGCCAGAAACCTGTAGTAAAATCTATTTTAATAAAGGTCAGGAACAAAATAATATATTTTAGCCTGAATATAAATACGACAAATTTATAAGAATCACAAGAATACAATAAATACAAAACTCAGGATACTATCACCATTGGTGGTAGAAGGGATAGGAAAGAATACACATGTAGAAGTCATTATTTGGTAATGTTCTTGTTGGGTTTGATAGTGAGCTCCTGGGAGTTCACTATTTTATTATTTTCGATAGTCTTGCATGCATGTTACATAAATGCATCAAATATCATGTTAAAAGTGCAACAAGGGAGTATATTTACGTACATTTCAAATAAAATTTTCCAGTCCATAAATAAGACATTTCCTTTACTAATTTTCATATTATGATTAATTGTTTACTTTTTCCTCTTCCAGTTTTATTGAGATATAATTGACATAAAATATTGTATAAGTTTAAGGTGAATAGCATAATGGCCTGACATACATACATACATACATACATACATACGTACATACATACATACATACATACATACATACATAAAAATGATTATCATAGTAAGTTTAGTTAACATTCATCAGTTAATATAGTTCCATTTTTTTTCCCTTGTAATGAGAACTTTTAGGATCTGTTCTCTTAGCAACTTTCAGATATACCATTAGCATTATTAACTAGAGTATAGTCACCATGTTGTTACATTTACTTTTACTTATGTTTCAGAAAATGAGTTTATCCTTCAAGGGATATGAAGTAGTAACTATAAAACAGATGCTGAACAAGTACTTACTAATTTGACAGGAAATATGTTTTCATTTTAGGGATTTTAATTTTTAAGCACATACCTTTTAATTTTTTTCCATATTTATTTCTGTTGCCTAATAATGCCCCTCACTACACTTTTGATGGAGAGGTAAATATAACAATACTGATAATGGAACAATAAACAATGCCCATTCAAAAAATGTTCTGAGATCTCCTTTTAAACTTTAGATATATATTTAACATGACAGTGTTCATTTTATATTTGCTTCAGAATAAGCCCTTTGCTGTCAATATGACAAAATCAAGTAAAATGCTGGCTGGTTGAGAACAGAATCATTTATCCTCTACTGCATATCAAGAAACATTAAAGAAAGACCTCTTATTCTGACAAGGCCTTAAATACTTGTAACTGACCAATGGGTAGAAAAAAATGAGGCCTTTTGATCAATAGCATCAAAAGAACTCAAGTGATTGAGCAGTTAGTGAATGCTTGACAGGTCAGACAGTATTGTCATTTCTTAAGAGCCTCTTAGATTTTTTAGAAAATAATCTGTATGAGTACTTGCCATTAAACAAATTACAAGAGGATACATATTAGCCCATAATGACTGCCACTAGATATACTTACTAAGCCCATTATCAGACCGTCAGTGCATGCCATGCAATAAATTTGCTTCCTCCTCTTTCATTTCAGATCTTTGTGAATGATCGATGTAGAAAACTGAGTAACAATTCATGTTCAGAGATTAAAAATATTAAAACCAAAAGAACCAAAAAAGAAAAATCTCAGGAAACCAATATTAAATAAATCTGAACCCATATTCAAAAAATTATATCTCTCATTTTCAGAATTCTCTTAAAATTGCTGCTGTAAACATGTTATGATCTTTTGACATTTCACTTTCTTGTGACTTTTGTGATCAGTTACTCCATCATTCTTCTTTTTAGAAGGAATTTAGGGGTAGGGAAGTCCATCTATTTCTTATAATTGTCCCTTAAGCTCAACATCATGCCCCACTAATTGGGCAACTGTGTCACATAAATAATCTTTTTCTATGAACTTTCACCCTTTCTTCAAAGCAGCTTTTCCACAGGTCAAGGGTAAGTGACTGTTGGCACCAAGAGGGAATGTAGTTTTGCCCTGCATCTTTACCCCTACACTAATGGACTATTGCTGTAACAGAAGTGTGATGGATGCCCTCTGCTCATCAGAGGGCTTGACACACTCTTATTTTCCTATCCTTAAATAAATACAAATATCCTGTTAGAAAATACATTGATTTGTCTTTTAACTCTTGATTTTAATGAAGTTAAAAATGAGAAAAAATAAAATCAAAATAGGCTCTAATGGGCTCAAAGGAAGTATAGAAGCTTCTGAATGCTCTGATGTAAACATAGATAGGAAGAGAAGATGCTGAGTGGTGGTGCCACAAACTTAAGCATGTGGTTTCCCTATCAGTTGAGTCACCTAGCTGTGTTAGTCTATAATCCTCACACCCATAGTTTCCACCAGTCAGTCTTAGATCACTAAGCTTGCTAAGGAAGGAGAATGTGCTATCCTATTTTGCCTTTATAATAAGGGCTGGTCAACTAATTCTGGACAGGCCATATCATATGTCTTCTGTCACAACCAGTCAACTCTGTCTTTGTAGTGGGAAAGTAGTCATAACTAATACATAAATGAATGGGTATGACTGCATCCAAATAAAACTATTTGTGGGTACAAATGTGAATTTCTTATAATTTTCATCTGTTATGCACTATTCATGTTCTTTTGATCTTGATCATTAAATATGTAAAAATTCTACTTAGCTCTCAGGCTGTACAAAAATAGGCAATGGGGCTTGTTTTATAGCAGTCTTGGTATGTCCACTGGCAATGGCAATTGAGACATATGATAATATATTTAATTTAATGCAAGATGCCATTGTTACCTTAATCTAAACTAAAGCAAACTAAATTCAGTCTTTTGCATATTTACACTTGCATATCATGGACTTCTGACAATCTTGGATGGACTTTCGAAACCTGGATTTGCTTCATATCAGTCAAATAAAACATGAAAGAGAATTTTAAAAACCCTCTCTAGGAAAAAAATAAAACAAGCAACTTTCTTTTAGATTGAAGGGTGATATGTTTTGCTTTATAAATATCCTTAACTAATGCTCAGCCAGGAATAATGCACAGGTGTGGTGACTAGCCATAGCTTCAGAGAATTTAAATAAATTTCTGTCTAAATTATAAATCTGGTCACTCCTTTTAAAAGCACATACCAAATAAATTTCAGAAATAATGTGCTAAATCTACATTCAGAATTCCAATTTCTTAGAGATAACTCTGATAAACTAAGTAATGGGCAAAGTGTTGCATAATTATAGCACTGCTGGGTTCTGGTAAGGATTTCTCTTATTAATATTCAACTGCCTTCAAGGAAGTCACTGGATATCAGCAGTTACATTTCTATTCATAGGTCTGCCTTAACAATACCCTTGTTACAATCTTCTTTCCTGCGTATACTTCCTTAATTTTTGACTTTTGTAAATTTCTTTATGTGGAACAGTGATCAGAAAACTTCTCACTGCAAAATGACTGATCCAGAATGGTCCTTAGTATCATACTCTAATTTTTAGATAAATCAGTGAGCACCATTTTATAATGCTTTCCAAAAATGCCAGGTTTAATTTTGAAGCAATTCCAGTGTTTTCTTTAGTCTGCCCTAAGGGTCCTTACTCCTTTCTATTGTTTTTGTTTCTATATTTCTAATTATCTCTTTTCACACAAATTGATTAGCATGAGTGTGCATTCTCCTTCCTCTAACTTCTCCATCATCAGACACAGTGATTTATTTTTATCTATAGTTTGTTTGCATTCTCACCTGAAAAGTTACACCATTTCAAAAAGTCATGCTTCCCACTGAACCCAATTATTCCAGCAGTGCAAAGTGAAGTGGATTTGAATATCTCATGTGGAATAGTCAGCATATGGTTGCTACCATCAGCACAGCTGGAACATCTGTATATGAATTCATGCTGTGTGTGCACCACTTTCATTGCATACTCTTATATGAGGCTGAGAGGATGTGCAATTGGGAGTAAAGCTTTCAGATAATATAGCAAAGAAATAGGGAGTAGATTTGAGAGATGTGTTTATCTATTGATTGCATCAGCTTTATTCTACTTTCTTGGTAGGATAAAGGTAACTACAACTACTCTTTTAATTATTTCTCAACATCATAGCTTAAAAGGAATTTCATGAATGACTTGGGAAAAGTTGGGAAAATGATATAAATCTTTCGTTCACTGTGTATCAGTCCCCTAGTAAATTAATAACAATTAAAACAATAACAACAGAACGCTAACCATACTTATATGTGCCCATCAGTTTTCTAAAATCTCTACATGGATTATATTATCTAATGTTCAAAAACATTATACGTTTTCTTATGTATCTGTTTTATAGATGAACAAACTGAGGCACCAATGAGATTAAGTATACAAATGTAAGAGACAAAAACCAGGATACAGACTGATGTATTTCAACTATTATATATGTATATATTTTTTAACATTTACATTTATCTTAATTATATATATGAATAATTATAAATATTTGTAATTATATATACAAGTAACATAACTATAATTAGAATTTGCGAATTTGTATAATTCCTTTTCACTAGCATTGCCAGCTCAAGGGAATTGGAAGTGTTCTAGGAAACAATAGCTATATAATCTCTTCCTAAAGTACCTGAGACATGGAAGCAGAAATACTAGAGAGAAGACAGAGGGAGGTGAAAACTAGTAGGCATGGTAAATAGAGAGAATAACTCTCTCTCTCCTCCCACATCAGTAAGTAGAAATTAACCACTGGCTTATTTAATAAAATCTTAGTCTTGGCAAGAGAATAACAATTTTCACTGAAGGAAGAATCTATAGTCATGTGCTTGCTGTATAAAAAAGACATAAATGATCTAAGCAAAAAAAAATAGAGGAAAGATATCCACAAAATATCCAAATACTTAATCTAACAGTTTACATGAAAAATCTGGCTGTCACTGAACATTTACAAGGAACTATTGAAACTAATTTCATTTCAATATAATTTCATAAACATTATTGACCTCCTATTCTAACAAGGCAGTTATGGTCCACAGAATATTTCCATTAGAAATACTAGTAAGCATGAATCAGTTTTGGAGTTAAGTTTTATAGCCTTTCCCTTCTTTTTACTGTGTTTTAATTAATTAATTAAAACAAATTAATTAAAAACAAAATCAAACTAAAACGTAGAGGAAATAAACAACAATAATGTCAGTTTAACGGGGAAATAAATGGTTTTCCCAGAATCGAAATGTAAATAGAAGATTTTAGCAGCAAGGTTTATATTACACTGAATGTATTAATATATTTTGTGACCTAGATCTCTGGTAAATTCTCAAGAAATAAATTCTCAAGAAATAAATTCTCAACAGACATAGGAAAAGCAGTTACAATCCTAAAGAAAATTAAAAGTCTGTGTGTACATTCAAGTCTCATATGGCATAAGAAAATATTTGGAGTTTAATTCTGAAGCTATATGCTGAAGAAATATATAAAGTTACCCAAGTCTATTTACAAATGCTGAAGGAAAACAGAAAAAAAGTCTATTGAATAGCAAAAATCAGTGTGAGCCTTTACTCTGTGTTAAAAGAATTATGGAATACAGCTTGAAAGAGACATGAGGGCATTGCTGATAGGGGAATATACGAAGTGAGAATTAACACAGTGCTGAAGGTGGCTTGACTAAAATAGAGGACTTGACTTGAGAAAGTTAATAAAATTAAAGTGGCACTATGAGATGCCTTGAGTATTACATGGAAAAGCAATTTTTTTTGTTTTGTTTGTTTTTCCCTCTGAGGAATTAGAGAGCCCCTAAGTAAATTTCCTATAAAAAGAATTGATATTATGTGAAAAGCTTTTGGGGACATCATTCTATTAAGAAAGTGCAAGATCAGCAATAAAATACAAAATCAAAATTAATTAGAAGCCAAAAAGAGAAGATAGAAGGCGATAAAGAATTTCATTGTGACATGGAAAAACGACTGACAAAATGAGGAATAGTAAACACTTAATAAAAAAGGAGGGGGGAACTATAAGACTTAGAGATTTGAAGACCAAGAAAATTATAGTACTAATGAAAAAATAAAGCTATTGGCTAAGGAGAGAGTTCCATCAGAAGGGAAAATAAATTTTATTTTAGACATTTTAATTTGTTAGTGATGACAAATAAATAAATGTAGCTGACATCCATAGACAGGTGATTCTAAGGATCTTAGAGATCATATTGACAGAGAAGAGATTGAAGGGAAGTGATAAGATTTTGAAAGCAGTGAGTATAGAAAAAGAGCAGAAGTTCAGGGTCTGAGCTGGTGAAGGGCAGAGAGACTGAATGAGGAGAGTAATTCTACAGCACATTCTAGTTAATGGCAAAGAAGGAACACTTTTTAACAATGAAAGAGTAATTGACCATCATTAACTGAACAGAGTTAAAGCAGGAAGGGAATTATATCAGTATTTCCGATGCTTTTATGGAAAAGAGTTTTTGAAGACCCACATAAAGTGGTTTATAATCCTTGGTTGTAATACTCTTGATTTTTGATAATATGGATATCATATACCTCTATATAATATACTTCTATATAATATAGAAATAAATTACATATTTTAAAATTTTCTTATCAATCTCCTACCTTCATCACAGAATGTGTTTGTATTTAATGTTGATACATGCATAAATGATGGTAAAGAAAACATTTTAACACAAATATGGGTTAATAGTACAAGGTCTATCAAGAAAAAATACTGGCCCTGCTTTTTTAAACTGTGTTTATGGGCAAATGACTCTCTGTCTCTTATATCTATGATCACATATCATTTAGAGAATAAGAATAACATTTTACCTAACTCAGTGTTATGAGCATTAAATGATCTAACCTGTGTAAAGTAGATAGCAGGGTTTGTTGTACATAGTATTTGTGTGTTAACAAATCTCTTTCTATGTGTCTATGTATGTGATTATATATAATGGTTGTGTATTATCAATATATTCTATGTGTATATGTATATTCATCATATATGTATCTCATTATTATGAGTGTTTAGTTTATATTCATATATTTGTGTATGTGTGAAGTTGATGCAGATGAAGACAATATGAACCTACTTATGCATTTTTCTTCTCCCATAAATAGAATAGATGTTTTCAAATGCACTTTATATTCATCTCCAAAACTTCAGTTTTCATATTCTTGTTTCTGGCAAGGTATGGAGGGTAGGGAAGGAGTACTTTTGCCTAGTCACTAAAGTCAGGGAGTTAGTTATGGCTTCTTATGCTCAACTGTTTCTTAAAATGACAAAGTTCCCACAATAAATGGTACAAACATTCTAGTAAGTAGTAGTTTAATACATAGTCAAAACAATAAAGTTTCACATTAGAAATTTTCTTTATGGTCCTAAAATGCTAAGGCATACGTTGCTTTTACACACTAAAGTGAACACTCTTATTTGGCTAGGTTAAGGGTCATAGTTTAGTCATAACTTCCAACAAAATTTTAGTAATCTTAGTTAAAATGTCTATAGTAATGTTCTTTTAAAAATATTAATTTTAAATGAATTTGTACTGATGAAATATAATTAAAATTAATAATCTATATTAGATTTGAAGGTTAATTTAGAAAAATGTTTATTTGTTATGTCTTTCATAAAGTAGTCTATAAATGTGTCTGTAATTTATTCATGAAAAGGTCAAGAAAGAAATGTTACTATCCACAAAATTTTAAGATATTTGAAAACAAGTATCATGCCTTTCATCTTTTTTATTTATAAATCTAGAAAAAAATTCTGCTTGACAGTAATCAATATTTTCTGAATTAATAAATTAAAATCTTTATGTTTCAGGAAAAAGTACCAGTTGCAAAGACCACAAGTCACTCAAGGTCACACAATTAGATTAAAACAAATGATCAGGTAGATATTTCCCTATTCTTGACGAGACACTAGGTCATTTTTTTCAAGGCTAATTCTCTGAAATTATTCAGTAGACAAAGTTTTTGTCTTGTTTTATTTTCAGTCTTTTTTTTTAATATCCAGATTTAGTTTCCACTATAGCATGAGCTGTCTCCAAATGCTATCCCCCTGAAGAATCAGAAAAGACCCCACACTTCAGATTTTCTCCTTTCTCTATAGCAAATTATTATACTTAGCTCATCAGTCTTCACTAGTTGTAATTTAATGAGTAATTGGATTAAAAGTAGTCAAATGTTGTCTTGTTCTAATTGTATTCATACATTCTAAAAATCAATATGTGACTTTTTTAACAGGACATGTAGAACTTTTATGTGAGCAGATAAATATTACCTCACTCATTGGACTGAGAACTCCTTATGGGCAGGCACTTGCCCCCCACCAAGGATTTTTTTTTTAACTTTATTACAGGTAAAGTGAAATATTTCAAATATATATATATATATATATATTAGAGGTGTTAATGGACTGTAAATCATGTCCAAATGATTGTCTTTATCCTCTAAATTTAACTATTTACATATTTATTTTTAAATTAGAGCTGACATTCAGTATTATTTTGTTAGTTTAAGGTGTACAGCATAGTGTTTAGACTTTTATATAATTTACGAAGTGATTCCTCCGATTAGTCTAGTGTCCACCTGTCACTATACATAGTTATTACAATATTATTGACTGTATTCCCTATGCTGTACTTCACATCCCTATAACTATTTTGTAAATACCAATTTGTACTTCCTAATTCTTTCCCTTTTTCACCCAGCCCCCAACCCCTCTTCTGTCTGGCAATCATCAGTTTGTATCTATGCTGGTTTAAATGAGACTGCTAGAAAAGAGAAAGGACTCAGGTCTCATTTTGTGTTCTGTGTCCAAAAATAATTTGCTGGTAACACTGACAGATAACTTACTGGTGATCCAATTTAAATTAAAGAATTTAAAAATGAACACTCCACTGTTGCATTGCCCTTAGCTAATATTGTTATGCTAATCCTAATTATACATCATATAGTCAGAAGCTTAAATGATCAACAGTAGCTGCATGCTTTTCTCTTAAATTATTTTATGCTATATTTTAAATTTAGAAAAGGTAAGTTTCTATCTATATTTTTAACTTTTACCTGATAGCAATGTAAATAAACAAAGATGTTTTAAAAGATTCAGAAAAGCAGTTAAACACAACTTTCATAGTTCTACACATAGCATAGAATAATAAATGGATTTGGAAATTAAATTTAGAGGATTAAGACAAGCATTTGAACATGATTTACAGTCCATTAACAGTCCATTAACAGTATATATATATGTGTATATATATACACATATACATATATATATATACACACACACACACACACACACACATACACACATATATTTTACTCTATAACAAAGTGAAAAAAAAATCCCTGAAAAGGAATGACTTTTTTTAATAAATCAAACATTTATGATAATTGAAATTAATCTCATAAGACAGGTTGAGAAAACAAATTACTAAATGTATAGCAAATGTTTGCATTTTGTCCTTTTTTTCCAAATGGTACTATCATTTATATATTTATGTGACAATCAATATAAAACATAAAATCATAAAATGCATTATTTTAGAATTAAGAAATAACATAATAATTTAATTTAGAGGCAAAGCCCAATTCATTTTATTTGTATAGAACTATAGAGAACATACGTGAATGTTAATGTACACCCTTAATGTTAATATAAGGTAGTCCTTTTGTTTTAGATCATGTTAATTTACTAACACTTGACATGTGTCTTTTGTAACATCTAGAACATGAACAAAGACAATAGTCTTCTGATAATGCAATTTTGATAAAAATGTTAGTGAAATCTAGCAAATTCCTTTTATGTTATTCAAGAAACTATCAATGGTCAATATTCAAAAATATATTTTTATTCAGCTAGTTCATCTACAAATGTACAAGTACTTATGCACTTCCAAGGCCTTCATAATGACCTAATTTCCACATGCCAGTACAGCCTGGGTGTGTGCAAGATCTCACTCACCCTTAAGATTTTAAAGTGAGAACTAAACACTATATAATACAAAGGGTTTTCAGTGACATGAAAGAATATTCTTTCATTTAAAAAAACAACTTTTCATAAATGATCATTTAATAAAGAAATTGATGCTAATTATGCATTTTATAGTTGATCTCATTTTGAAACTACTTTTTATTTATTTTTGGCTGCATTTTCCACCTACTCTTAATGCCTGTCATTTATTTGTCTCATTGCGTTGGCTAAGACCTCACATATAATGTTGGAAAGAAGTAATGATAGTGGATATCTTTATCTCATATCTGAGTTCTAAAGGAATACTTTTAATTTTTAAATTTATTTTTTTATTGAGATGACTACACATTTGGGTGATTGATATTAGTGACAGAAGATGGTATAGATTTTATAATATTCTGCCCTTAGCTAATAGCCCTATCATCAAGGTCCTTGACCTTGATTGTCTGCATTAATTATCCTGACACTAGCCGAATGGAGGATTTAGAAATCTCAACTTGCTCTCAAGGCTAACATACAGACACATGCTAGACCACCTCAACACCCTGGTTGACAATTGGGGAATTGAATGATCTCATTTGATGTAAATATATATATTGAAAAATTGCCAAAGCTATTGACAGAATGTGATGTTCAAGACTATGTGTATGTATATATAAATTTGATTTAAACAGTAGAATTTTATACTGATGAGAATGTACTTTTTTATGCTGTGACACAAATGAGAGGAATTAATACTAATACTAGGTAATATGAACATGTTATAAAAATATACCTGTGTAAATGTTTCTTATACAAAAATGAAAAGTTGCACTCTAATTATAAAATAAGATAGTTAAATATTTTCATGAAAAATCTAAGATTTTAAAAATAAATCCAAGGCAAATTCACATAACTTAAAAATCTTTTCAGAGTTTTTGAGATTAGAAGTGGCTACATAATTGTTTTTTCAACACAAATTTATAGAAACAATTATAATGATGACATGTCACTCCACATCTACATGTATTTCTGATTCAGGAGAAAAGAATATATAACTTAAAACAAATAATTTGATGCCATATATTAAGGGAGAGTAACCATTGTAATTCTTTACTTGCTGCTACTGGTGGAGAATGACAAATCAGTAGTAAGACTACAGTTGCTGTAAATAGCATATTTGACAAAGCCAGGATCAAAATGGCTTTGGAGCTAGAGGGAGCAAGCAGGAATCATTGAAAATAAAACTCTTTACAAACAACTATGTGTGTGTGTGCGTGTGTGCGTGTGTGTGTGTGTGCATGCACACATGTGTATGTATATGTGTGTAAACATATGCTCATAATTGACATTTAACAGATGACTATTACCTATATCCACAAACAACTTGCCTTTGTTTTTTGTTTTAAAGACTACTTCAAGAATTCAAGAAGATCTTTAAAAAATTTTTGGACCAAATTTTATGATCCATAATTATATAAATATATTTCACATTCAAGAAACATCAGTTAGGAGTAAGTATTGATATGATATAAATCAAAGTAAAGCTTCAAAACAAAAATAAATAAGTTCCTAAAGCTGTTTCTTTTGATAAAGGTGACTTTCAGCAGCAAAAATTCTATATTCTGTAGAATGTAGCCTCTCTACCTGAATCAAGAAGAGTGTGGAGATATGCAGAAAACACTATTGATTTTAAGCATTATTTGAACCCACAAACATTTAAAATGACCTTCTACTGTGATAACAATATCTATAATTTGAAAAGAGTTTATAGAGGAAGAAATGTTGCAAGGTCTAAAATAAGATAAATGGTAATTTATGGAGGTCATTTGGCCAATTTCAGATCAAAATAGTTGATATTGCTGCAAAGCAGTAAATATATCAATACAAATTCTGGAAATATCACAATTTGAGGATACTTTAATTTTCGAGGCATTGTTTTACTGGTCATTTTTGAATTGCTTTATCTATAAAGCTAACCTTATAATTTGCCATTTGCAGCCTTTAGGTATGTTGCTAGCAAAAGAATGTATTGCTTCTTTTAAAAAATATAGCTAGAGGAATCGATCTGAGTTCAGGTTTGCTGAAAAGATATTATATAATGAACCACAGTCTCAGGTCAGCCTATGGTTTAAAAAGTAGGAATAAAAATAATCAGTATGTTTTTACATTTTTTACAAGTTAATTTCTTTTAGATGTCACAATTGATATTTTTCAGTTAAGCCTGGTGATATTCTTCAGGATTTATTCTATTTCACCTCTTTCCCGAATAGTTAGACTTAGTACCCATGGTTCAAGTGATTGGTCCAGACTTATGTATAACTTTACGGAAGGAAGTCGGTCATGGGATCCAAAGTTTCAGTGATGCAGAATTAATAAATTCTGGAGATCTGTATAACTATAGGGCCTATAGTTACGAAAACTGTATTTTATACTTAAAATTCTGCTAACAAGGTAGGGCTTATGTTAAGTGTTCTTAACACACACACACACACACACAATGGTCATCATTACACACACAAATCAATTTATAAATAAACTAATAAAGGAGGCAGGAGGAACCTTCTAGATCTGATGGATAACTCTATGGCCTTGATTGCTGTGATGATTTCATGGATGTATACTTATATCCAAACTTATCAAGTTGTATATATTAAATACCTATAGCATTTCGTATGTCAACTGTAGTTCAATAAAGTTGTTTTAAAAAAGAAAGTAGTTTCAGATAATTCCAGATTTTCCATATTGGCTCAGTACTCTAAGTTGGAAGAACTTAATATAAGACAGCATGTAGAGCTTCCAAAGTTCTACAATTATAATAATTTAAAAACACTAAATAGGAAATAAGTGAAGTAAACCTGTCTAAAAGCAAAGGTCATTTAGAATGAACACAAAGCTGTTTTAAAATTGTCCAGAGAAAGGATATTCTTCTCACTCTGGAGGTTATCCATCCAAGAAAATATTTGTCTTTTTAATCAACCTCTCAAATTGGATCCTCAGAAATTTCTAAGTACTATTGTTTATTTTATTCTTCCTCTGAAAGCTCCTCTGTTATAGTCTTATTTTGAATTATTTTTTTCTTTGATTCACCAAATTATTTTGTTCTGCCCATACCCAGCATTGAGCTTAAATACTCTGTATTATTGTCTTATTAATCTGGTTTACAGGCAAAACATAATCTAATTTTAAAAAAGCAGATATAATAAGTATTTTAAGTATCTCCTGCTGATTGGGTACTTTGAGAATTACTTGAAATTTCCTTGGTTGAATTTTTCAAGGTTTTAGTTATTAGAATTTCTTCAAGAATGATTTTTCTATAGGAAAAACAAGCGTTATTTTTAGAAGATATTATGTAGAGTTAAAAATCATCTATGAAAGTATCTTGATTTTTCCTATTTTATATGTATCTTAAATCTGGGAAGTAGGACAGGATGGGCAAAAGTACTTTCAAAGTAAATTTTCATGCAGAATTCTTGTATATACTTTAGCCTGATTTACCCCCATTTGATTTACCATTCACTGTCAATTTTTATGTATGTATACTATTTTGTCTAAATCATGTGAGAGTGAGATGGAGACATCATTATCCCAACAACCTTCATCACTAAATACTTATTACCTAAGAACAAGGTCATTCTTTTTCATAACAACATTAAAGAACTTTAATGTTGACTCAACATTATTATTTAATTCTGTTTTTTTATTTATCCAATAAATGGCATCTATAGCTTTTTCCTTTATCTAAGATGTACTTCAGGGCTACTCATTGTATTTGTTTTTCATGCTTCTCTATTCTTTATTTTGAAACATTATGTCAGCCTTCCTTTGTCTTTCTTGACCTTGACATTTTTATAGACGATCCCACAATTTGGGTTATTCTAATATTCCCTCATGATTAGATTCATATTATGAATTTTCTGGCAGTGATACTGTAGAAATTAAATTGTGTCTATTATATATTTTGAGGTTAAATTTTTAAAAAGTGTTCAGATGGTCTCATAACTAACCAACTGCAATCATTTCAAAGCAGAAGTAGGATATAAAAGGCTACAGAGAGGATGAACTACCAGGAGAATAAATATATTCCTTCTTATTAATTAATTAATTAATTAATTAATCTGTATCACATATGGGAAACTGAAATTGATGCTAGGGCTGTATTAATAAAGATGCTGAATGGCTAGCTAACATCAAGGACAGCAGTCCACAAACTTCTGGCCAAATCCAGTCATGACCATTTATTCATGAATTGTTTATGGCTAATTTTGTGCTGCAGTGGCAGAATGGAGTAGTAGTGACAGAGACCTTTTGTTCAACAAAGACTAAAATATTTACTATCTGCTTCCTCACAGAAAAAAGGAAATGCAAATCCTTGCTCTAAGACAGCATAACTCTAGCTAATGCATTTTATTTTATTTTATTTATTTTATTTTTCCTTTTTTAAAAATTTTAATTAAGTTTTTTGGGGTAACATTGGTTAATATAATTATATAATTTTCAGATGTACATTATCATTTGACATCTGTATATTCTATTGTGTTTACCACCCAAAGTCCAGTTTCCTTCACCCACTTCACCTTCCCCCTAAACCCTATATTTGCTAATGCATTTTTTTAGACAAACAATTATTGATAAACAGTAGGGCAATGAGAAAAAAATATGTTAAGGGTTATGTGGAGTTTTTGCGGGGAAAAGTGAACGGATTTTGATGTTCCATCTTGTACATTTTTTACTATTTAGTATAAAATATGTAATACTTTAAAATAATCTACTATTCATATTCTAGGCCTTGCTTAGGAAAAATAAGTGATGCCTTTTAACTAGAAATCCCTAATGTGCATGAGCTTACCTCTCCCAAGATTCTGTTTTTCTTTTACCCACTGCCTACTATAGACCTTATCTTCAAAGGACCGAGCTCAGGAGGCTTCAGCATTTCCTGTGTCAGCAAAGATTTTCTTTTCCTTCAAGCAATTTAATAAAAGGGGAATCAGATTGACTTTAGTGAAATATATTCCATCTTTCCTGAAGACAGAATTTTGTCCCATTTAAGAACTCTTCTGCCTATGTCTTGAGCAGAATCATATTTTCAAACTGGTGTCTGGACACAGGACTAAATCCCATTACCCAGTAATAAGATTTGTCTCCACACCTCCTGTGCACTCCTTTGGTAACTGAGAAGTCCTTCACAGTGGGCTGATTTTTCCTTTAAGTTTACTCTGACATCTGTCCAAATAATTTCACTCTATGATGCATTTGCTTCATTTAAAACCACCAAGAGGGTGAGAGACTAGTAGTTGGTAAAATTCTTGAATAGCATTGGTATTCTCTCTTATTTCACTCAAGTAGATGCCCTGGATTTAGCCTTTGTCTGGGAGAGAACCACAATTCAACCATTTGCAAAATAACTTGGAGATGAAACCAACAGCTGTGTTCATAGACAATGGATTAATCACTACCATTTTTAAGTCCTTGTCATTCAGACTGCCTCAAAAATGTGGTTAAGAAATTGTTAAAGAATAGTGGTAACTATAAAGCAGTCTGCAAAAATGGAAATGTTGCTGATAGTCTGATAGTAGAAATGTACTTTAGGAAGTAAGCAGAATATGCTCTAGTCTTTAGGTTAAAATGGTTATTTACACTAGTAATTGTACATCTTGGTCAAACTATATCAGTAAAATTAATAGAGTGAAGCTGGATCAAAAGTCCAGAGTCTCTATATTTGACATCTTGTCTCTGCCTATTCCTTCATTCCTAGTTGCCAGCAAGAGATACCCTCCAAGTTTTCTCCTGAATGATTCTCTCCTCTGTTTTCAGTCTAACCTTCTAATGATAACAGTACTAATGACTGCTAAAAAATTACTGCTCTATACCATGTTCTTTACTTATCTGTAATTCTTACAATCTTTCTGCAAGGCAGACATTATATTCTCACTGTTAAAGATAGAAGAATAGGTTATGGAATGTCTGACTCTCCAAAGGCCAGCTTGTAAGTGACAGAGTTGGAATTAAAACCCATATCTAACACCAAAAGTCCACTTACTTTTATCTCAGAGCTTTCTACACATACTATTGGTGATTGTTTGACCTTATTGATTAAATGTAGAGCAAACGTTCAAAATATTAATTGCAATTCAAACACTTTTTGTTTTTATTGAGTTTTGAGTTTTCTTTTATTCCAGAATCATATTTTTAAGTGAAAAATAGTACAGGAAACTCATGAAACTTGTACAGTGACAGTGAACCTGCATTATTTATATATTCTTTGAAACCTGCTCATTACTTCTTGACATTGCCTGATACATGCCAGTCTGACACAAAGATGAAGACTTCTGGATATTGAACTTTTCTTATCAAATGTTGTTAAAGAACTAACCTAAAATAAACTTCCTACTTCCATACTCAATATTTTATATTTCTCATTTCTTTTTATAGAAATTTTATGTTTCTGCAAGTTTGCCAAAATATTAATAAATTTAATTGTTTCAATTAATGAATTAATCCTCCTTTAAAAATTTTTGTTTTAGAGACAAACGCAAGTAACCATAATTTCATATAGATCTATACAAAATTGAAAAGTAATTCCTGAATGTAAATTTACCAGTCTATGAGTAGAAATACAGACTAATTTTAAATAGAAGTAACATGATACTGGAAATTTCTTCCCAAGTGTTACTATGAAATGTCAGAACCAATCCTGTAAATACCAGACATCATCCCAACCTCTTCTATTTCTGCCTTAGAAGAACAATAGGAGTGGAAGAGAGAGATATTTTGAAGGAATGTCTTTATTTTGAAGGAAGTGAAGTAGTTATAGTAAGAATTTTTTTCTTGGTCAAAGAAAAAAAAAGGGAGATGTGGGGGAAAGGGACATATGGGAAATCTCCAAGAAATTTCACTTGTGAAGCTGAATGCATGCAAAAGGGGAAGCTATCTGAATGAACTGCAGGATCTCCAGAGCCACAAGTGGAGAAGTGACACATAACCATCAGGATGAAAGAAACTATTATATAAATGATCTAACTAGAAAAGAAGAGTCTTTAAGAGAATAGGAAAATGTAAGAAGAAGAAAGAGAAAACAGCTTTTCAGTTGGCCGCTGTTTCAAGTAAAATTATGCCCCACCAGGAGACACAAGTGAAGGTATAGGACCAATGAGAGATATATCCACCCAGTATGGGAGAGACTTTATTATTAATGAATAGGATGCATAGAGAGATGCACATACTCATTCCTTCCCACATTGATAGAGACCACTAGCCTGTGCTGAAATAGGACCAAACCAGAGTCATGAAGGGATCCCGCCCCAATACTTATATGATAATTTGCCCAATTGGATCCTTGGGTCCTCTATCTGACTTCCATGTCCTCATCCTGTAGGACAACTGCCAGAGGGAAGGATGGAGGAAGAATGGAAAAGCAGACCACTATCCTCCTTCCATTCCATCTCTCCCAAGCCACACATTTTACCAACAATAGAAGAGAGCAAAACTGTGGATCAGGTATAAATTTATCAAGTTAAATTGAACTGATCGGAATATTATGTAACCCATTTAGGATGATTTTATGTGAATGTGAAGGAGGATTTTATATGGCCCAATTGTAGGCTAGTCATTAGAATAAATGTAAAGAAGTGTCATGTTTATACTTTATTGAAATAGAAACTTCAATAAGCTAGTTATAAAAATTTAACATGCCAACACTATAATTATGTGTCTTTGAAAAACTGTGCTCTTGTGGTTCTCATAAAGTATAAGGCTGTTGTCACTATATACAATAATTTATAATATAATTGGTCCTCATGCTCTAACAGAAGAGTATCCTTTATGACATTGTAAGATAAGTAATAAAGTAAAAAGGCAAAGAAGAAAGAGTTGAAGCTATGATAGACAGGGAAGGTACCTGTTATAGCAATATTGAACATTCACCTCTTTTAATTCTCATTATTCTTGCATCCAAACTGAATCACTGAAACCAATTTAACCAATTTGCAGAAACCATAAAGATTTGGAGTCCAGCCTGGATTGATGATTCTGATCCAGTTTCTGAGGAAAGCATTTATTCTAGATTTGGCTCATGTCCAATACAGGCTGTAATTTTTAAATTTCACCATCTCTCTTCCCTGTTCAGGTCATCATCTCTTGCCTGGATTAGAGTAATAGCCTACTAAATTGTTACTCTACAATCTATTTTCAAAAATGAAGCATGTGTCTCAAACATAAATCAGGTCATTACACAACTCTGCTTAAATTCTTTTGACAACTCCTTATTTAAATAAAAGTGAAATAACAAAGTACCAGTAATGCCTCATTATGCCTTATAAACTTTGATATACCACCATGATTCTGTTACCTGTTTAACCTCATTTCTTACTAATTTCTCTTACTATTTCTTTTCCAACATCAACCATACTAACCCTCTGCTATTCTTCAAACACATTCGGCCTTAGAGGTTCTAGAATGCCATTCTACCTGGAAAACTCTTCTTCCAGATACCTACATAACTCACCTCTTCACCTCCTTTAAGTTTTTGATCAAAGATCACCTGTAACCTGAGCACTCTGTATTTGCCATGTGCCTCATCCATTCTGCACAGTGGAACTTTCAATAAGCCTTTCCCAGACTTTTAAAACTGTTTTCTTCGTAGCCCTCATTAACTTCTAATGTAGTAAAGAATTAGGTTGATAGCATAATTTATCATGAATTTGGGATACTTGAGTCTGAAAGAGGTCACTAAAATAACATGGTGAAATTAAAAGACACATTTATTGAGCAACAATTGTTTTTATTATATTGAAGAATCTATAAAATTGTATTATAAACTATCCTTAAGATTATTTCTACAGAATACAAATAATCATATGAACTATACAGCAAAAAATAATTCCTTATATTGATTATAATATGAACATTAAAAATAACATAAATGAATATTAAAATGAAATAGTACATATCAAAATCCTGTTATCATTCTTCAGTTGTTTCTAGTATCATGACATTAAGTTTTTCTGAAGAACACATTTTTTTTCAATATGGAATTATTATTTGTATTTTTCACAGGATTTCCTGTATTTTTGATAGGAATATGTTGAAATTCATCAACTTTCATTAAAAAAATGGAAGTTCTTTATTTAACGTTTCACTATACATGGGTTTTATTGTTGCTATGCTTATTGCTGTTATTTTTGAGTCCATTGCTACCAAAAGGAATTATTAAACAATTAAAAAATGTTATCAAAGAATAAAATTTAAAGATAAATTGCATACAGTAAATAATAAAACCACTTTAGCAAGAGCATTCAAATTCTTGACTATTCTTTATTAGGACTTTTAGACTTTTATATTGTAACATATATTTCATATACACTTAACCTATAATATTCTTTACTTTCTCTACCCTGAATTGGCAGATTTGTACTTGCAGCCTGAGTGAGGGCACAGCTAATTAAAAGCATTGATTTATTTTATCTTATGTTATTTCATTTTATTTCATTTTATTTATTTTGTTTATTTTATATTTATTTTATTATTTTGCATTATCAAAGTAGAGCACAAGGAGTTAGCTAATTCTTCCTACCCACACTTGTCCAAATACACTTTATCAGTGAATTCCCTGTATGTTGTATTGTCCATGTAGAAAATCTCAAGAAATTTACTGACAAAAAAATCTCCTAAAACTAATAAGTGAGTTCAGCACAGTTGCAGTATACAAACATATAAAAATCACTTTCATTTCTATGGGCTAATATTTGATACATAGAACTGAAATTAAAATTATGATACTTAAGTATCATAATCTAACAAGATGTCGCAAGGCATGTATGTCAATAATTATTTTTAAAAACAAATTCTGATGAAAGATATCAAAGAAGATCTAAATAAATGGAGAAGCATGCCTTGTTTATGGTTTGGAAGACTCAACAGACCACCGATGTTAATTCTTCTCAAGAGATATATAGATATAATGCAATTAGTATCAGGATTTTTTAGATATAGACAAGATTCTAAAAGGAACAACAAAGGAACAGGAATAGCTAAAGCAATTTTGTAAAAGAGGAATAAATTAGGAAGTATCACCCTATCCAATTTGAGATTTAATATACAGATACAGGAATAAAGACTGTGATTTTGGTAAAGGAATAGGCATATAGATCAACGTAACATAATAAAGAACACAGAAATAGCCCCCTGCATATATGACCAACTGAATTTTGACAATAATGCAAAATGAATTCATTGTGGAAGAACATTCTTTTCACCAAATGCTGCTAAAACCATTGTATATCAATAAACAAAAACGAGAAACTGAAACTTTGACCTGAATTTCACACCTTATGTAAAAATATTATTCTAAATTGGTCACAGAACTAAATATAGAGATCATAAAAATTATCATTATAAACTTTTATAAGATAACATAGACAAAAAGTTGTGGGCCTAGGCCTGAATGAAGAGTTTTTAAACTTGATAATAAGCACATGATCTATAAAAAGAAAAATTGATAAATTGGACTTTATCAAAATTTAAACCTTTTGCTCATATAATTCCCAGTTAATAATAGAATGAAAAGAAAAGATACAGACTGGGAAAAGTTATTAGAAACTGTCAATCTCATATTTGACAAAGAACACATATCCAGAATATAGGAAGAACTCTCAAAACTCAATTGTAAAAAAAAAAAATTCAATTAGTAAATGGGAAAATGAGACATTGGCATGTCTCAGTCTGATTAGCATCTCAGATTGGCAAATAAGCATATGAAAAGGTATTCACCATTATTAGCCATTAGGGAAATCCAAACTAAGGTTGTGATGAAATATCACCACACATCCAATAGAAGAGCTAATATAAGAAATAATGATAACACCACCATCACCACCACCAATTGCTGGTGAGGATGCATAGAAACTGAATCTCTCAACATTGCTAATAGGAATGTAAAACAGAATAGCCACACAAAAAAGTCTGGCACTTTCTTATAAAAATAAACATGAGACTATCATGAGACTCAGTGATTGTATTTATCCCAGAGAATTGAAAACTTATGTCCACTGAAAAGTCTGTACATGAATGTTTATAGCAGCTTTATTGTAATAGTCAAACCTGGAAACAACTAAAATGTGCTGCAGTGAGTGAATGGTTAAACAAACTGTGATACATTCATACCATTGAATACTTCTTAGCAATAAAAAATGAATAAACTATTGATAACAACAACTTAAATGGATCTCAAGGGCATTATGCTGAGGAAAAAAGCCAATTACAAAAAGTCAAAACTGTGTGCTTCCATTTATATAACATTCTTGAATAATAAACTTACAGTGATGGAAAACATTTGTAGTTGCCAGAGTTTAGGGATTGTGCAGGGGAGAGTGATACATAAGAATATAAAATGATAATAGAGAGAGATCTTTGTGATGAAGGAATCTTCTGCATGTTAATTGCAGAGGTGGTTACACTAATTCATACATGTGATAAAATAACGTAGAAACATATGTACAGTATATACAGGAATTTGTCAATAATAAATTCCTGATATTGATATACTATAACTGTATAAGTTATAATCATTGGAGAAATCTGGTAAAGTGTATAAAGGTAATTTCTGAACTAATTTTGAAACCTGCTGTGAACCTAAAATTATTCCCAAAAATAATTTAAAATTATATATAACCTTGCAAATGGGTTAAAGGATGAAACTCAGTGTCAGTAAACATATACTGAGATTCTCCTGGGTCTATATTTTTGTCCCATTTTTCTTTGTTATGTAACTCATATGTTATCTATCTTCCTCTAGTAGATTGTTAAGTTTTAGAAGGGCAATGACTTTTGTTTGTTTTGTTCACTGTTGGATCCCAAGAGATTAGATCAATTCTTGCATACATGATATACTCAGTAAAATCTGCTGAATGAGACAATAAGACAGTAGGTCCATTGTGTTAACATATATAGGCAATAATTTATGTTAATAGATGAAATGATACTCAGGGTCTCATATTGTGGTCATGAGAATTGTTTTAATCATATCAAAACACCTTTTAATCTCCTATCTTTCCATTTGATCTTGTGTTTCAAGGTAAACTTAAAAAAATGCCTTATCGGCTTTGAAGTATATAATTTGACACTGTAAAGCACAAAAATAATTAAAAAACAAATTAAAGTTCTATTGTGTTGTACCTATTTCTAAGTACATTTATTTAAAAGTATTTGCCAAGAAGTAGTCTTTTCCCAGAGACAGATTAAGTTGCAATAATTTGGGGACAGGATGTATGGGTAGAGTGACTAGAGTCATAGTTTAGTATCATTGCTTGGACAATTTGGATTTATTAAAAAGGGTGGGCAGAAACTGTTGGGTTCCAAGGTCTCATAAATTTACAGTGTAATACTTATTTTAAGCCTTCAAGGTTTTTTTGTGTTCCTGTCTTTTGTCCTGCATGAGCCTTAGGACCAATATGCTTAATCCAAAACCAGCTGAATTTATCCAGCTATCTCAATGTTATTTACTAACTAATATAATTAAATGTTAGTACAAGTTATTAAATTTGATTAAGGATATATGAATTATAGTTAACATCTACACATTAAGCCCTCAACAATTTAAAGTATTAAAATGAAATGAGATTAAACATTTAAAAAATATTTGTTATAATTTAAACACAATTTTATATATTTGAATTTTCTATATAATTATTTTTGCAATTGCTTTTAAAAATTGCAATTACAATTAAAAATATTAAATTGATTTTAAGATTTGTCACAAACTAAAATATTGTGTGAATGTTAATTTTATATAATATAAGGAAGAAGATATACAATAAACTTTAAAAACTATTAACTTAGATGGTTTATCTATTATATGAAGAATATTAAAAATAGAACAAAATTCATATATTTATATTTTCTAAGCTAAACTTTAAATAATTTTTAATGTTTAAAAGCTTTTACTTTTTAAAAATCAGGCCTGTAGATTTAACTTTCTTTAACCAACATTTTAAAGAAAAATGCTGTTTAACAATTTTTCTTTGTTTCTTAAAGTTTTACTCTCTAACTGGATGACATATTTCTTGAGTGCACACATAATGACAAAAATATTTTGATAGAGTACAAAATTTTCAGGAGGACGGAGAAAGGAAATAAAAACAAAACAGGTAAAGGAGAATTAAGTAGAGCTGATGTCAACAAATTAGAAATTTTCACTGTAAAAAGCTAATTATCTTTTTCAATGAGGAGAGGAAGATTAGATGCAGGGAATCTATTTTTTATACAAATGCACACAACATTTATTACATTAGGTTTAAATAAATAGCCTCTTTCTTATAGATTTGTCACGTTTTGTTTAAATAAAGTCGCCTCTTTCTCACATGATATCTGAAAGATGAGAAAGACAATATCCTCATGACCATGTCTTCTCTTTGTTCTAAAGGGCCACTCAAATTAACAGATTTTCTCGTTGCAAGGTACTAAGTGCTCTTTGTAATTCTAAATTTCTGTAATGGAAATTCTCCACATATTCAAATATCTGTATAATTAGCATAATATATATGCACATATATCTGAAAATGTCAACAGCACTCTCTTACCTATGTGTTCAAAACACCCTAGAAAGTGAAGGAAAAACAAAGTGGAGGGTTCTTAACAAAGAACTATTATTTTTAGTGCTCAAGCTGCACTCTGATGTAACAAGCCAGAGTGCATGTCAGAAAGCAAAACTCACAGGGCAGATGTGGAGGCCCCAAATAGAATATGTCATTGGGTCTCTGAAACATCCTTCCTCTTCAAAGCAGAATTATAAGTTTAGTACTAATAGAGGTATGACACCAAAACTGAAGTAGACACACCAGCACACTTAAATCTTTATTAGCTCAAATTTTTGTTAAAACATAGCAAAAGTAAGAATAGCTTTAAAATGAATATTTCAGGGAGAATAAGTAGCTTAAAGATTTAATAAGATAGACTGAAGAAGAGCAATTAATGATCAATTTTGTTACAAGAATTACCAGAAGTTAAAGGGAAATGTAGGCTTTGTTCACTGTGGGGTATGAAATAGGGTAGCAAAATTAAGGGCATGGGTTAGAAGCTGTTGGTTGGATAATTTGGATTGGTCAGTGTAGGTGGAGAAGACTTTTTGGAGGCTAAACCTGGCAAGAGTTGAAGGGAAAATTTTAGTCCTTCATGCCCCGTTACATATTTCAATCTCCTTTTTGCTTTATTTGCCTTGGAAAATAGCCTCCATTTACAGATAGTTAATTTAAATATTTTATGTTAGTGATTTGAAAAAAATTTAATCATTATATAATTCTAGAAAGTTATTTTTAAACAAGAGGAAAATTAAGTTAATTGAATCATAATGTATGACTACAGGGAGTAATTTTGGATATGAAAATATCCAAATGAAATATCCATATGAAAATATGAGCATTCATGTTTAAATTTGTGAAGTTCTTTTCAAATGTGAGGGGTTTCTATAGGTAAGAATGGAAGGACGTTTTCATCTTTATTTGTTTGTACTAAATCTACTACAGAAATGTCATTACCGCATGATCATGATAGAGATATCTGTGCTCTAATATTAGATCTGAGCACATAATATCTTTTGTGCATATAGGAAGGTGAAATCAATTTTATGTTGGGTTTTCAATGAGAAAAGATTTCCACCACAGAAATTAGTCTCCTGCCGATGTTAGTATGATGTGACCATAAACTGTTGGCTATAGATGATTGATACAGATATATACATCTGCTCCCAAATGGGCAACCCAAAAGACTTTGGGATTGGTGTTCAGATTTTTCAGTGGTATGGATACAATGATATAAATTTGCATGGAGATATGGAGAAATTCATCTTCAGAAGAAAAAAAATGAATCAGAGATGCAAAATAGAATTAAGTGGGATTAATAGAAAATATTATCTAGTCCCAGTTAGCTTTCCAGATCTTCCTTCTTATTCACCAAGAATACCATTGCTATTGTCTTTGATTGCCTTGAAGTCCTTCTATTGAAATCCCTTATTGTTTGATCAATCCCAAGTTGGTGTCTGTTAGTTGAAACCAATAGAATATTAACTAAATTATTCTTAACTAAAGCACTGAAATTATATTGGACACAAAGTTGACTGAATTTTCCAAAACTTTTTATTTCCAAGATGACACCTTATATGATGGACTTACACACCTTGTCTTTATGGTCCTTCCTTTCACCCTTCTCCTTCCCTTTATACACACACAAAAAGTCAAACACCTACTTTAATTTCCCAAATGTGATATTTCTTTACTGGAATAGGTTAACTTTGGATTTTTGCCAAGATGTGTTAGAAACTCCTTGAAATATTCCCTTAGTAGCATTTCCTGGCTTTGACATAGGCAGACAGGTCAGGCTCAGTTCACACACAGATAATTCATTATAATTGCAGAATTATAATTGCAGAATTATAATTGCAGTAATGAAAAAAGTTAATAAAGAAATTTCAATAGACATCACTGACTTTGTCCACTGAGGCCTTCTCAGAGCATAACCTATCCTCTGAATTGTTAGTAGATATGAACAATGCCAATTTTAATCTTAAGATATTAAATTTATATATGCCACAAACAATACTTTACCTGTCTGAATACATTTTTCACTTTTCCTGATTTTTGTTAACCTTGGAAAATATGACAGATCAAAGAGTGTGAACTATAGTTGCTTTTCCCAGGACGGAGGGAAAAAGCCCAGACTATGTTTATTTCATCACTAAAAGGTCCCTTGAGTCACATGGGGAGCATTCTGTGACTTCCTTTGTGACTGAAAGCTTTCATTACGATTTTTAATAAAAGTTTTCAAGACAATGGTTATCTTCTATAAGCATTATGTAACTAAGTGTTAATTTTGTAGTGGTCTTCTGCATATGTGAACTAGTTCAGGTTCCCTTAAGAAATTCCCTTAAGTGTGAACTACATCATATTCATTCAAGTCATTCATCTTACTCTTCTACCGAAGAAAAATAATGTTGCAAGGGAGAGTATTTTAAAGTGACTGATGAAGATATTGAAAGAACAATAAATTGCTAGTCATAATGAAAATATATTGATGTGCTAAGTGAAAATTCTTCTATAATAGCTCTATTTTATTTATAAAAAGGAAGGAAGAGAGCATGAGACAATGACCTTAGATCTCCTTGCCCTGTTGTGCTTTATGTGACAAACTCTAATAGTTAGTGACTCCAATAGGCAGCTCAGGAGCCAAGCAACATGAATTTGGCAAGCATGTTGCCATCCTGTTCTCAGTGTGCACCTGCAAATCTCAGTATTCTTCATCAATCTAACATACCTCACAAATAGAATAAAATGCATATTTCTTCTCTTACTTCCAATACCATAATGATTTATCTTCTCATTTGCTCTCTGTATCACTCTCCTCTCACCACAACATACCATCAGAACTGGCCATCTTTCCTTTATATATTTCATCACTAAAAGGTACCCATTCCTCAAATAGACTCATTTTGTTTCCACCTAAAGAACTTTGTGCTAGCTCTGCCTTCAGTGTAGACCTTTATTCCACATTTCATGAGCTAACTCTTTTCATTTGTAAATAATTTCAGTTGACTTTTTATATAAATTATGAGTAATTAATTTAAAGCTTGCCCTTGCTCCTTCAGAATATTTTCCAGGAGACATAAATTTTCTCTACCTTAGTCACTGCTGTATAATCAGTACATATAGTAGGGTGGGTTAGAGTAGGAAGTCCATATATACTTGTTGAATGAATGTGTCACAGTATCAATACAAACACATGTTGAAAGCATGACATGTGATAAGATGATTATCATGAAATAAGCTGTTTAGTTTATCTAACATAGCCAAACCTTTAATCAAATCTTTTCAATGAGAGACAGAAAGGTACATGACTCTTGGGAGTGATATAAAGAGATAGTGAATGTTTGAATCTTTAAGGAGGCACAACATCTTTATGTTTTTATCAAAATGAGTATTTATGATTAAAATAAAGTTAAGAATCCCTACCTCAGTGACTGCTGTTCAAAATCTAGGTATTCTCATGTGTATAACATTTTGTGTACATATGTGATACTACAGAAAATGCTGTAAATGGATGGTCTATGTCCTAAAGGGAGAAATGCGTTACCTTCCCTTTCATGGTCAAAAGCGGTCATTCTCTTTTTTTCCTGTAGTAGAAACTTATTTGTGGTGAAGAGTACTGGTCTTCAAATCAGAGAACTAGATTTGACATGTGGTTCTATTATTTAATCATTTTTAGTTTAAATTTACTCAGTTGTAAAATGGCAATAATAATATTACTTAAATCATAGTTTGTTGTGGATATGAAATGAGATTACTATGGCATATGTTAAAGAATACCTTACCTTACACTTACTGAGTGCTTGTTTTTTTATCTATTTTAGAACTCTTTACTCAGTGTAGGCTATTTAACAACCTTACAAAAAACAAGTTTTATTATTGTCACCACAATTAAGAGATGAGAAAACTGAGCAACAAAGAGGTTAAGTAACTTTGCAGAGTCATTCGATTAGTAGTAATTCTCAAATCGAATTAGCACTTTACATTTCACGCTTGCTAGAGCTATTTCAGTGGTCCTCAATGTAGCTAGAACTACAATGAGAAGAAAATAAGTTACCCTGAGAATAAATAAAATTACTCCAACATCATCTCATTATTTAGGTCACCATGTGTTTTTGCATTCTGATTTTCTCTCATTTGTCTTCCTTGAGTCATTGGTCATAGTTTTCCCCCATCTTTCTGGCCCCCAGACTCTCATTAATAACACATGCATTATTATAGGATGGTAGAATATCATTAAATGCTTGACTCTGAAATCTGATAGTCTTGAGCTGGAAATCTGACTCCATAACTTACCTGCAGTATTGTTTTTGTCAGATGACTTTACTACATAAGCTTCAGCTTTCTTTTCATAGGATTGGGAAAAATGATAGTTATTTATAGGGTGATGTGAAGAATAAATGAGAATAATGTGTTTAAGTGACTTAATGTGTTGCTGGTTGCCTGGTAGATGTTTCAGGAGTTTTAGCTTACTAATGATCTTGATAGTCTTGATCACCTGAGATGCCGTTCTGATACAATGGTTGTAGTCACTTTCCTACACTGTACATTGAAGGGATGTGTGGTGATTATTGAAGCTTTCAGATATATTAATCATCCCACTTTTCTGTCATACGGTGAGGTTAAAATTCCCTGATCCTTTGAAGTTAGTTTAGCTGCATTTGCCTGGAAAAGATATGTCTACCCCAATGAAATGTGGTGGATGTGTCTTTTTCCAGACAAATGCAGCTAAAGCTAGTGAAGATTTTTTTTCATCTTCTCTTCTCCCTGCTACACTGGCTGGGAATGTTCTATGAGATGGATGCCTTCTCAGCTTAACACTTAGAAGTAGAGAATATGGGTGAGAGTCTCCAGGAGACCCTGTGATGAGCACATTGTGTGGGCAAGAAAGAACTCTTTGCTGTTAAAATGTCATTAAGGTTTTGAGGTTTCTTATAATGACAACATAATCTTTGCTTATCTTTGCTTATGCAGGGGATAAAAGACTTTTTTTTTTTAGCATCCCTTTCTAATATTTCAGTAGGGGAGAGAGAATCTATTCTAGCATAAGAAATATATTTTTTAACATAATGTCCCTTTAGGATTTTATCTCTGCTTGATTTGTGATGAATAAATTCTTTGTTTTCTCTAAATAGGAAGGAGAGCTCTGTTGAAGTCAGTTTTGTGAGTTTCAGGATCATGCAGATTACAGCAACAAAAGGCAATCTCTGTAAGAGAGGAAGGGTGAATAACTCAAATTAAAGAGAGGAGGCATTCCTCAGAATTTAAAAATGATGTTTCTCATTCTTCCATGTGATCGTGTTTACCAAAGTGTGTAACCAGGAACAGATTTACTTATATAAATTTTGAGAAACATTCATTTCTGAAATTATGTGTTTTCTCTTAACTTTTTGACTCTTGAACTTTCCTATACTGTGTTTTATCTTCTTTTAGATTGCAAAAGAGAACAATGTTCAAGTTAACTCTGTTAGTGAATATTAACTGAATGGATACACTGAGAAGGAAGAATAGAAAATAGTGTCAGCATACACACAGCTCTAGATAGAGTAAGCTCTAATGAGTTGGTTGTTCTATTTTACTTTCTGTGGAAGGATCCTTGTTCTTTATTCTGTTACTACTCATAACATTAAAAATTTTTTTGAGTCTATGCAACTGTTTTTTTTACTGTTATGTACTCTCTATTTTTTCTAAATTTTGATGTTGCACTCCTTAAAAGAGGACTAATCCCAAAATAAGATCTACTAGAGCCAATCAGTTAATAATTAGCATGTTGCTACTTTGCTGCATACTGCCTTCATGCCTTGTACCTCAGGAACCACTATCTAGCCTTATTTGAGGCATCACTCTTTGGTTCCTGATCCAAAAAACTGTGGTGTATGTGGAAGTCATGTTGTACTAATCATGGCCTCCTGTGTGTTAAGAGCTGCTTCTCACTGCTTGCTTGAAAGCAAGCTGTGCAATTGGCTACCACTGGTAGGATTATATCCAATACCGCCAAGACCTGGATGATTACGTTTTTATAATAATTTCCAAAACAAGGACCTGAGATAGAAAATACTTTCTAAGCCAAGTATTGAATATTTAAATGTACAGATATAATTTATCTCTAATAAAACCATCACAAATCATATTTTAATAAAAAGAAAATAAAATAGTTTGAAAGTTTTAGAACATGATACTATCCAAGAGACCAAAGATCTTGATTTTATAATATTGAAAATAAAGATATTTTATGCAAACATGCAAACAAATTTTCTAAGCAATTATGAAAAGATAAATTATGAGCAACACTGACATTCTTTTATCTATCACCGACAAAATGAGGATAGGGTAGTTGATGTCCAATTATTGAAAGAGAAATGATATAAAATTAAGGTGGGAAAAAAACAACATGAAAGGATACCAAACTAGCTGATGAGTAAATAAATAATCAAGAATGATGAAAGATCAGAAGTAAGTGATACTTTTCAGGGTACTTGAGTTTTAATCCAAGCAGCATGGGTATCCGGTTGAAGGGTATTGTTTTAGGCATCTGCCTGCTCCTTTCACTGATCTTGAGCTTGCCTTGTTTACCAGAGATAATAGACACATAAAATGTTAAGTTTACTAGAAATATTTAAAGCTCAGTGGAAAGCCACAAAGTGACCTCATTTACAACCTTTTTGTTAGTGAAAGCAAATACTCATACTACAGGATACTTTTAAATGTTCCTTTTTTCTTCTTTTAAGCTACCTTCGCTAAACGCCCCTCTATATAACAGACATGTTTCATGAACATACTTGTTCTATGACACTTATTTCAAGTTTCTTATTTTCTTATGAGAAAAACAGTACATAAATAACATAAACCTTAATGAGAATGATGTACTAATGGAGGAATTTCTTTCCACATAATCTAGTTTGTACTTCTTTTTTAAATAATTTGGGACATAGTCCTCAGTTTTCAAATAATTGAGACAATTTTAAACCCGAATAGCTGAGCTCAATTAAACTTTACTTGCTATACTTCTGACATTTTCTCAACCATTTTTAGTTCTTTGTCATTGACATGATTTTCAGGCAGATATTCCCTTTGGCATTTATATATCATCCTTTGCATTTTTGAACATCAACATAATAGTGTTTTAGAAACATATGAGTTGTTTTATTTTTTTGCAAGGTGACAAAGCAGGGAAATATGAAACAAAGGGAAACATTTCAAAAATGATTGAAAGAGAGGTTATTCAGTCAAGTTAATTGATCATTGCTTAGCTATGAGAAAAAACTGTGAGATACAAAGATATACAGACTCTCCTCTCTCTCTCTCTCTCTCTCTCTCTCTCTCTCTCCCTCACCCCCCCCCCCAGGAATTTACCACCTAATATGTGAGACAGAAACAAGTCATTTCTATTGTCTTTGCATAAAGAGAACACTGGCTTTGTACAATGCTCTAAACTTTTCATTTGTAATATTTGTTAATTCTTCACTTCTGATTAGGTTAGAGGCAGAGTAACAATTTGCAAACTTTGTTGTGAATTAGTATGTCCAGTGAAATGTAAAGGAGCATCAGATTAGGGGGATAAGAGAAAGGATTGTAGTTTGTTGGTCAGTGAGAGAAATGCTATTTTTGAAACACATGTTACAGCGAATGGTTACTGACATACCACTCTAGAAAATTGACAAAAATAGGATGAGGATTTTCAATTTATTATATTTTAAATTTTTCTAATGACCATGAAATGTTCTTTTTGTTTTTCTCTTTCTAATTGTTGCCATAGATGATTTTGATTCATTGTTTTCACAAAACTCTTAAGATTGCATGCTTAAATTCAATGAACTTATTCAATGAAAAGGCACCCACAGCCTTTTAAGTTCATTGAATTTAAACATGCCATCTACACTTTAGTGGCCACCTTGGGAACGGACTTCCATCTTCTGGACTAGGATACATCTCATCGGTGCTCAGGCATAGATATTGCTCTGTAGGGTTGTCTTCAAGCTTTTGTTTCACAGAGGGCTCTTAATAATAACAAATGATTGTTTTAATGACATTGAGTATATTGACATTGTCAAGCTACTTTTGAAAAGTTGAAACTTTAATAAACTGAGAACAATATTTGAACAATTTATTATGCTTTATAGATTTAATTCATTGTTTTCATTGAGTGGGGAGTATTTTCCTATTATTAAAAAAATTGATGGGTAAGAAATATGAACTCTTCAGTGAAACCTACATTTATCTAAAGAAAACAAACTGAAAAACTATAAACTAGAAAAGTGCAAATCGATTTTAAAAATACAGTTTTAAATAGCTATCAAATGCAGCGCACGCTCCATAAACTGCAGACGGCTTCTTGAATAAAATATGAGGACATGTAGCTCTGTGACTATCTATCTCTGTTAGTTAAAAAAAAATTCTGAAGAAAATTTCTAAATAGGCCATATACTATCTGCAAAGGAATAAACAAAGTAGCCAGCAGTGACAGTGTTTGCTTTTCATGTGGTGGAACTGTGTGCAAATACAAGGCCTAACAAATGTCAGCTCCTCATTTGCAAATGAAGATGTAAAAAGAAATGTCGGTGACAGTACATGCAACAGTTCATATTTGAAGTTTGGCACAGTGAACTGACAGCCACAGAGGAGCTGCAGTGGCTTAATCCTTTCTTTCTGCCTTCTAGCAATGATAGTTGTTGAAAGGTGGGGGAAGTTAATAAATATGTGATGAGGAAAAGCTGTGGAAGAATGCTGTATCTTCTCTGCAAGAACTCATCTTCAAAGATAATTAACTAGGTGACAACATACAATGTGCCATTAACAACAGCATTCAAATCATTTCTGGACTTAAGTACAGTTTTAAGCTGCTTATCAGATTTTCATTTCTGAATCCATTCAGCTGTCAGGCTTACATCCTGGCTCTTTATTGAAGCTTACATGGGAATCCAAAACCTTCTAATTTTCTATACAGATTCATTTCAGAATCAATTAGAATTGGTGGCAGTCTTGTCCCTATGTGCAAAGGGGATTAACTGGGCACTTGCTCAGCTGAATCTACCTCTGAATGTACATTCAACCTTCCGTAGAGAATGAGCTCTTTCTCCCCACTTCTAGAGGACTCTTCAGCAATTGAACTGCTGTAGACAACAGATGGTAGATAATCACTCGAACAGCCTCCAATTTTGTGAAGAAAGGAAAAGTGATCTTCCAACTCGCTCTTAGAGTAAAAGACCTCTGGGCATTTGAAGCATGCTCAGCTTTTAAAATAGGGAAATCCATGATCAGCCCCCTTCTCTGGCAATCTCCTAACAATGTCATCCTTGAGTCCTTGTGTCTGACTTTCTCTGATCGACTATTGGCACATCTTCTCGACCTTTCTGCTTTCTCATTCTTCATCCTGCCTCACTCAATTTTTCTGAGACCTTTTTTCTTTCTATGTGCTATCCACCTCTAAAACTCATCTTTAATATTAGCAATAAAGCACTTCAATTTTATTCTTTCAGAAAACACCATTATATAGTAAAACAAAGATAAAAGTGCCCTATATTGGTTATTTCACAGATAAAGCACTTTATGAACAGTTTAAAATTTCATTCATTAAATTATCATTTAAAAATGCATAGAAAATTGAAGTAGTTTACTTTACCGTGTTTATTTTTATCTTTTCCACTATTCTGCCTAATTAAACTGAACATTCAAATATCTTTTGCCATATTAAAATTAATTATATTCTTTATTTAAAAATTATTAAAGTAGTTCATATACCCACTTTAAAAGCAGTTACAAGTTGTACAATGAAAAACTGGTCAATGGCCTCTGTCTTTTAGTACCTATGAGTAGTACCTTTTATTCATTTGAAAAGTTCCTTCTGGTATTTTCCTTCATATTTTAAAATACTGTGCTTACATTACTATTTTCTACTTAACCTTTCAATTTTAGATACTATGTATTGACTTCTCTCTACAAAATGTATTTGGGCCTATTCACTCTGGGCTACCGCTTTGCACGGTACTGATCTTGTGCTCTAAGATGCACCATAGACATAGATTGGAATATGAATGATGTCCATGGAGTTATGCAGAGTTGTGGGGCATCCTTCCCTCTTCCTATCCTCTACTGAATCATTGATTTAGTCAAGTTGAAGTTGTCACTGTTTAAAAAATGCAGTATTATTTTATGATATTACTTAGATAAAGCAATTAAACTGTGGCACAATTTTTTTAAATGCTTTTTTATAACTATTTCAACACAAGTTTTTATAATGTATCATACTTTTGTCCACATAGAAAGAAAAATGTAATATAAATAAATTGGTTAAGGCTTTTTTATTTTTCTATTGAGAACCTGACTTATGAGTCACCTTTTAACTCAGGGTTTTATAGGTTTTATATTTTTTAAAACAATATTATTGTCCTCTGTACTGTCAAGAGTGCCAAAAATACAGGATATTATAAAAGACCACATCACTATAGTCTATTACATTTTTGGCAAACCTTTACTACCTTGCCATCTTCTTGATCTTAAGAGAAAATGTCAGTGCAAAGTTTCAGACTACAACTTGTGCTCTCATTTCATCCTTAAATAATTAAATAGTTGGTTGCCTGAAAACCCCAGGTGTTATTGTTATATGTTATACTTTAATTCCATGCATACCATCAAGATTAGTAACCATATTTTTTCATGTTTAGGCAAGAGCAACTATATTAGAAATGATGGCTGGCTGAGAGCTCTGGTAAGACCCTGTCGATTGATTATAAAATATGATGTAATTTCAGGGATTTTAAAATAGAAAAAAAATGAATCTAATAATTGATAAAATAGTAATCAAGTTTCAGCTAAACAAATGTACATTTCTTTTTACATTTTTACAACTGTTAAAGATATAGGGTATTAAAGGTGTTCTTAAGAGTCCTAAAGATCCAGATGAGCTAAGGGATGTTTAAGAAACACAATACACACCATTTTATTATTCCTAGGGTTAGTCATTGCATTTTTTATGTTGATGACTTTTCTCTGTATCAGCTAATAAATCATTCTACCAACTCTTCAACAGAAGTTTCAAACCCAAATCAGCACAGCAAACATGTGAAGATTTTTCCTGCTCTTTGGGGACATCCCTTCTAGAGATCTCATTCCCCTGCTCCAAGGTGCAATGGTTGTTTTTATTAACTTATTTCAGACTGTCCTCAGAGGTGTTCTCATGTTTCATGGCTCTTATATCTTTCTCTTTCTTCATGACTTATGGAACGAATCCTCGAGAAGATTACTGAAAAGTACATTTAAAAATATCTTTGTTTTTTTGATAATACTTTAATGCTAGTGTCACATTCGATTGATGGTTTTGCAGGGTAAAAAATATTTGGATGAACACCATGTTTCTTTAAAATTTAAATGGCATCCTCCATTTTATTCTGCTCTCAACAGTTACACTTGACCATTCTAATAGCATTATCACTTTAATCCTCTTTATTGAACTCTTTTATTCTCTTCTGAAATTATGAGAATATTTTTTATGCTTGAAAAATTCATAATATTATATTTGTGTGTATATCTTATTTTTTATGCTTCATTGAGCCCTTTAAAAATATAGAAACATGTCCTCAGTTCTGGGAATTTTTTTTCTATTAATGTTTATTAATTTTGTTCTCCCCTTTTTCCTTGCCCAATGCATTTTGAGTTCCTGGTAAATGCATTTGGCTCCTCCTGAACTGAATCTCTATTATATTTATCATTTTTCTAATATTGCTTGTCTACACCTTTTAAAAAAATCTCATACCTGAGTAATTTCCTCAGATTCAGCACTCATTTCTCTGACTTTTTAAATTTGGGTTTTCATATTTATTAATTTTTGGCTCACATAACTTTTAATTCCTAAGAATGTTCCTTTGTTTTTTTTTTTAATTTTTCAATTACAGTTGACATCTAATATTATTTCATATAAATTTCGGGTGTATAGCATAGTGATTAGATATCTGTGTAATTTATGATGTGATTCCCCCAGTTAGTCTGGTACCCACATGGCACTATTCATGGTTATTATAGTATTATTGACTATATTTCCTATGCAGTACTTTATGTCCCCGTGACTATTCTGTAACTACCAATTTGTGCTTCTTAATTCCTTCACCTTTATCATACGGCCCCCAAACCCATTTGTCTACTGTCAGTTTGTTCTCTGTATCTATGAGTCTGTTTTTGTTTTTTTTTTTGTTTTGTTCTTGAGATTCCACCTGTAAGTGAAATCGTATAGTATTTGTCTTTCTCTGTCTGACTTGTTTCACTTAGCATAATGCCCTCTAGCTCCATCCATGTTGTCACAAATGGTAAGATTCATTCTTTTTTATGATATTCCATTATCTTCTTTAGCCATTCATCTATTGATGGACACTTAGATTGCTTCCATATCTTGACTATTGCAAATAATGCTGCAGTGAACATAGTGATGCCTATATTTTTAAAATAGTATTTTGGATTTCTTCAAATAAATACCCAGAAATGGAATTGCTGCATCCTAAGGTAGTTCTGTTTTTGATTTTTTGAGGAATCTGAAAACTGTTTTCTGTAGTGGCTGCACCAGTTTGCAATCTGCCTATAGTACTTGTGTCCATATCCTCACCATCACTTGTTTGCAAGTGTGAGATGATATCTCATTGTGGTTTTAATTTGCATTTCTCTGATGATTAGTGACATTGAGCAATTTTTCATGTGTTATTGGCCATCTGAATGTCCTCTTTGGAGAAATGTCTATTCAGGTCCTCTGCCCATTTTTCAGTTGGATTGTTTGTTTTTTTGGTGTTGAGTTGTATGAGTTCTTTATAAATTTTGGATGTTAATTCATCAGATATATCATTGCTAAAGATCTTCTTCCATTCAGTAGGTTGTCTTTTTGTTTTGTTGATGGTTTCCTTTTCCATTGCAAATATTTTTTAGGGTGATGTAGTCTCATTCGTTTACTCTTCTTTTGTTTCCCTTACCCAAAGAGATATATCAGAAAAAAATATTACTAAGATCAATGTCAGAGAGTTTACTGCTTATGTTTTCTTCTAGAAGTTTTATTTTTTCGGGTCTTATATTTACGTATTTAATCCATTTTGAGTTTATTCTTGTATTGGTATAAGAAGGTGGTCCAGTTTTATTTCTTTGGATGTCTCTATTCAGTTTTCCCAACACCATTTATTGAAGAGACTGTCTTTAACCTCTTGTATATTCTTGCCTCCTTTGTCAAGATTAAATGAATATATAGGCATGGGTTTATTTCTGGGCTCTCTTTTCTCTTCCTTTGATCTATATGTCTGTTTTTATGTCAGTATCATGCTGTTTTGATTACAATAGCCTTGTAATATAGTTTGACATCAGATAGCATACTACCTCCAACTTTGTTCTTTTTTTCTCAAGAATGGCATGGCTATTCAGGGTCTTTTATGGTTCCATAAATGTTAGAATCACTTGTTCTAGTTCTGTGAAAAATGCCATTGGTATTTTGATAGAGATTGCATTGAATCTATAGATTGCTTTGGGTAGTATGGACATTTTAAAAATGTTGATTCTATCTATGAGCACAATATATGCTTTCATTTATTTTTATCTTCTTCATTTCCTTTCTTCAGTGTCATAATTTTTCGAGTATATGTCTTTTACTGTCTTGGTTAAATTTATCCCTAGGTATTTTATTGTTTTTGATGCAATTGTAAATAGGATTGTGTTCTTAATTTTTATTTCCGATAGTTCATTGTTGGTGTATAAAAATGCAACCTATTTCTCAGTATTAAATTTGTATCTTGTTACTTTACTGAATTCATTTATTCGTTCTAATAGTTTCAAGTGGAATCTTTGGAATCTCTATAGTGTCATGTCATGTGCAAATATTGACAGTTTTAGTTCTTCCTTTCCAATTTGGATGTTTTTTTTTTAATTTATTTTCCTTGTGTAATTGCTGAGGCTAAGGCTTCAATACTATGTTGAATAAAAGTGGTGGAAGTGAATATTCTTGTCTCGTTCCTGATCTTAAGAAAAACACTATTAGGTTTTCGCTATTGAGTATGATGTTGTCTGAGTGCTTGTCATATATATGACTTTTAATGTGTTGAGGTATTGTATCATGTTAATTGTTCTGTGGATAATGGAATAACCCTGCAGCTCAGGAATAAATTCCACATGATCATGGTACATGATCTTTTTACTGTCTTGCTGAATTCAGTTTGCTAATATTTTGTTGAGGATTTCTGCATCTATGTTCATCAAAGATAGTGGCCTATAATTTTCTTTTTTCATAATGTCTTTATCTGGTTTTGGAATCAGGGTAATAGTGACCTCATAAAATTAGCTTGGGAGTCTTTCCTCCTCTTGAATTTTTTTAGAATAATTTGAGGATGGGGGGGTATTAATTTTTCTTTGAATGTTTGGTAAAATTCACCTGTGAAGCTATCCGACCCAGGACTTTTGTTTGTTGGGAGTTTTTTGATTACTGATTCGATTTCATTAGTAGTAATCAGTTGGTTCAGATTTTCTATTTCTTCTTAATTCAGTAGTGAAAGATTGTGTTTCCAGGAATGTATCCATTTCTTCCAGATTGTTCAATTTGTTGGCATATAATTGCTTATAGTATTTTCTTAAAATCCTTTGTATTTCTGCAGTGTCAGTTGTCACTTGTCTTTCATTTCTTTCATTTATTTAGGTTCTCTCTCTCTCTCTTTTTTTTTTTTTTGGTGAGTTACGTTAAAATTTCTCAATTTTGTTAATCTTTTCAAAGATCCAGCTCTTGGTTTAATTAATCTTTTGTATTGTTTATTTAGATTCCATTTTGTTTGTTTCCACTGTGATCTTTCTTCCTTCTATTCACTTTGGGCTTTGTTTGCTGCTTTTTTTCTAGTTCCTTGAAGTATAAGGTTAGATTGTTTATTTGAGATTTTTGTTTGTTTGTTTTTTGAGATAGGTTTATATTGCTATGCATTTTCCTCTTAAGACTGCTTTCACTGTGTTCTGTAGATTTTGAGTTGTATTTTCATTTTCATTTGTCTCAAGATATTTTTCAGTTTTACCCTAATCTTATTGTTAACCCATTTATTGTTTAGTAGCATGTTATTTAGCTTCCATATGTTTGTGTGGATGTGTTTTTCTTGTAATCAATTTCTAGTATATGCCATTGTGGTTGAAGAAAATGTTTGGTATGATTTGAGTCTTGTTAAATTTATTGAGACTTGTTTTGTGGAATAGCATAGGGTCTAGCTTGGAAAATGTTACATTCGTACTTGAAAAGAATGTATATTCTGCTGCTTTGGGGTAAAAAGCTCCAAAAATATCAATTAAATCTGTCTAGTCTAATGTGTCATTTAAGGCTGCTGTTTCCTTGTTTATTTTCCATCTGGAAGATGTGTCCATTAGTGCCTATTAGGTGTTAAAGTTCTCTACTATGACTGTATCACTGTAGATCTCTCCTTTTATGTCAGTCAATATTTGCTTTATATATTTACATGCTCCTACTTTGGATGCATAAATGTTTACTAGGGTTATATTCTCTTATCGGATTGATCCCTTTATGATTATGTAGTGTCTTTCTTTGTCTCTTATTTTAGCTTTTGTTTTAAAGTCTATTTTGCGTGATATAAATATTGTTACCTCAGCTTTATTTTTATTTCCATTTGCAGGAAATATCTTTTTCCATCTTTTTACTTTTAGTTTTTGTGTGTCTTTTGATCTGAAGTAGGTCTCTTGTAGACAACATAATGTGCGGTCTTGTTTTCTTATCCATTTATTATCTTATGTCTTTATATTAGAGAATTTAATCCATTGATATTTAAGTGATTATTGATAGGTACATAGCTATTGCATTTTATTATTCTTATTTATGTTTTTTCGCTCTTCTTCTCAAAGAAGCCTTTTAACATTTCTTATAATACTGGTGATCATGAATTCCTTTAGTTTTTGCTTGTCTGGGAAACTCTTTATCTTTCCTCAATTTTAAATAATATCCTTGCTGTGTAGTTTTGGTTTCCAGTCCTTGCTTTTTATCGCTTTGAATATTTTGTACCAATCTCTTCTGGCCTGCAAAATTTCTATTGAGAAATCAGCTGACAGTCTTATGAGAGCTCCCTTGTAAGTAAACCATTGCCTTTCTCTTGCAACTTCTAAGATTCTCTTTTTGTCTTTACCCTTTAGCATTTTAATGATGATGTGTCTTGATGTGTCTTTGGATTCATCTTCTTTGGGACTCTCTATGCTTCCTGGATTTGTATGTCTATTTCTTCCACCATGTTAGGGAAATTTTCAGTCATTATTAGTTTAAATAGTGAATAGGAAATTTTCAGTCATTATTAGTTTAAATAGTAAATAGGAAATTTTCAGTCATTATTAGTTTAAATTGCTCTCTCTCCCCTATTTCTGATATCCCTATGATGCAAATGTTGTTATGCTCAATGATTCTTCCCTCAGCCATGTTCTCTCAACTAATGAGCTCATCAAGGCATTTTCTGTTTATGTTATAGTGTTTTTAATGTATCTAGCATTTCCTTTTGACACCTATGCCTCCACGTGGTTTAATTTTTCCACTAGAGCCATTAATATATTACTCATAGTTATTTTAAAGACCTTGTCTAATAATTCCAAAATTGATGTCATATTAAGTCTTATTCTGATGTTTGCTTTATCTCTTTAAACTGCTTTTCTTGTCTTTTGACATGTGTTGGAATATTTTTGTTTAATGCTAGACATGATATTTCAGGTAATAGCAGCTGAAGCAAGAGGCCTCTAGTGTGAAGTTTGTGTTAATCTGGCTAGGAAATGATAAGCATTTACTATTTACTGTACTTGTAGATGCTGAAAGCTTCAAATTTCTTTGATGCCTTATTTTTAGATCCTCCTTCAGTAGATTCTGCGTTTTGTAGCTGTTCAGCTATCATTACCCTGTAGCCTTATTGGTATGGTAGCAAGGTATGTAGGCAGGAAACATTTCTATTATCTTATGAATAAATCTCAGTATTTTAGTTGCCCTGTGTTCCAGGGCTTTGACTTTCATAAGGGTTTCTTAGCTCTCTCAACTCTTTGAGTGAAACAGGGTGGCTAGTGGGGGCTGTAATTAGGTAACAACTATTTTACCTTGTTATAACAAGTCATGATCCCAACATTATAATACAGATATAAATAAGATATTTATAATTATCTACAATTATAATCTATAATTAATCTAATCTATAATTACTTATTAGAAAAATCTTATGCATAATATCCATTAAGACTGGACATGAATCTCATATTAATTATATTTAGTAATAGGTATCACACCTTTTCTAAAGTCAAATGATATACTTTTATTTTTTTAGGTGGATGAGTGTCTTCCAGGACCACTATTTTAAAACGTATTTCTTTACGCTCTGTCACAGTCCCTCTGGCTGATTGGTTCTAACTCTCTCTCCTTAACAATGTTACATATAAAGCCTAATCTGCTTACATATCACAGACTTTATAGTCATCTTTGCTTCCTTCCATATACTACTTCACAAAACCATATTACCACAAACCCATTTTCCTTACCTCAAAAATATATCCCAAATCTAACCTTTCTTTGTTTCTCTTTATTCTCATTGCTGTTTTCCTCATCCAAGCACCTACACTGACCAAGTATAGTAGCCATGCAATGGAATTTCTTGCTACCTTTTTTGCTCCTATTTTAAGATGGACTTTTTTTTTTTTTTACATCAACTAACAGAAAACTCAACATGTTTTCAATGATAAGAACATTTATTGGCTTATAAAACTGGAAGTCCAGAGGAAGGCTTCAGGGTTGAGTTAATTCTGTGACATTGGCTCATTTCTCTGCAGGTCTCTTAGCTTTGCTCTCATCTGTGTGTCAGCTTCAGATTTAAAGTGGGATTATATATCCATACAATGACATGCATAGGAACAGAGAAAAAGAGTGACTTGTAGAAATTCTCAGAATTTCTAGACACATGTCTCTCAGAGCCTCTTTGGCTAAAACCCCATTTCTAAACCAATTCCTGATAAAGAGAATGATAGTAACCTTACACATATTAGAACTGCTTAAGCAGAACTAGGGCCAGCTTCCCAAGGCTGCATAAAATGCAGCCTTGAACAATATTATGTTTATTAGAAAAGAAGAGGTAAACAATAAAAAATAGTAGACAAAACATTTGCTATACCTAGGGATATTATATGTTCTGGTTTATCAAGAATATTTCTGTATGTGCTGATTTTTGTGAGATATTAAATTATATGTTCACTTAAAATATCTTAACTTCTATAATTCATACCCACAGAGCAGCTGGAATAATTTTTAAATCATCAATCAGATTATCTTCTGCCTAATTACCTCATAACGCTTCTGATTCCTATTGAATAAGAATAAAATCTACTCATTACCTTTGTATTCAAAGTCCTTACTTATCCCTCTGACACAGTCTCCTTCCATGAGATTCCAATCACACTAACACTTTGTCACCCAAAAAAGTGAAGCTCAAGTCTACTCTAAGGCCTTTCCATTACTATCTACCCTCTTTCTGGAATGCTGTGTCTCTAGATTTTTACATGGCATGCTCCTTGTAATTCGTATCTCAGCTCAGATGTTCAGATTGTCTGAACACGCAATCTAAATAAGCCACACTGATTTGCACTCTATAAAATCATTCTCTTTTATTTTTCTCACTGCTTTAATTATTATCTTAAATTTTCTTATTCATGGACATGTTTACTTTTTATTCTCTTTTATTCTATTTGCTTTATAAAAGCTGTGAAATTAAGTAATTTGTCATTCTTGAGACGACAGTGTCTCCAGTGACTAGAACAGTGACTGCCATATGGTTACCATTTAACAAATGTATTAAATAAATAATTATATTTAAAATATTTTTTTCTTGTTAACTCTTATTTCTAGGCCAAATATACCTAGTCATTCTTTTAATCGGTTATTTTCATGATAAGGTGCACAGATTCTGTCACCTAATCCTGAGTGCACCTTAATTTGATTTCTTTACTATTAAAATATGAGGCCCTGAACTCAACACAATACTTCAGAATGTACCAACTAATATGGAGTAGAATAATACACTCATGTGTGGATACACTAACTACGATAGCTATTGCCTGATGGTTCCCAATGCACATCATTAGCTCATTTTGAAATCAGTCTGAGATTAAAAAGCAAATCCCTCCTATTATTTATCTTAATACTTTAAATAAAGGTCACATTTATTTTAATTTATTTCTCCTAATATTAACAAACTTGTAAGTTCCTTATATTCCAAGATGCAGCTGTTTTGAACCTAGGAAAAATAACATGAAATCATTAAAATCAGTTGAAATTCTCAAATAGGCTTAAAAATCCTAATGCAAATTTTAGAACTGTTCTTTTAAGTGATACTCTCATGAGTGCAAATCTTGAATGAGAAATTTGGGTGCTAAAAGAAAGAAAAGAAGAAAAATATTATTCACACACCATTTTTAAAGCATGATTACTATTGCTCATCATTTGAAGCAAATCTGTGCTCCATACTGACACCAGCATCCAGAAAATAATTGTTTTTGTACATCATTTATAGAACTTAGAATGTTTGTTTAGGCTAAGTTAACCATTTGGAAAATGGACCATCACCACACTATCGTATTATTTTAATTGTTCATGACTAGTCATTTGTTGTTTTCTTATAAGCATTATCTGAGAGATATGCATGGATCATATGAACCTAATTGAAAGACCAGTCAAGATTCCCAGACATCAGAAAGATATTTAATTTTATGACTTTTTCATATTGACTGTATCCTTTGCTCTTCTTAAACTCATGTATTCTAGGAAATTTTTTCATAGATTTCTTTGAGATTTTTTTATGTAGACATTTATATCATCTTTGTATAAAGATGGTTATATTTCTTTCCAATATGAATGCTGTATATTTATTTATTTTATCTTATCGAACTGGCTAGGACACCCAGTATACTGATATAACACTGAATAACAATGGTGAAAGTATATCATTGTCTTGTTCCCAATTTAAGGGGTAAACATTGAGTCATTCACCACTAAGTATTAAGTTGTTCGTAGGTATTTTTTTGGTGTCTTTTAGTTTAAGAAATTCTCAGTCATCGTAAATTACTTTAGTTATATCTCACAAACATGATGTTATATTTTGATTCTCATTCAGTTTCTCTCATTTTTTTTTTAATTTCCCTTGAGACTTCCTCTTTGACATTTGTTATTTAGAAGGGCGTTGTTTAATGTCCAAATATTTGGGAATTTTCCAGGTATCTTTCTATTGTTGTTTGCTAATTTATTCCCTTTTGGTCACAGAAATACTTTTTAGACTTTTCATTATTTTAAATTTGTTGGATGTATTTTATGGCCCAGAATATGTTTCATCTTGGTGAATGTTCCAGGTACACATCACAAAAATGTGTATTCAGCTGTTTTTCAGTGGCCTTTTCTATAAAAGTCAATTACCCTGAGCTGGAAATAGTGTTGATCAGGACTTCTGTATTCTTAGTGATTTTCTGTTCAGTCATTTAGTGAGAGAGGAATAGAGGAAACTTGAATTTGAATTGTTGATTTTACCTATTTATTTTTCCTTTATGTCTTATTAGTTTTGCCTAATGTATTTTAAAGCTGTTTTTAGAAGCATTCACATTTAGGATTTTTATACCTTCTTGGGAAATGACTCATTTATCATTCTGTAATATTTCCTTATTCCCGAAACTATTTCTTGTTTCAAAATCTGTATTGTCTAATATTAATAGGTTAGCTTTCTCCCATTATTAGTTTCCTTTTCTCTTGTTTATGTGCTTATATGTAAAGTTGAGTGTCTTCTAGACATCATATAGTTATATCCACCACTAACTTATTATTTTTACATTTTAAAAAAATTTAGTGGTTTCCCCAGGGTTGAAGATATAAATATTTAATTAATCAACATTTACACTGAAGCAATATTTTGATA
>NW_024354500.1:3888952-3989736 GCF_902729225.1 Pteropus medius | reverse complement strand
TAGTAGCATGTTATTTAGCTTCCATATGTTTGTGTGGACGTGTTTTTCTTGTAATCAATTTCTAGTATATGCCATTGTGGTTGAAGAAAATGTTTGGTATGATTTGAGTCTTGTTAAATTTATTGAGACTTGTTTTGTGGAATAGCATAGGGTCTAGCTTGGAAAATGTTACATTCGTACTTGAAAAGAATGTATATTCTGCTGCTTTGGGGTAAAAAGCTCCAAAAATATCAATTAAATCTGTCTAGTCTAATGTGTCATTTAAGGCTGCTGTTTCCTTGTTTATTTTCCATCTGGAAGATGTGTCCATTAGTGCCTATTAGGTGTTAAAGTTCTCTACTATGACTGTATCACTGTAGATCTCTCCTTTAATGTCAGTCAATATTTGCTTTATATATTTACATGCTCCTACTTTGGATGCATAAATGTTTACTAGGGTTATATTCTCTTATCGGATTGATCCCTTTATGATTATGTAGTGTCTTTCTTTGTCTCTTATTTTAGCTTTTGTTTTAAAGTCTATTTTGCGTGATATAAATATTGTTACCTCAGCTTTATTTTTATTTCCATTTGCAGGAAATATCTTTTTCCATCTTTTTACTTTTAGTTTTTGTGTGTCTTTTGATCTGAAGTAGGTCTCTTGTAGACAACATAATGTGCGGTCTTGTTTTCTTATCCATTTATTATCTTATGTCTTTATATTAGAGAATTTAATCCATTGATATTTAAGTGATTATTGATAGGTACATAGCTATTGCATTTTATTATTCTTATTTATGTTTTTTCGCTCTTCTTCTCAAAGAAGCCTTTTAACATTTCTTATAATACTGGTGATCATGAATTCCTTTAGTTTTTGCTTGTCTGGGAAACTCTTTATCTTTCCTCAATTTTAAATAATATCCTTGCTGTGTAGTTTTGGTTTCCAGTCCTTGCTTTTTATCGCTTTGAATATTTTGTACCAATCCCTTCCGGCCTGCAAAATTTCTATTGAGAAATCAGCTGACAGTCTTATGGGAGCTCCCTTGTAAGTAAACCATTGCCTTTCTCTTGCAACTTCTAAGATTCTCTTTTTGTCTTTACCCTTTAGCATTTTAATGATGATGTGTCTTGATGTGTCTTTGGATTCATCTTCTTTGGGACTCTCTATGCTTCCTGGATTTGTATGTCTATTTCTTCCACCATGTTAGGGAAATTTTCAGTCATTATTAGTTTAAATAGGTTTTTAATCCCTCGCTCTCTCTCCCCTATTTCTGATATCCCTGTGATGCAAATGTTGTTATGCTCAATGATTCTTCCCTCAGCCATGTTCTCTCAACTAATGAGCTCATCAAGGCATTTTCTGTTTATGTTATAGTGTTTTTAATGTATCTAGCATTTCCTTTTGACACCTATGCCTCCACGTGGTTTAATTTTTCCACTAGAGCCATTAATATATTACTCATAGTTATTTTAAAGACCTTGTCTAATAATTCCAAAATTGATGTCATATTAAGTCTTATTCTGATGTTTGCTTTATCTCTTTAAACTGCTTTTCTTGTCTTTTGACATGTGTTGGAATATTTTTGTTTAATGCTAGACATGATATTTCAGGTAATAGCAGCTGAACAAGAGGCCTCTAGTGTGAAGTTTGTGTTAATCTGGCTAGGAAATGATAAGCATTTACTATTTACTGTACTTGTAGATGCTGAAAGCTTCAAATTTCTTTGGTGCCTTATTTTTAGATCCTCCTTCAGTAGATTCTGCGTTTTGTAGCTGTTCAGCTATCATTATCCTGTAGCCTTATTGGTATGGTAGCAAGGTATGTAGGCAGGAAACATTTCTATTATCTTATGAATAAATCTCAGTATTTTAGTTGCCCTATCTTCCAGGGCTGTGACTTTCATAAGGGTTTCTTAGCTCTCTCAACTCTTTGAGTGAAACAGGGTGGCTAGTGGGGGCTGTAATTAGGTAACAACTATTTTACCTTGTTAAAACAAGTCATGATCCCAACATTATAATACAGATATAAATAAGATATTTATAATTATCTACAATTATAATCTATAATTAATCTAATCTATAATTACTTATTAGAAAAATCTTATGCATAATATCCATTAAGACTGGACATGAATCTCATATTAATTATATTTAGTAATAGGTATCACACCTTTTCTAAAGTCAAATGATATACTTTTATTTTTTTAGGTGGATGAGTGTCTTCCAGGACCACTATTTTAAAACGTATTTCTTTGCGCTCTGTCACAGTCCCTCTGGCTGATTGGTTCTAACTCTCTCTCCTTAACAATGTTACATAAAAAGCCTAATCTGCTTACATATCACAGACTTTATAGTCATCTTTGCTTCCTTCCATATACTACTTCACAAAACCATATTACCACAAACCCATTTTCCTTACCTCAAAAATATATCCCAAATCTAACCTTTCTTTGTTTCTCTCTATTCTCATTGCTGTTTTCCTCATCCAAGCACCTACACTGACCAAGTATAGTAGCCATGCAATGGAATTTCTTGCTACCTTTTTTGCTCCTATTTTAAGATGGACTTTTTTTTTTTTTTACATCAACTAACAGAAAACTCAACATGTTTTCAATGATAAGAACATTTATTGGCTTATAAAACTGGAAGTCCAGAGGAAGGCTTCAGGGTTGAGTTAATTCTGTGACATTGGCTCATTTCTCTGCAGGTCTCTTAGCTTTGCTCTCATCTGTGTGTCAGCTTCAGATTTAAAGTGGGATTATATATCCATACAATGACATGCATAGGAACAGAGAAAAAGAGTGACTTGTAGAAATTCTCAGAATTTCTAGACACATGTCTCTCAGAGCCTCTTTGGCTAAAACCCCATTTCTAAACCAATTCCTGATAAAGAGAATGATAGTAACCTTACACATATTAGAACTGCTTAAGCAGAACTAGGGCCAGCTTCCCAAGGCTGCATAAAATGCAGCCTTGAACAATATTATGTTTATTAGAAAAGAAGAGGTAAACAATAAAAAATAGTAGACAAAACATTTGCTATACCTAGGGATATTATATGTTCTGGTTTATCAAGAATATTTCTGTATGTGCTGATTTTTGTGAGATATTAAATTATATGTTCACTTAAAATATCTTAACTTCTATAATTCATACCCACAGAGCAGCTGGAATAATTTTTAAATCATCAATCAGATTATCTTCTGCCTAATTACCTCATAACGCTTCTGATTCCTATTGAATAAGAATAAAATCTACTCATTACCTTTGTATTCAAAGTCCTTACTTATCCCTCTGACACAGTCTCCTTCCATGAGATTCCAATCACACTAACACTTTGTCACCCAAAAAAGTGAAGCTCAAGTCTACTCTAAGGCCTTTCCATTACTATCTACCCTCTTTCTGGAATGCTGTGTCTCTAGATTTTTACATGGCATGCTCCTTGTAATTCGTATCTCAGCTCAGATGTTCAGATTGTCTGAACACGCAATCTAAATAAGCCACACTGATTTGCACTCTATAAAATCATTCTCTTTTATTTTTCTCACTGCTTTAATTATTATCTTAAATTTTCTTATTCATGGACATGTTTACTTTTTATTCTCTTTTATTCTATTTGCTTTATAAAAGCTGTGAAATTAAGTAATTTGTCATTCTTGAGACGACAGTGTCTCCAGTGACTAGAACAGTGACTGCCATATGGTTACCATTTAACAAATGTATTAAATAAATAATTATATTTAAAATATTTTTTTCTTGTTAACTCTTATTTCTAGGCCAAATATACCTAGTCATTCTTTTAATCGGTTATTTTCATGATAAGGTGCACAGATTCTGTCACCTAATCCTGAGTGCACCTTAATTTGATTTCTTTACTATTAAAATATGAGGCCCTGAACTCAACACAATACTTCAGAATGTACCAACTAATATGGAGTAGAATAATACACTCATGTGTGGATACACTAACTACGATAGCTATTGCCTGATGGTTCCCAATGCACATCATTAGCTCATTTTGAAATCAGTCTGAGATTAAAAAGCAAATCCCTCCTATTATTTATCTTAATACTTTAAATAAAGGTCACATTTATTTTAATTTATTTCTCCTAATATTAACAAACTTGTAAGTTCCTTATATTCCAAGATGCAGCTGTTTTGAACCTAGGAAAAATAACATGAAATCATTAAAATCAGTTGAAATTCTCAAATAGGCTTAAAAATCCTAATGCAAATTTTAGAACTGTTCTTTTAAGTGATACTCTCATGAGTGCAAATCTTGAATGAGAAATTTGGGTGCTAAAAGAAAGAAAAGAAGAAAAATATTATTCACACACCATTTTTAAAGCATGATTACTATTGCTCATCATTTGAAGCAAATCTGTGCTCCATACTGACACCAGCATCCAGAAAATAATTGTTTTTGTACATCATTTATAGAACTTAGAATGTTTGTTTAGGCTAAGTTAACCATTTGGAAAATGGACCATCACCACACTATTGTATTATTTTAATTGTTCATGACTAGTCATTTGTTGTTTTCTTATAAACATTATCTGAGAGATATGCATGGATCATATGAACCTAATTGAAAGACCAGTCAAGATTCCCAGACATCAGAAAGATATTTAATTTTATGACTTTTTCATATTGACTGTAGCCTTTGCTCTTCTTAAACTCATGTATTCTAGGAAATTTTTTCATAGATTTCTTTGAGATTTTTTTATGTAGACATTTATATCATCTTTGTATAAAGATGGTTATATTTCTTTCCAATATGAATGCTGTATATTTATTTATTTTATCTTATCGAACTGGCTAGGACACCCAGTATACTGGTATAACACTGAATAACAATGGTGAAAGTATATCATTGTCTTGTTCCCAATTTAAGGGGTAAACATTGAGTCATTCACCACTAAGTATTAAGTTGTTCGTAGGTATTTTTTTGGTGTCTTTTAGTTTAAGAAATTCTCAGTCATCGTAAATTACTTTAGTTATATCTCACAAACATGATGTTATATTTTGATTCTCATTCAGTTTCTCACATTTTTTTTTAATTTCCCTTGAGACTTCCTCTTTGACATTTGTTATTTAGAAGGGCGTTGTTTAATGTCCAAATATTTGGGAATTTTCCAGGTATCTTTCTATTGTTGATTGCTAATTTATTCCCTTTTGGTCACAGAAATACTTTTTAGACTTTTCATTATTTTAAATTTGTTGGATGTATTTTATGGCCCAGAATATGTTTCATCTTGGTGAATGTTCCAGGTACACATCACAAAAATGTGTATTCAGCTGTTTTTCAGTGGCCTTTTCTATAAAAGTCAATTACCCTGAGCTGGAAATAGTGTTGATCAGGACTTCTGTATTCTTAGTGATTTTCTGTTCAGTCATTTAGTGAGAGAGGAATAGAGGAAACTTGAATTTGAATTGTTGATTTTACCTATTTATTTTTCCTTTATGTCTTATTAGTTTTGCCTAATGTATTTTAAAGCTGTTTTTAGAAGCATTCACATTTAGGATTTTTATACCTTCTTGGGAAATGACTCATTTATCATTCTGTAATATTTCCTTATTCCCGAAACTATTTCTTGTTTCAAAATCTGTATTGTCTAATATTAATAGGTTAGCTTTCTCCCATTATTAGTTTCCTTTTCTCTTGTTTATGTGCTTATATGTAAAGTTGAGTGTCTTCTAGACATCATATAGTTATATCCACCACTAACTTATTATTTTTACATTTTAAAAAAATTTAGTGGTTTCCCCAGGGTTGAAGATATAAATATTTAATTAATCAACATTTACACTGAAGCAATATTTTGATAGTTGATTTATAGTGTAAAGAACTTACAGTATTTTATTAATTCCTTCCTCCAATCCTCTTTGCTATTTGTGTTATGTATTTTAATTTTACATATTCTTTAAAAACTTGATATTGCTACTGTTTTGATTATAAATCGAAAGTTATATTTTAGAGCAATTAAAAAACTAAAGTTTATTTATTCTGTTTCTAGTTTTCTTCATATTTCATGTAGATACAATTTTCTGTTTGATATCATATTCATCCTGTCTGGAAAATTACAATTAAACTTTCTTATAATATTGGTCTGTTGGTAATAAATTCTGTACTTTTTATTGTATTACAAAATATTTATTTCTCATATATTTTTGAAAGAGATGTTCACTGAGTTCAGAATCTTTTGTTGATGGATATTTTATTTCAGTACCTGAAAGTTGTCACCTCATTTTCTTCCATCGATATGCCAAGAAGTAGGCTGTAATGATTTACTTTATTTCTTTGTATATAAATGGCATGTCTTCCTCTCTGGCTGTCTTCAAGATTTTCTCTTTGTCTTCTGTTTTTTAACAGTTTGAGTCTGACATGCTTGGTAGTGTGAGTGAGTGTGTGTGTGTGTGTGTGTGTGTGTGCATGTGTGTGCATGCACTTGTGTTTGTCATGCTGGATGTTCTCTGAGTTTTTGCTTTGTGGATTGGTGGCTGTCATTAATTTTGGAAAGTTCTTGACTATTATTGCCTTAAATATTTCTTTTATATTGTTCTCTTTCTACTCTGACATTTCAATTACATATATATTAGAGGGTTGATATTGTTTCACAGCTCTCAAATTCTCATTTCTGATTTTCATAGTCATTTTTCTTTTTATATTTTATATTTTATATTTTATATTTCAGTTTGGGTAAATTTTAATGACCTACCTTAAAGTTTATTAATTTTTTTCATAGCTCAATGCATACTATGAATGAAACTAAAATTCCTTCTTGCATGTTGGCCACCTTTTCCACTAGAGCTTTACCATATTAATCATAGTTATTTCAAATTCCCTGTTATATTAGAATACACTTCTTCTGATTGTTGTATCTCTTGTCGTGCTTTTATTTCTTTATTTTTTTGTGCACATTATATTTTTTTTAAAAAGCTGATATAGAGTAATAATAAACACTGAATAAAATAATATTTATGCTTTGAAATGAACATACTGTCATGTCTTTCCTTTTGCTAGACCTTTCATGTCAGGTTTGAGTTTAATTTGTTCAGGAGTAAAGGTGGATTGTTGGGATAATGTTACTATAGTTACCCTTAATGCCCTACAGGCTTCAAATTCCTTCAGTGTTATCTTGTATTTAGAGTGATTTGTTTATTAGAGGTTTTCTTTCATTTACTCTTCCACATTCAGCTCTAAGCCTTCCCTTTCTGCTGTGTGTCAGAGAGGGTGTCTCTCCAGGACAATTTCACTGATGATTGTTTTTGACTTATGCTAGCCTAGTAGTTAATTGTTGGTTTATAAGAAAAAACACATTCTCAATTATTCTTATTAAGCTTTGGTCTTTGGCAGCCCCTCTTTCCCTGAATCTTGAGAGCGTAGCCTTTCCACACTCCCTCTTGTAGCTGTTCTAGATGCAGCATGCATTCCTGCCCTTTCTTCAAGGGTAGGAATTCTGTATCTCTTTCCTTCCACTGTCATAAAGATAGCATTGTTTGCTGCCCTTCTCCTACAATTTTAGGCTTTTGTACTCTATGGAGCAAATAAGGAATTGTGTGTTCTCACAGTGTGCCCCAGGTCTTCATAGCTCTCTCTCTCTGACTCTGCCACCACCCACAAAAGGCTCTCCCAGTTTTTTTTTGGAGAGCTCTCAGTGAGGTCCACATGGAAGAGCATGCAAGCAGTGCATTTACATCCCCTGTGAATTCCATATTTTGCTAGGCCACTTTTGGTCTTTATCAGTTCTTTAACAATTTTGAATTCATTAGCAATTCTCATCAGTGTAAACTGTCTGCTGCCCAGATAATCACGTAATCAAGTACCTTTTCTCCTTGCAGGTTTGCATTGAGTTCATAGATTTTAATTTGCATCGTTTTTAGGTTAGTTTTAGCCCTGCAAACTCAGGTATCTGGGTTCAAGAAAATGGATAAATTTTGTACATTGTCCAGCTATTTTGTTTGCCCCTGTAAGGGTGGAAACAATGCTGTTTTCAATTTTATCAACCACAAACAAATTAGAAGTCACTTGCCTGCATTTTTAAATTACATTTTTTTTTGGTGAATATAGAGCTCCACAATCACAGTGTTTTGGTTGTTCTTACAGTATTTTTTGGATGTTCTTATCTTTTGGCTTATTAGTTCCTGGCCAAAGTCTGCATTAATACTTATATTTGTTCCTTGGTATGTAATAAACCATTTTTCTCTTGCTGTTTTTCTGTTTAGCAACGATGATAGACAACTTAATTATAGTATGTCTCATTATTATTTTCCTGAGTTTAATGTGCTTGTAGTTTTTGAGGTTCCTCAGTCTGCACATTTATAATTTTCATCTAATAAAGTAATTATATTTTAAAAATTGTTCCATAACTGGAACTCTGATTACATATATGCTAGATTTCTTAATATTTTGCATACATCACTGAAATGGTGCTTCTTCTTTTTTTGTTATTTTCTGGATTTCCTTAGTTTTTAGTAGTTTCCATTGCTTTGAGTTTACTGATATTTCATTCCACAGTATCTGATCTCCTGTTAATCTGATCTAGTGAAATTTACATTATATTTTTTATCTCTGGATGTTTATGCCATTTTGGTATATTTCATTCCTCTCATTATGATCATGTTTTACATTTGTAAACATATTGAATATTGTTTGTAACAGTAAAATTAATGTCCATGTGTACTAATTCTATCATCTGCCACGTTTCAGTTTGCTTCTATTGGCTTATTTTTTTCTAGCTATGTGTTAAATGTTTCTATTTCTTTGCATGTATGGTAATATTTTATTGGATGCTGGATTTATATATTTTACAATGTCAAACGTTGGATCATTTTTTAACTCAAGCAGTCTTATACTTTGTTCTGGCAGGCAGTTGAGTTACTTATAGATCAGTTTACTCATATTTAAATTTGTTAAGTTTTAATAGGGCACATCTAGGGTAACCTTTAATCTAGGACTAATTTAGAGCCACTCCCAAGCTATAGCCCTGAAGTATTCCAATAAAGTATTCAACCATGAATTCAGTAAATCTCTCTGTTACAGTTCATGAGAATTTGCATGACTCCTACCTCCATGTGATTTCTGAGAATTGATTTTTATACTATAAATGTGCAGACTGATACTTGCCTGAGGATGCAATAGGACTTATATGTAGCTTTGTGAACATATTTCTGTTCATTGATCCCTCCTCTGTGAAACTCTTCCTTATAAATATCTAGCTGACTTATCTGATACAAACAACAGTTTCTTCTGTCTTTTTGACTCAGTCAGACCACTGGACTCAGTTGGAATCCTTTTCCTGTTCTTCAGTCTGGACAGTAATTCCAAACTGAAAGCCGGGGTGATTGCAGTGCTTACTTCATTTGTTTCTCTTCTTTCCAGGATCACAGAACTTTACTGACTTCTTTTTAATTTCATGAAAACTGTTAATATATGTATTTTAGTTTTTTACTTGTTTGCTCATGGCATGAAACAGACATTTCTCTTTCACTACCAGGCTTGTCATTAAACCAAACACTTGTGCCTTCACTCAAGCCAGGAGACAGTTTTTGTACTCATCTTTGGCTTTATAATGGGAGGCTAAACCCAAAATTAATAAGAGTTTTCAAATACTGAAAATCTAAAAATCATAGATATGTAGTACAATATCAACATTTATTTACTTTACAACAGGTAATGTATGTTCTAATTTTATGCTTTTAGTATTTTCTGGTGTCTACACTCAAGTGGAAATTAAAGGTTACTTGCTTTTCTTATTGTTATTATATTACTACTACTTCTAATTCTGCTACTGCTGCTACTACTATCACAGAAGCATTCATATTTCTAAGATATGTAACCAGTAACATCTTTACAGTTCACAGTTGCTCCAGTAAAGTATTTTCTATCATTTTTTTTTCTTAAGTGTGCACTTATTTCTTCTGTTAAGCTTGATTCAGACACTTCCTATGACTAACATGTTTTTAATCTCAAAAATGGGGAAAATGGTGCCTACTGAGATTGTCTAAGATTAAAAAAGTATTGAATCTAGCTATTCTGCTCACAGACTTAAGAAACCCATTTATGTAAAACCAAGTTAGATTGTAAAGAGTCATGGTATTTTAGATGTCTTAGAAAAATATGGATTATAAAATTTTGACTGAATTTGACAGCTCTAAAAAAAATTATTCTTATGATCACCTAGAATCTACCTGGTTAAATAAGTTCAAATGAATGTAATTTGTATAACTACTAATTAGTTCCTCTTTATTTTAAATGTTTTTAAGTTAGTAATCCGTAATATTACAGAAAGTATGCCATTCAGACACTAGAAAGGAAGGATAATGTTATAAGTACTCATAGATATTATAGCAATTTCAGTATTACAGACCTGATGATTTTTCTGTTTAAAAAATAAAGATCAAATTATATAAGTTCAAAGGCTATTAACATTGAAATGAGTCTAAATAAATATTGTTTTTTTTCCTACTTTTTTTTTCCTACATATTTTTGTCATTTCCTGTGTACCAAATAAAATATGAGGGCAGACTAACAAAAGAAATCTGTTGAAAATATATAGTTGGTTTTATAAAAATAAGAGCTTAAACCTCACTGTACTATATATTTCCTGGTAGAATGTAGGCTCCATGAGGGCAGAATCTTTTTTTTTTTTAATATTATCATTGATGGGTCACAATAGACTAGAAAACTATTTTTGTTCATAATGGATTCTTAATGATTCTATTGTTAGACTATTTATTAAAATGGATAAATATATGGAATACAATTTTTAATTAAGAAAGTGTTCACAAAAATAAACTAACCTCTCCTCCCCCCATACCAACCTTATGGCTGCATACTTGTGTCTCAATGAGGTTGTTATCTTGTCTTATGTAACTAAAGAAAAATAGAGGTACTTTACTTAATATTATGCAGTATTTTTCAGTATCTGTATATAACATGGCAGTATTGTAGTTAGAAGGGAAGATTACTTCAAAAGCATGTTCCTTAGGTATTTTCCAATGAATGAAATTATAAAAGCACGATGTATTTTTTTTAAAAATCCTCTGGAAAAAACAAAGTGAAGCATATTTTACATACATATATAGACACAAATAAATTTAACTCTACATTTCTACCTACTCAGCTACAGCTATCTAATTTCCTATCTATTACATGTCCACTATATCTAATTTTTAGAGTGAGTATAAAAGTTAGTCCTTTCTTTGTTTTCCATAGCTATTGTGACGGTGGTGGTTTCATATCACTCCCAATTATAAACTACCACGAGTGGTTGTGTGAACAGCTCATTTCCCTTCTCTACCCCTCTTACCAGTCTCGAGGTAGCCTCTTATGTATGTCCCCAGTTGTAGGACTTCTGTACAATTTCAAATATTTTATTTAGAAACTTCAGTGATTTACAAATTTAAAAAGTGTGTTTGATGGTATATTTTAATACTTAAAAGAACTGAATACTCAGCCAGCCATAAAGAAAATTTTCTGAGCTTTGTTACACGGCCCTAGACAAGGGAAAATTGTTTCTCTTGTGCATGGGTGCTGTGAATTCCCTAGGCTACTTATCTGGAGGGCATAACTAGGATGAAACCCTTCAGCCACGCTACGCTCCAATACACTGACTACCAAGGTTGTGCTAGTACTCACCAGTCAGAAGAGAGAGAGGTGCCTGTTGTATTGATTATCTACTCAAGTGTTCTACGCTCTGAATGAGGTCATCACAACAGAACTAACCACCAGTGCTATAATTAGGAGAAATAAAAAGAGCTACATCTAAATACTCTCCATTCTTTAATATTTATATTTTATCTTCTTAAATACCTTCCAAGCCCCTAAATATTGCCTCTTCTTTATGATGCACTGATGATCAATATTATTAGTTCAGAAATTAATCTGATGGCTTTTAGTTTAATTCTATTTAATTTTTCTTTTTATCTAAAATGTAGTATATAAGTCATTTATCTCCTATTTACCTTTTGACTATGTTTGGCTAAATTAAAAAGTTTTATTTATTAATTAATCTATTAAACATCTGTGGAGTTCCAAATAAGAATTGAAAACTTTATCCAAAAAAAAGAAAACTTTATCAGAGAAATTATAGCTTAGTAGGTAAATCATTACATAGTTGAATTACTATAATGTAATATGTAATATTAGGAATACTCATATATTTCAACTCTCTCAATTATATTTCCTCACATTTCTAATTATCACCTGAGCTTGAGACACCCGTATTCTCTCTGCATTCTCTAATCTAGTGATATGTCCACTTCTGTTTTCTGATAATCACCCAATATAAACATATATATGATGAGAGACATATACACACACACACACACACACACATATATATATATATATATATATAAAATCATCATGTAATAGAATCCAGCTCTGATGTTTCAGAAATATTTTAATTCTCATACTTATTTGTTCAAAATACTTGGGACTATAAAATATAGCCATTTTTTTTACTTTTTAATAGTACATTTAAAATAATATGCTAATTATACAAGCAGTATATATAGATCATAAGAAATTTTTTAAATAATGCTATATTTCAGTATAGTGAGGTAAATTTTTTGACCAATATAAACATAAATGTATTAAAATTATTTTATTTATTAAATACATTTTCTTTTGATTTGCTTATTAATTTGATAAGCCACAATTGCATTTTAAAAATAGATTGTAAATAAAAGCTATGGGAGTGTTCAGAATAGTAAATAAATGTATATAGTTAATTTTCTATGCAGTGGGTTTTAAAATCCTATGAGCAAAATATTTAGATAAAGCCAGTATTGCTTTACTTATGTTTATTTATTCTCAAATGGACTTATTATTTGAACTGCTTAGAAAGATAAAATTCTTATACTGACCTTTCAAAAACAACTTTAGATTTTAAAATATTCTTTCCATTTCATTAAGAGTGCTCTATAAGTAAAAATGTCAAATAATTATAACCGTCTCTGCCATTATGCTGGTGCACATTACTTTTTATTTCTCTGACTTAATTGTGAATGAAATGTTTCTCCACTGATATGTGAAACATTTGTGAACTAATTGAATAGTTCTATTTATAAAACTTGTATTAGATTTTCCCTCATATATCTGTATTTTTACAAAAGAATATACAAAAACAAAAGTAACATCATTTATTTGTTAGATTTTGTGCTCTATTTTGGGGGGTTAACAGAGTTTAAAGTCTAAATCGTCTTTTCCTATGTAATCATACACAAAAATTATAATTCTATCACTTTTACTCCATTTCCCTGGATACTTGTACTCTTTGCAACAATTCAATATCTATTTCAAAAGTGCAGTGAACCATTTTTTTACTGTCTCACTGAAAGTGCAATATCCTTGTTCTCTTTCAAGATCCATTTCCTTAAGAAGCACAGCCTAGCAACTGTTTCCAAGGAATAAACATTAGTATTGCAGCACACTATTTGACTGTAGCCTGTGGGGAGGATTTTCATGCTTCAACACAGTATAATATTCAAATTGAAAATAAAACTTTTAAATCTTGAAAGGGACTAAGGTAACTTGGTTGGGTTGTGACTGCCATCTTGAAGTAGAAATTATGACAAGATGCCCATTTCTTATTTTCAAGCTTCGTTTTCCATTAAAATGTAATCTGAGCAATTCAAATGTGAACTGAATCTCAGACTTTTTTGAAATTCAGGCTTCCATTTGCTTCAAAGACAGAAACATAAAGAAGCTCTGCCTATATAGTTAGTAAAGTCTTTAGAATAAGACACTATATGAAATAAATAACTAAAGCAAAGTGTGAATACATTTTTTCAGAAAGGTTCACCAGGCCAGTAAAGCTATCATTGCCAAGTGCTTTGTTGAGATTAGTTGTGCTCTAAATCTTGGTGATGGCAGTAAATATAATAATTTCTAAAGTATTGATGTGTAGATGCAAGAAATGTGGCAATTTGCCTCATTTAACACGACAGTTGCATTGTTGCCAGGGTTTCTATTTCCTAATTTTCTATATTATACTCTTGCTGCAAAGTTGAGATTAATATAAAGTAAAATTATGATATTAAATACAGCAAAATCAACATTTTTATTATGAAAAACAATATTTAATATGAATGGCATTTCTCTTTTTTGTCCTTCCTTTATTGGTATAGCTTCCATATATCTCAAGGTCCATAGAGCTGGAGAGAAGTTCATGTATATTAATTCTTCCACAAATCACCCAATGTTCAGTGTAATTTGAATGAACACTTTCAGGAAAATTAATTTTGGTTTAAAATAGATAAACTAGGATTTTGTTTGGGCTCCTTGAGTTTTCTTTTTACTTGTGCCTGTGGATTACCCAAGGTCTTTCTTAAAATGTACTAAAATACCTCACATATTTTCAGAGAGAGATCTGGACAATTAAGGATCTCCTAATTGGACTACCAACATTGAGATTAACCATACCATATAGAGTCATCTAGATGAAGTTCGTTTTATATAATCTTTTGACTACCTGGTGAGAAAAATCTAATTATATATTATTAAAGACTAATTTTTCAAAGAAAACTGTTCATGAAATGTTTTCTTAGGAAATCTATTTTGTTCATTAAGATACTATAACCATGTCAGGATATATCTCATAATTTGGGGAAACTTTTGGGGGAGTGGTCGGTCATCTGTGAAAATGTATTTTGAAATGACAGCGGGAAAAAAGGCTGCATGTTAGTTGTAACATGAGTGGAGTCTACTTTTGGTGAAAAAGAGAAATGGTGTGCCATAACACCTCTGTGATACAGGTAGAGTGGAGTTAGAGCTTTATGGTTAGAAGAATAGACATTTTTATTCAGATAATCACTGAGTTTGCAAATAACTATGTACTAAACATAAACTTCAAGAGGCCGTATATGTGCCATTTAAGCCATATGTGTAGTACTGACTACATTTTAGTTACAAATATAATTTAGGGTAGAATAATAAAGACGCAAAATTCAACTGGAAGGCAAATTAAAAAGCATGAGTGTTTTAGAAATCACAAAAAAATAAATTCAGAAATCCTTATTTATGCTTATACTATTACCTGCTATTTTCTATCTTTTTGAAATTTCTATTTCAATATGGAATTGAATGATGAAAATATATTCTAAGAAACCTCTAATTCTTAAAAAAGTTACTTTTATTGTTAGTACCATATAATCAAATCACATTTTACTAGGGTTGAGAAATGAAGTTGTCCTATTGATTGTGTATATTGGACGTGTATACAAAGAGGATTCAATAATATAAAAATTTTAAAGGTGATTTCTGCATAGTTGGGATATTATATGTTCCTGAAGTTTAACTTAAAACTAAGATATTTTCCAATGAAACAATTAAAATGAGAACATGCAGTATAGGACACTTGAAAGAATATTCTTCCAGTTAGTCTTCCAATTAGTCAGTGCATAACCACTGACTCATTCTATGTTTCACTTTATTATTTTGTCAAAAAATAATCCCTAACCTGATCTGTAGTCAAAGCAGTCCTCACTAAATTGAAACTATAGTCATTACCAGTATTTTGATCACTGGTTTAGGCCTGTTGGCTAAACAAGACATACCAAGACTATTTAGCACCAAAAATATTTTCAGTTTTATTGGCACTTATTATTCCTTCAAATAACAATTATGAGACGATAACACTTTTATGTACAAGACTACAATCTTAGAGATTATCTGGTTCTCTGATTTTACAGAGAGAGTATACAACTTGCCTAAGGTCATACTACCAGAAACCATGAAATCCAGGACCAGTAGGAATAACTAAGTACTGTGTTTTTTTCACCATATCACATTCTCCATAATGTATAAATATAATGCACTATATTAGAGTTCTACTAATTTTAGAGTTAACGTATGTCCAGGATGATTAAAGCAGTCCTAGTTTACATCTATTCCCATGGCATAATTAATAGCACCCCTTTTACTCTCAAAAGTGTCCATATTTAGACAATAAATGATATAGTTGCCCTGATTAATACTATAAAATTGAATCCATGCTAATATTTACATGTAAAGGTGTACTCTTAGGTCGAACCTGAATATAAATACATAAAACTATCAAATTTTAAGAGGAACCTAATGTTACTCAAAGAGTGTGGACTTTGGAATTGCACAGAATTCAGGTCACATCTTAGCTAGGCACATAGTACCCATGGTGCTTGGGGTGAGATAACCTTTCTGAGACTTAGTTTTTATATCAATAAAATGCGTTTTATATTACTTGCATTGAAATGTTACCATGGAGATTAAATTTTAAAAAATACCAATAAATATATAGTGGCAATCAATAATATTTTTGAATTCTTTTAATAATTTTTAAAAGAAATCTTTAGCATAATATTTTGGAATATTTATAGCACAGAATAACTGTTCAGCAGCTTAAATGAAAACAGTACCTACTGCTTTGGTAGAATCCATTTTGAGCTGAAATTAACAATTGCTCCACTTATCACAGCAAGGAATCCATTTTGCTAAAAATAACAGAAAGGACATGTTGTATTCCAAAAAAGTATATTCACTTGAAACAAATAGATTTAAAATGTCTGCAGAGGAGTAGCCTGCTAATTTCATTCTCTCATTTCCTCATAGATATTGTTTTCCCTCATTTTTAACCTAGCCCTAAAGTTTTTTCAGGAATAAGCTGTCATTCTTAAACCAACATTCCACTGATCCCAGCATTATTTTTTAGATAAAAACAAAAAGTATTTTAAACAAAATTTCTTTAAGTTATTTTTTAAGTTTAAGATACTTAAAAATTTTTAGAAGATACTATATATATGCTACATATAAAAACACAAATCCTAATAAAATAAAAGGATGGTTTAAACTCAAACTACATAACTAGTAAATATGTTAAAATTAATGTAATCTGTTTTCATAATACATTTTAGTGTTTAGCCATGAATTTACTTTAAATCATTCTCCATTCTTTCGATAAATATTTGTTGAAGCTAGCTATTTTTAGAGTATGGGTATTGACTGACTGCATGACTCCAGGGTCAGTGACTCTGTATATGTCCTATTTTTGACATAAATCTATTCTTACTTCTTATTAAACTTCAGGTTCTATAGATGTTTCACTGATAATTTTATAACTACCTCCTCTCCACACCCCACGTCCACATGGATGTGTGAGATTGTGTATAAAGACATAAGACTTTATTGAATATATAAGTCTGGAGTTCTGTGGAGATTTCAAGGTTAAATGTACAAATTTGGAAATCATACACTTTTAAATTGATTAAAGCCACGCATTTGTAAGATCTTAATCACTGAGTATGGATAGAGAAGAAAAATAAAACTATAAAACTTAATAGAGAAGTCCAACATTTATGTCTGGAAAGGAAGAGATGCTAGAAAGGTGACTAAAAAGGCATAGGCTGGACTACCATTTTTCAGTTATGGCATGTAAAGGACTTAGAAGTTCTCACTCCTATTGCTCTGATATGAAAAAACATGGACAAAATGAAAATATGAAATTTTCATATGAAAAGTTGAAAACTGAGGTTGCAGGCCAAATCACTATCCCCATATTTAGAAACAGGGTCTTCCACATAGACACAGCCAAGGTCTACCCATCTGGAGCAGAAGCCTCTGAATAAGTCAATAAAACTTAAATGGAAGAAACATAGCAGTGGTAATTTTGATGAATCACTGGATACTGAGTGTGGAACTGCATGGGATTAAAAAAAATGGAGGCCAAAAACTTAGGGAGGCTTACTCTTCTATGGGCTTTGCCATCAGTAGGTTCTCATGGTAAGGATATGAGAAAGATTACCCCTGGATCTGGCCAGAGGAAAAGAAGATTCATCATTGTGAAACATACCCAGAAGATTCTTCACAACAAAAGCCAGAGACAAAGACATTTCTAGAGCCTCATCTCAGTTGAAGGCAATGCATTTCTCCATTTCAGCTTCCTATAGTCTGTCTTTCTCACCTAGGGGGATCAGAAACAATTAATAGGAGTCAGGACTTCAGTGAAATCATATGGGATTAATATAGTAAAAGAATGTAGTATGGGACAGAAGAGGAAAAAAGGCTACACCACTGGAAAAATAATTGTGAAGGTCATGGCCTTAAGACACAGGCCAACCAAAAAGCAAAACAAAACAAAATAACAAACAAAAACCACAGTGGAAGACCAGACTCAGTTATGAAGGTAGTGGAATTATTAGAGAGAAAATTTAAAATAACTATGATTAATATGTTAAGGACTCTAATGAACAAAATTGACAGTATATGAGAGTAGATATGTAATATAAGCAAAGACATGGCAACTCTAAGGATCAAAAGGAAATTCTAGAAAGCAAAAGCACTGTAAAAGAAATGAATAATGTCTTGGATAATGTCCTCGATAAAATCGACCCAGCCAGAGAATGAATCAGTGACCTTGAAGATAAAACTAAAATAAAACAGAAACAAGAAAAGAGAAAGAAACAAGAAGGAAGGAAGGAAGGGAGGGAGGGGAACTAAACAAGAATTGTGGGACGATTTAAAATGGTATAACATAAACTCGTAGGAACACCTAAATGGTAATTTGGGGAAATTACTGGAGACCTAGTACAGACAAATTTGAGAAAGAAAACTCTTGAGGGTTAAAGATTTATGGACATAACATTTTCATGGATTTTACCTCCTGGAAACCCATGATTCTCATGATGAAAAGTCAGGTAAGATATCCTCATGGATGTTAAGGGACAGTAAAATTTCTGAGATCTTAAATTTCTAAAGATGTATTTATTTTACCCTTAAATGTAGACTGCTTCCTTGGTTAGGGATAGAATTCTATCTTGATTTAAATTTATTTTGACTTATTGGAACTAGATCAATTTATTTTTCAACATGCTAGATTCTGGTTGCGTTTGGCCATCAGTAGCACTAACATACGATGTAGAAGCTGGGAAGAAGTTGAAAAGCTAGTATTCCCATATGTGGTAGGCAAAATAATGGTCCCACAAAGATGTCCACACCATAATCTGTGAGAACTGTGACTATGTTACCTTGAATAACAAAATAGACTTTGCAGCGTGATTAAGTTTAAAGACCTAAAGATGAGAAGAACATCCTGGGTTAAATAGGTGAGCTCAATCTAATTTTATGAGTCTAAAATGGAGAAATTTTCCTGGAGGGTTTTATCTTTTTTTATATGTGAAAATAGATAAAAGAATAGGGATGTGACATCACTGGCTTTGAAGATGAAGGAAGGTAGCCACTAGCCAAGGAATGCAGGATGCCTAAAACTTGGAAAGTACAGGAAATGGATTCTTCCTTAGAGTCTCCAGAAAATAATGCAGCCCTGGCATCTTGACTTTAGCTCAGTGAGTCTAATATTAGAATTCAGACCTACTTTATGACAACTTCATAAACATATATTTAATATGTAGAACATAAAATTGAGGTGGATTTTTAAAAATAAGTTATAATGAAATAAATCAATATATTTAAAGTCTATAACAGTAATATTTTGAGAGGCAATAAACATTTACTTGAGATCAAAAAAGAATAGCTATTCAGGAAGCTCTGATTCAGGCAGAAACCCAAATAGGGTTCTAATTAGGAGACAAAGGCAAGGAGTATTTATGAAAAAGAGAAGGGGGACAATTATATCAATGGAAAGCATTTTTATTGGTGCAAATAAGCAAACATAGTGGTGTTAATTCTAAATGTTTTTTTTCAGTCTAATAGTCATCAGTCAATACTTACAATATCTGATTTCTTGATATTTTATAAAAGGTTCTTTGGGATATAATGCTGCTTTCAGCCCAGTCCAAATGTTATTTTGCCCTGTTGTAACATTCCACAGATTTGAAGCATAAGACATGCAAGACAGTTCCTCTGAGATGGCAGCTGTGACACTATTTTAAATATATATAAATATTTTTTCCTTTTTGTTAAGATCTTTTCTTGAAAGCATTGCTGATCAATCATTGGAGAGCAACACTGATCAGTTATTGAAAGCATCATTGTTCCTCTGTTGTCAGGATGGCTCATTTTCGATATGTTATGCCATTGTTGGTCTCTTTTTTTTTTTTTACTTGGGTGCCTTAGACCATATTTAGATAATAAGAGCACCAGAACAAGAAGTCTTTACTGTCTTTTTCTTTAAGGGCAAACATCTGTAGTTACTTGAGTTTTCTTATGTGAAATCTCATAGGCCTTAGTGATCATCTCAAAACATTGAGCAATCATTATTTGAGTGTTTTTATAACATCAAGTTATGTAAAACAGATTTATAACAGCAAAAATTTCTATAATAACAAAAAAATTTTCTATAATAACAAAAAAATGTTAAGACCAATTTGAGGAGTAGATATGAATCAGGAGGCACTATTAGCTGAAAATATGAAAGAAGCGTGAGTTGTTATGGGGCATTGTATTTAATTATTTGGCTTGTGTCTGGATGTTATCTAGTTACATCTTTATTTTATTAGAGGTTTATCCAAATACAACTGGAGGTATTAACAACATAGAAACCCCCACATTTTCAGTTAGGTTATGGTCAAGAGCATAGGACCTATAATTCTCTTATAGGACTTATATTAGATAAGTCCTATAAGAGAATTAAAAGATTTTTCCTGGTTGGCTATTTCTATGATTGTCATTGCAATACCTGACCAAGGAAAAAGTATTCTTTTAAATCTGGTAACTTTACTGGGCTTTATATCACCAGGCATTAAACATCCTTGACTATGTGTAACCAGTTGCATATTTTGACCTATGAAGCAAGTTTAAAGATATGTTTAATATTGAGTTATCTTTCTAGCTAGAAATTAAAGGGGAAAAGGAAATAATAATTATTATAATGAGTGCTTAGCTTCTCATATTTTTTGTGATATAGGAAGAAGTCAAAGTAAGGGAAAAAGGAGAAATGAAGGTGTAGATTATACAGGCCTGGCTCAGAGTCTTGGATCATTTGTCCATACTGATATTGCCTACTTTATTTCAGAGTGATTTTGTTTTAAAACTTCTGTTGATTGATCAGTCTAATTAGATACAAGAGCTTTCTTTAAATTGAGAAACATGAATCTAAGAGTCAACATCTTTACATTTGGTCATACATGGATTAGTTAAGAGTACTTGAAATTTTGGTAAGATCAGATAGGAAAGAAAAGATGAATGGTTTAATTTTGTTCATAAAGGTATAATTTGCCAAATTGCTGTAGGTCATAGGTGGGTTAGGAGAAAAATGTTTTATATATGATCAAACTTACTAAGATTGAAATGGATAACTAAGTCACTTGTATTATTTACATGTGTATGTATGTAAGCTCTCATCAGATTTTTAACCATGGCATTCGTAATTCTTTTATTATATGTAGACAATTATTATTTTATTCTAATGCTTTGGGGAAAATGTTTCTATAAATATGTTTTATCTTCAAAATACCTATTAAAAAACTGGCAAGTACTCTGAAATACAGATTTCAGATAACTTTCAAAACATAACATTGAGCTAGGTAAAAATTTTAAAAACTCTCTAAGGAAAAACTGGGTTTATAAAACTACTAACAAAAAGAGATAAACAAGAATTAATAACATGGGACTAAATGGATAATTATAATTTTTATAACTTATATAAAATATTGTGTTTTGATCATTGTTTTCTAACCATAACGGTAATTGTTTTTATTCAGTGTGGACATTTGTTTTGCAGTATTTCACCTAGTATCTAAATCTAACTCAGTCATTTCCACAAGAAATAATTTACAATCAAGAACATAAAAAGATACTCATCATAATTAACCCTTATGGACATAAAAATTAAAACTAAATGATACTAACAAATGGAATCTAGAAACATATAAAAAGGTTATATATATATATATCATGACTAAGTGGGATTTATCCCAAGAAGGCAAGGTGGGTCAACATAAAAATCAATCAATGTAATATATCATATTGGTAGAATAAAAAACAAAAAAAATGTTCATCTCAATAGACACAGAAAAACATTTTTGATACAATTCTTCAATCTGGTAAGGGACATCTACAAAAAAAAAATCACAGTTAACATTATACTTAATTATGAAAGACAATGCTTTTTTTATAATATGAGAAGCAAGACAAGGATGTCTGCTCTTGACACTTCTATTCAACATTGTACTGAAAGTTTTTGCCAAATCAGGCAAGAAAAAGGAATTAAAAGTAAAACTACAGTTGACTGAAAAACAATGTCGACTAGGTATTTTGTCACTAAAATGGATTTATTTGGGAGAAAGAAAAAGTCGCAACCCAGTTTATAAAGACATGACAAGCCACATGCACACTCTGGTCTACATGCTAAGATGGAAGGGTATTTATAGACAGAAAAAGAAAGTTAGAACCACAGAGCTTTATTATAAACATAGAGTTTATCCTGCAGGGTTCTTGCATACAGAGTTCTCACAATTACATAGAGTGTGAGAACCTCCATAGCCCTATCTCATCCCATAGATCCTCTGGAATGATTATGTTTGCTTAAAGTTCCAGTTCTTTATCATTATGAAATTCGATTGTAAGAGATTAAAGATCTAAGTGAATGTAAAGACATTTGAAATTCTTTGTTCGGAAGACTTAAATAATTGTTAAATGGCAATACTATCCCAAATTTTTCTTACAATTCAATAAAATTCCTATCAAAGTATCGGCTGCCTTTTTTGAAGAAGAAGAAGAAGATATTAATAGCTAATTTTAAAATTTATATGGAAATTTAAGGTATCCAGAATAGCCAAAACAATTGTGGAAAGAGAACAAAGTTGGAGGACTCACATTTTCAATTTTGAGACTTACTACAAATCAATTTTAATTATGCCTGTGTGGTATTGTCATAAAGATACATATACAGAGCACTGGACTAGAATCAAGAGTCTAGAAATAAACCTATGCATTTATGTTCATAGGCTTTTCAATAAGAGAAAACAACTCAATGGAGCAACAATAATCCTTTTGAGAAGTATTGCTGGGACAACCAGATAATCACATGTGAAAAATGAGGTTGGAGTCCCCACACACAACTAATAATGGAGAAAATTAATACATCTTAGATCAAAAGACTAAAAGTAGGAACTAAAACTATAATATTCTTAACCAAAACTTAGGTGTAAATCTTTGTCACCTCAGATTAGGCAATGTTTTCTTAAGCCAAGACATCAAAAGAATAAGCAATCAAAGATAAGACAGATAAATTGGACATGATAAAAATGTAAAACTTTTGTTTTGAAAGGAGGGCAAGCAAGAAAGTGAAAGGTCTATCTGCAGAATGGGAGGCACTGTTTGCAAATCATATAAATTATAATGGTCAAGAATTAAGTATATATAAAGAATTCAAACTTAGCAATAAAAAGACAAATAATCCAGTTAAAAATGAACACAAGATTCTAATAGCCATTTCTTTAAAGAAGAAATACAAATGTTAAAAAACACATGAAAATATACTTCATTAGTTATTAGGAAAATGTAAATGAAAACCATAATGAGATACCATTTCATGCCTACTAGGATGACTATGAAGAAAAATACAGATAATAGCAAATGTTGGTGAGGATGTGGAGAAAAATAGAAACCTCCTCACTGGTGATGAAATTGTAAAATGATACAGTCACTTTGAAAACCTTTTGATAGTTCTCCCCAAAATTAAACAGTTACTACATGACCCAACAATTCTAAACATAGGTACATTAAAAAAGAATTAAAATACCTATACTCAAAAAACAAATACAAAAACTTGTACACAAATATTCAAAACAGCATTATTCATAATAGTCCCAAAGTATAAGTAACTAAAATATTCATTATCTGATGAATAAATAACTAAAACATGATATAACCATACGATGGAATATTATTCGACCAAAAAAGTGAATGAATTGCTAAACATTCTACAACATGGATGAAACTTGAGAATATTATGCTATGTGGAAGAAGCCAGATACAAAGAACATATAGGATTTCACTTTATGAAATGTTCAGAATAGACACACCTTAGGGACAGAAAGTAGATTAGTGATTGCTAGCTAGGAAAAGGGAAGAATGGGAAATGACTGCTAATTTGGTGATGACAATATTTTAAAAATAGATAATTGAGATTATTGACAATTCTATAAATACACTAAAAATCACCAAAATTTTACACTTTAAAGGGAAAAATTTTATGGTATGGTGTTACATATCAATTAAAAACCAAAATTATGAATAAAAATATGCATATGCATGGCTAAAAATAGAGGGAACAGAAGGAAATAATTTTTAAATCATTAAAAATAACCACAGTGAGATACCTCTACACATCTATTAGAATGGCAAAAATGAAAACAGCTGATCCGATCAAGTGTTAGAAGATATGAACGAATTGTAACTCTCATGTGGCTGCTGGGAATATAAAATGCTTCAAACTTTACAAAATTTGACAGTCTTAAAAAGTTTAATTTACACTTACCATATGATCCAGCTATTTCACTTCTAGATATATGAAGTGAATACGTAGATAGATAAATGAATACGTTAGTTACTTTACCTGTAATTGTCAAAATGGAGCAATCTAAATCAACAGGTGAATGGATATATAAATTGTATAGAAATAAAGTGAAATAATACTTGGCAACAAAAATAAAGTATTAAACACACAACATTATATTGAATCTGGAAGTAATTATGCTGTGTAAAAAAACAAAGCCATAAACAAAAATGCATGCTGTGTAACTCTGTTTACACCTGACCCTTGAATAACATAGGTTTGAACTGTGCAGTTCCACTTACACAAGGATATTTGAAAATAAATGCCTGTATTGTTTTCATTCTGCAGTCAGGAGTCTGTGCATGTGGAAGGCTGACTGTGTGCATTGATCTATGCCATTTTATTTAGGTGACTTGAACATCCATGGATTTTGGTATCCCCCTGAGAATACCAAGGGTAATCAAGATTTTGGAGAGTCAAAAGTTATACACAGATTTTTAACTGTGCAGGCATTGGCACTCTTAACTTCCTGCATTGTTCAAGGGTCAAGTCTATATATAATTCTAGAAACAGAAAGCAAATCACTGGTTGCTTGGAGATGGGAGGGAGTTTATAGAGGAGGAATAGAGTTTGCAAAGGGGAATGTGGGAAATTTGGGGATTTGGGAATGTGGGATGTTATTTTTATTGTGATGTGTGCATGCATTTATGCATGTGTATGTATAAACTTTCATATGTACGATTTAAATATGTATAGTTTGATGATATACCTAAATAAAGCTGTTAACATAATTTTTTTTTTTTACTTCATTGAATCACTTTTAAGGCACTGGTACATTTTCTATGATTTGAAGATACAATATAAAAATATATTTTAAGTACTAGGGTATATGCTGCATAAAGGCAGTAACTCTGTCTTGTCAAATTTGCATCTCAGAATTTAGCATATTACCTCATATTAGGACAAATATGTTAAAACTTTGTTCCATTACATTTTTTTTCCCCTTAAGACAAATCACCCAATGATAATTTAATGGGATTATCTGGGCTCTGGATTGCACTTTCAAGAATATAGATGTGTATAGTAATGAAGGTATGAGGTCTTTATTGTCTCAATCTATAGATAGAAAGTCCACTTAAAAAAGTGTGTCCCTAACTCTGAACAAAACAAAACAAAACAAAACAGAACTACAGAGAACTACTAAGCATTTAAACAAGTAGTTTGCTGAGGCTTTTAAAAGCAAATGGGGTAAAATAAAAAAAATTAAAAAAAAAAAAAGATTTTACGTAAGCAAGCATAGAATGCAATTCTTAAAAATAAGTAACCTGAGTAATATGCCATTTCTTAAATAATTCCATATTTACTACAAATATTTATTATCTACTATATGCCAAGTATTATATTAGTCATTCAAATAAAAATACATAATTTCTCCTCCATTTTTGTTTCTCATTAATTTTTGTAATTGTTCTTTTTAAGAACTATGATAACATATGTTAGTCAAAAGATTACAATCTGTACCAGATATGGAAATATGTAAAACATAAAAAGTCAATGTGTCTTCATCATATTTAACAAATATTCATTCAGTTCAAAGTTCTGGATATGTAGCTAGAAACAAAAGAAGCAGGGTACCCTGGTTCCATAAATTTACATTATATAGATTTCTTGCAAATCCAAATGTGTAGCTATGAAATTTCTATCTGATGCTAGTATGTCTGTACAAAATGTTTAAAGCTGACCTTTCAGACATTTGTCTATTCAGATACATAATCTTATGGTTGAAACATCAAAACAAAACAAACAAACAAATAAAAACCACACTAAAAAACTGAGTTATATGTCAGGTGTTAGAACTATTTATCTCCAAGATGCAGATAAGAAATGGATTCAAGCCATATAGAAATGATCACTTTTCTTTGTATGTCAACCATTCCTCATCTGGACTTCTCTTAAACAATCTGTAAAAAAGAGTTGAAGTTATAGGTTTATGAATATGTCCTCCCTAGTGGACACTAAGCCTCTTGATATATCTTTGTAACTGAACTCTGGCAGGACTAAGCCAGGAAGGGTGACCAATATGTTTTTCAAGTAGCTTAGCATACTGCTGGATATCAAGAAGGGAAAGGACTCCAAAGGCTTACGTAGATGGATAACTCATACTTGATTTAGAATTATTGTTTAAATCCCCATTTTCTACTTGTGGACAGGGGGATGAGTAGTATTTACTTAAAAGCTAGGTGAGATATTTTATGTAATAATATATCTGAGATGCCAAGCATGTGGCCAATAAATATAATGTTAATGAAAGCTATTACTCATGGATAAAAATATGTTAGGTTATATTTTATATACATTAGGTTATATTTTATATACTGTATCATCTTCAATTCATTGACTACATTCTAATTAATTTTAGTTGAAATAAAACTTCTTACAAGACAATTTAAACTGAGAATATACAGAGTAGTTTATTAGTTCAAAAAGTTTAATGTTAAATTTTTTATGAATAAGAGTTCTTCACTCTGAGATAACTTTAAAAATGCCTTTCACCCTTTTAAATGTAATGCCATTATAATAAATGTAATTATGGAATGAAATTTTCAGGGAAGTTTCTTTAGATGTTTTGTTACATTAAAAACAACAAACAGCTCTTCAGCACTTCTTTTTTTGCAAGGTGCTTTAGGAAAACAAAGGGAATCTATTGTTACATTAATTACCTGATCTTGGAGTGAGAGCCCTAGAATAAAGATACATATCTGGGAAGGAACTTGTATAATTTGTACTTACAAAATGAATAAATAATAATATGTTAAGGCCATTACCTCCTAGGTTAATGAAAGAATGATTTGCTTCACTTAGATGTTTACAGATTCATTCCTTAAATTGTGATCGTTCATACCTATTCTTTTGTCCAAGGTTGGATTTCATTTAAATGTGCTCCACCTTGCATCCAAAAATGACAACAAACTAGAATCTCCAATAAAATCTAAGAACAAAAGACAGAGGAAGAAGCCAAAATATAGATATTTTGAAAGACAAACCTAACACGAACAAGAAGAGTAATGTAAGCCAAAAAGAGAAAAAAAAATAAACTGACTTTAATCAAGCTCTCAAACCGTCTTCATGTTTTTCTGATTAGTTATCTGGCATGGACAAGATGCTATCCTGATGTTTTTACAAAGTTTACCTTCCTTCTGGATGTTGTCGATTTTTTTTTTTTAACTCGTCTGTTTATAATTTATGACTTTAAAACCATGAACTAATCTTCAACCACCAGGGAATTCTTTTTTCAAAAACAATATGATTTATAAAAATTACATTCATTCACTGAGATTTATTTCTACCCTCTATTTGGTTCTATTTTATTGGAGACCACTTACACAATAATAGGGAATTTGCATAAATTATTTATTAGTCTTGAACACAGTTGCCTGCTATAGACAAGGCATAGCTGTACATGGTTTCAGAGTTTGTTCTTTTTGGTGAGTGAATGCATTCTAATAGAAACCAACCATACTATGTAGGTAAGTGAACAGATATTGCCAGAATCTTCAACTCAATTTTATATTTATGGTGACTTATTTGACTTAGTTCATTCAACATTTTATTTTGCAGAATATGCTGATGAGATTGAAGGATTTGAGACAAAGTTTTTTTTTTTTTAATTTCTGGTAGTAAATAAAAACTATTGCTTGATGTTTCAAGTCACATATGGTAAAAACATGAACCATCAAAGCATGAATTAATTCCATTATTTTAAGAATTCATGTGGATTGTGTTGTAGTCACTTAAAAATGGGAAGATAGGATATGATTCCTTATTTTTACTGTGTATGGTCTTATGTGATCTGCTACAAATATTTTACCAAATTAATTTAAAATAATAGCAAATTCCAAATAGTAAATCTGATACTAACAAATGATAGTTGACTAATGGTAATGGTAGTAGTATTAAAATTCCTGGAAAATCTCTTAAATGCTTTTAATAGTTTAATTCTTAGAAAAAGTTTTTAAAATATCTTGGTTATCAAAATGTTATCTAGCATTATTCCATCAATCTATTTTGGATAAGGATTATTTCAATTACAAATATTTACCCTAATAATCTGTGTGTAAATATGCAGAGTTGAAAAACAAAGAATCAAATAGATTTGATAAATTTGGTGGATAAATTTGTAGAAACATTTATTATTCAAATTATCATCTGTAAGCAACCTAAGAAGTCCCCTAAAGCAGCCTTCATCATCTCTATATTCACTTAATATACTGTAGGTATGAATGGAAATTAGAAATATTTTAAGTTAATTAAGCAAAAATTATTTTGAATGCTTACTGATTTTCTGCTTTGACACATAGATCTTATCAACTATGCTAAAGTCCTTCAGCATTATCTTACATTGCTTTTTCTATCAATAACGTTTATAGAAGCACAAAGAGTAAGAAGTATATTTTCTACATACTTAAATATAATATCTATAATTACTGACTTCTTTAGATGAATCTAAATCAGTAAAGAAGGAATATTCAGCAAGTCAACTATAAGGTCTTTATTATGAATCCCAAGCATAAAGGTAAATAGCTATTCTTCAGCATCCAGTTACTCTAAAGTGCTTAGGGAAATGTGTTTTTAATGCATTCAGCATCTCATTTGAGCCTGTTCTCCAATCTGTAGTTTATCTACCTTTCTGTACCTTACTGCCTTTTTGTCCTTTTTTTACTATTTGTCTTGTCTTTGTTCTACTCCTGACTGCTCTAAAATTCTCCTTATGATATCCTACATTTCTCTGTAGTACCTCACATTTCCTACACCTGACAAGAGCAATCCAGCAACGCTGCATCAATCCCCTAAGGAAACCTAGAATTTTGTAATTTGTATTACTACTTTACTCCCATTACATTTTAATCTCATAAGTGTACTTCACACACTTAGGATTTTATTCTACACACACACGGTGAGAAAAGGGATAATAATTAAGTCATGTACAATGGTACTATGAAAACTGTCCACCAAAGGTTCTGAAGTTTACTAGTTTATATGAGCCAGTAATTTTTGACGAGAAAATAATTCTGATTTTTTCAAAGATTTGTAATGTATCATCACTTCAAATAATTTAAAATAAAATTAATTTATAACATTGCATCAGGTTGTGTTATGTAATCTCTTTAATTTACAATAAAAGTGTCTATCTTTCAAACGTGCCATTCATTTTTCATCTTAAAAAAAATGGGTTAAATAAATTATACTCAAGCTACATTAATTCTTTAGTCATACCCTCTAGTAGGTTGAATAGTGTCCTCCAAAAATTGTCCACATGGAACCTCAGAATGTGACGTTATTTGGAAGCAGGATCTTTAATAAAGATGTACTTAAATTAAGAAGCAGTCATACTGGACTAGGATGAACAAAATCTAATCATCGATGTCCTCAAAAGAAGAGAGGACACACAGTGACACATACACAAAAAGAAGACATGTGGAGACAAAAGCAGAGATGAAGTTTTAATGCCACAGACCAAGAAATGCCTGGAACTATCAGAAGCTACAAGAGGCAAAGAAGGATTCTTCTCTAAATCATTTAGAGGAAACATGGCCCTGTTGACTTCTTGATTTTGGACTTCTAGTCTCCAGAACTGTGAGAAAATAAATGTCTGTTGCTTTGAGCCACTGAGTTTATAGTCATTTGTTATGGCACCCCTAGGAAACTAATACACATCCATAATATCTAACTTTAAGGGCCATGTCAATAAAGAAAATGAAAAAAATTTTTTGAATGAGTTATTTATCAATAACTCTGCATTTTGGAAGTAAATTTATGTTAAGCCAGAAAATTATGATGATTTAGCTAGGAATAATGCTTTGAAAGAAAGAAAAAGAATGCTAATATAGTCTTAAAAAAAACAACAAGATGAGTTCGATTTGAAATAAGTACAGTTTATTTCACAATTATAATTTCTCTAAACTCTTATTTCAGCTATCCAACTAAATATCTCAATATATTTCATATATTTAAAATCTTTCAGAAAAACCTAGTGTTTTTTTTTTTCTGGATAATTTTAGATTTTTAAATTATTATTACTATTTTTTAAATCTTTGATTGTCTGGCAGTTTTACTATGATGTTCCAAGGTTTATTTTTCTTTGATTTTATCTATCTGGGGGTTCCTAGAAATACTTGAACTTGTTTTATTATTTGTTTGATGTCATTCGTTGTTATTGAAAATTCCTGACCAATATACCTTCAAATATTTTTTTCCTCTTTTCCATGCCTCTTCTGACACCTCAGTTAACCATGAATTTTATGATTTTATCATATCCCATATAAACTTTCCACACACTTTTCTGTAGCTTCTCCTCTCTCCATGCACTGGCCTAGATATTTTCTACTAACCTATCTTTCAGTTCACTAATTCTTTCTCATACTGTTTCTAATCATATATTTATTTTCTTTAGAATTAATCAGAGTTATTTTAAACTGTGACCCAGAACTCCATTTTCTTATTTATGGTACTTTGTCTATTTTTTATTTTTAATAAATTAATACTGTCACATCAGATCTGGCAGGTTTTTTTTTTTTAATTTCCTTATTTTTTTATTTTTTTTAATTTTAATTAAATTTCTAATTTCTGACATTTGTGTATAAAATTTGTAGAGACTGTGAAAAATATTTTACCTGTCTGCATACGTGATTTGCCTTTTTTCTGGCAGGAAGTTAGTATAGAGGCAAGTCTCAGTGATCTAATCAGAGATTAAGGTTATTTGAAGCTGTGTTTTGTTTGTGAGGCTGGCCTATTTCTGATTCACTCTTGTTTCTTATCATATTATACTTCAAGGGCATTCAGTGAAAGCCTGGGCTATTTACTTGCTTTTTTGGTGGGCTCAGACATTCAGTTTTTGTCTACTTAATATCAGAAGACTGCCAAATGCTCTGGTTGATTATTTAGCCTCTCAACTATCATTTTTGCATGGATCCTGACCCTTTACCCTGTAGACTAGATTTTGAAATGTATTTCTTTGTGTTCCCTTTTCAATGAGATCATGTTTCTTTAACTTTTGGCTGCATTAATTGGTCAGATGAATTTCAAAAGTCATTCTTTTGTTCTTTTATGTAGCTTTTGATTATTATTTTTTAGAAGATAAAATCTAATACAAACTAACTTTTAACATCTGAAAGCAGAGATCACATTAAGAAAATGAATATCCAGTCTAAGAATAAATAATTTCTGAAATTTCTTAATTTTTTTAAAAAGAAAAACTGCAAGTAATCTGTGATTATATGAATGCTCTTATCAGACAGTAGACCTCTTATCGTTAGGTGATAGAGGTTGTCTCTGTCTCTGCTAAATCAAAAGAAAGACTTGTAAAAGAATAAGTTTTCTTAGCTTTTGTTTTTGGTCTCATGATGAAAGGAATAATTCACACATGAAGAGCCTCCTCCAACATTAGTTACCAAAATTATGTTTTTGTTTGTTTGTTTGTTTGGTTGGTTGTTTGTTTTACCAAGAATGAACCTACATTGACACATCATAATCACCCTAAGTTTACAGTTTACATTATGATTCAATCTTGGTGTTTTGCATTCTGTGGTTTTGGAGAAATGTATAATGATATATATCCATCATTAAGGTATCATATAGAGTATTTTCAGTTCTTGATAAATTCTGTGCTCTATCCATGCATTCCTTTCTCTATCCCCCAACCCCTGGTAACCACTGACAATTTTACTGACTCCTAGTTTTGCCTTTTCCATAATGTCATATAGTTGGAATCACACAATATGTAGCCTTTTTACATTAGCTTCTTTCACTTAGTAATATGCTTTTAATGTTCATCCATGTCTTTTAATAACTTTATAGCTCATTACTTTTTAACACAATATTTTGTCATCTGGATGTACCAAAGTTTATTTATGTTCCTACTGAAGGACATTTTGGTCACCTCAAAGTTTTAGCAATTACAAATAAAGCTACTATAAACATATGTGAATAGGTTTTTGCATGGACATAAGGTTTCAGCTCTTTTGGGTAAATACCAAAGAGCAAGATTACTGAAGCATATAGTAAAAGTATATTTAGTTTTATAAGAAACCGTCAGACTGTATTCTAAAGTTACTGTACCATTTTGTACTACTACCCGCCATGAATAAGAGTTCTTATTGCTCCACATACTCACTAGGATTTGGTGTTGTCAGTGTCCTAGAAGCTTTATTGACATAGGATTTACACATGGAATTCACCTATTTTAAGTGTACAATTCAATGTTTTTTAGTAAACTTAGAGAATTATGAATTCATCACTGAAACTGAATTTTAAACATTTGGATCACCTCGAAGATGCTTTTTGCTTATTTGCAGCCAATCCTCATTCCATTCCCAGCCCTTGACAACCCCTGATCTCCCAGTACAATATTGCATATTACTAGGTAGTATGTCAGCCAAATCTGCTTGTTCTTGTCTTTGATGAGAATGTCACAAATGTTTCACTTTTAAATATGATATGAATGTTTTTATTTTTTTTAACAGAGTTCAAATGTTTCCTTTTATTTTGAATTTGCTAAGAGATTTTTATTGGGAATTAATTTTAATTTTGTCAAATGCTTTTCCTGAATCTATTCAGATGATGACATTGATTTTCTCATTTAATATACATCATTTTGTAGGTAACTTTTCCTAGGTTGAGTAATATTCGCCTTTCATTCTTTGACTCAGCTTGCATGTGAAGTATTATTATTTTTAGTAATCTGTATTACTTATCTGTTGGCACATAAAAAATAGCTTAAACAGACAATAATGATTTATTATTCCCCATGATATTTGTGAGTACAAAAGTTGACAACATATCAGCTGGGTGTTCTGACCCAAGATTTTGCATAAGATGGCTAGAGATGTTGTCCAAAGATTTGACTGGGGCTGGAGGATCTTCTTTTAAGGGAGCTTATTTACATGTCTACTGATTGGTGCTAGCAAATTATTTTTCCTTTATTTAGAAGTTTTCCTAGGACTTCTTATGTCTCCTAAATATATGGTGGATGGCATCCCAAAGAATGAGCAATCTAAAAGTCCATGGTAGAAACTACAATAGCTTTTGTGACAGAGCCTTGAAAGTCACACACTGTCACTTGTGTTTTATTTTGTTGGTTTAATAGGCCAGTCCTAACTGAATGAGTGACAGGACTAAATAGGGCATGAATCATAGGAGACAAGTGTCATTGGGACTAATATACACAGAATCTAATGTGTTCTTTTTCTATTTTATATATATAATATTAACATATATGTGTCTGTTTCTAATTCATATCAGTTAACTACATTTTATATAGCTCTTACTATATTCAGAAAATATTCAGAAGTCCTTACATATATTAGGTCATTTAATTATCACAAATAACCTGAAATTTGCATACTTCCACTATATTAATTTTATAGATGAAGAACCTGAAGAAGAGGTAATTTAAAAGTATATGACTATTAAGTGACAGAATTAGTATTTAAATCCATTTTTGGACTCCAGAGTCTATGTGGTTAGTCAATGCCATATGACCCGTCAAATAGCAACTCTCAACGAATAAGTAAATACTTAATAAACTACCTAAAATAGGCTTTGAAAATATAACATTCCAAAACCATAGCATCATCATTATAGAGGCTTAAAAAATACATGGAAGTTACCATGTATTGAATAATTTAAAAGATGCCCATAAATAAAACATGTTCAAAGGACAAATCATAATGAAAATAAAATAATTTTTAAAATTGAATGATAATAAAACTCTACATATGAACTTATAAGATTTAAAAAATAAATTTTAGAGACATTTTTATATTAAAAATATTAGAAAATAAAAAGTTTGACACACTAAAAGTCCATATAAAAAGGTTGGAAAAACAAAAAAAAAGAATAAACAAAAGGATAATTTGGTGACAAAACTTAAGAGTCAGATCTTAATGAAATAGAAAAGAATCAGAGTAGAGAATAAACAAAGACAACATTGCTTTTGTTATGTTTTTAAAGATGAAAGAAGTATAATGACCTGTGTCCTTAGGATGAATTAAACTTACCCTCTAAGTAGATGTCTGAAGAGGAGTTGATGGGGGCAGAATCTCCTCATTACTTATATTTTCCACATTGTTTTCAATAGTTAAAAACTATTTGAAGGAGAGTTTAGCAGGGTGTAAAATCTTTGATTTACAGTTTCTTTGAGTATTTAAAAAATGTTTCCTCAGTGTCACCTTGCTTTGTATATTGTCCTTGTAATAACTATTCTAATTTTACAAGTCTTTTGTTTTTTGTTCTGAAAGCCTTAAGGATTTTATTTTATCTTTGAAATCTAGTAGTTTTAACAGAATAGGTCTCAGCATTGATTTTTCTGGATTAATTTTCCAAAGAACCCGATGAGCTATTTTAGTGTATATTTAGACTTTTTCCTATTTCTGGAGAGTTGCCTTGCATTATAGATTTAAATTTTAGTTCTATTCTATTGTTTGTTTGCTTGTTTATCAAGGATTTTGACATAACATAAATATTATTTTTTTGTTATAATCTTCCATTTCCACTACTTTTTTGACATATTTTTTATGTCTTCCTTATAGTGTCTTAGTTACTTAGATTTATTTTTTTTCATTTGTCTTACCTCTGTCTGTTTCAGCTTAGGTTTTGAATTTATGATTGAAGGTGTTTTTCAAGCTTGTTGGAATGTATTTATTTTCATTTGCACTGTAGACTTAGAGTTTTTTCCTGCTTCATGCTTTTGTGTGTGTGTGTGTGTGTGTGTGTGTGTGTGTGTGTGTGTGTGTGTGTAAGTTGGGTATAAATTTCAATTGATTTATGTGAATTTTAATTTCTTAATTTTCTGCAGTGGACTTTATATTCCTGTTCTTTATTTGGGGGTGGATATTTTATCAGATTCCTAGCTTAACATCAGTTATTTTTCTTTGCCACTTCTCCACCTAATTGCCAAAAAGCCCTTTTTCTTTTATTTTGCCTTTTTTCTCCCCCAGAAGCTATGAGTTTGGACGAGTGTGCTTTTCAACCACACTTACCCCTTTCACCTGATTCTTTCCCTTTAAATCAGAATCAGGGCCTTTTATAAGGCAATGTCTTTTTAATCACAAAGTAGTCCATTTGTATGAAGCTTTTGACCCTTTGTAAAAAGTTTCCCTACATACCATGCTCTGATTGTCTCATCACATTTTTAGAATTTTCAAATTTAGGAAAGTTTTGATCTTTTTGTTGGTTCCTCCAATTCCCCTTCAAGCTCCTTTACTTACATCCCTACTTCGTCTTCTCTTTTTTTTTTTTAACCCTCTGTCTATGCTCACAAAAATAATTGAGGCAGAGTGGATGTGAGGCAGAAGTGTGTGGGACCACACTGTTTTGATATGTTGACTTTTCTCTTTATACTCAGTTATTTTGCAGTTTGGGAAATGACAGGAGATTGCAAGTTACTACATACCTATCCAGACACTAGGAAATTGCTTTTGTTTTTTTTTATCTATTGTTATAGTTTCAACCTTTTAATTAAAGTGTTTAAAGTTAAATTTAATGTAATTATTGATACGGTTAGATTTAGGTTATAGCATCTTATTATTTTTCGTCAGTTTTGTTTCTTTCTTTGTAACTTCTTTCCTGTCTCTTTAAAGAATTTTTAGATTATTAATAGTTTTAACTTATTGGCTTTTAGATATGCCTCTTTGCATTATTTTTATTGATTGTTCTAGGGATTACAATATACATCCTTTAATTTTACTTTCTATTAATAGTTAACACAATTTCACATAATATATAGAAACTTTGCAAACATAGGTTCTATTGTCTTTTATTCAGTTGTTTTATATAGACAGTGTTCTAAATTTTGCCATAAAGTCATATGTGTTTTAAAATATAAGGAGGAAAATAAGTCTTTAAAATTTACCATTTCTGTCTACGGCCATGCCACCCTGAACAAGCCTGATCCCGTCTGATCTCGGAAGGTAAGCAGGGTCGGGCCTGGTTAGTACTTGGATTGCAGACCACCTAGGAAGACCAGGTGCTGTAGGTGTAAAAAATAAAAAATCAAAAAAAGGGATTGTAAACTGACAAAGTCCTTGCAATCTGCAAGGTCAACCAAAGGTTGCCTCGCCTAAAAAAATAAAAATTACCATTTCTATGACTAATCATCTTTAGTTCTTGAACATCTATGTTTCCTGCTGATGTATTTTTCTTGCATTTTAAAACACTTCTCTCATTTCTCAGAACGTTAATCTGGTACCAATAAATTATTTTTCTATCTGAAAATCTCATATTGCTTTCATTCTTGAAAGGTATTTTTGCTACACATAGGTATAGGTGTTTTATTTTATCTTTTCAGCACATAAAATATATTGTCACTGACTTCTGTCATTTTCATTTTCTAATGAGAAGTCCATAAGAATAATAAGAATTATTTTTTCTTATATTTAATGTCTAATATTTTTCTGTCTGCTTTCAAAAAATTTTTGTCATTTTAGTTTTTAGCACTTTTATTTTGATGTGATAACCATGATTTTCTTCTTTTTAATTCCATTTGTTTTTGTTTAATACTATATATATATATTTATAAATAAAATTTTGGAAGTGTTTGTATATTATGTCTTTAAATTATTTTTGCATTCTAGCTTTCCCTTCACTAAGACTTTGATTACTTATAAGCTAATTCCATTTATGTTGTCCACCGACTACCAAGGTTTTTTTTTAAGTATGGTTAATATACAATATTATATTAACTTTATTAGTTTCAGGCATGCAATATAGTGATTCAACATTTTTATACCTTACAGTGTGATCACCCTACTAATTATAGTAATCATCTGTCACAGTGCAAACTAATCACAGTATTACTGATTATATTCCTCTTCACCTTTTTCACTTATCTAACTCCCTCCTTTGGCAATCATCTTTTTGGTCTCTGTTTCTGAGTCTGTTATTGTTTTGTTTTGTTTGTCTGTTCATTTGTCTTGCTTTTTTAAGATTTTACATATAGGTAAAACCATACAGCATTTTTTTTCCTCTGTCTGACTTATTTCACTTAGCATAACCCATGTTGCTTCAAATGACCAAATTTAATTATTATATAGTACTGAGTAATATTTCATTGTATATATATGCCACATTTTCTTTATCCCTTTATGTGTGAATGGACACCTAGATTGCTTCCATATCTTAGCTATTGTAAATAATACTTCTCCAAGAATTTGAATTTTTCTTTTTATATTGTTCTGCAGTTTGGAACTTTCTGTTTTTTCTATCTTTAAGCTCATTGACGTCTTTTTTTGTAATTTTTATTCCATTGTTAAATCAATTTTTCCATATATCTATTATAGTTTTAAAATACTTATTTGATTCCTTTTATAATTTAATTTCTCTTCTGAGATTACCTCTCTTTCCATTTATTATATGTGTACTATACTACATTGATTATAGTTATAACATCTTCATTACAATCCTTGCTTGACAGTTCCATCATCAGATTATTCTCATGGTTGACGTATGTTGTTTAATTACCTTTTCCCATGAGATGGATGGTATTTTCCTGGTTCTGTATGTGTTTAGTTATTTAAGATTGTATCTGTTAGACATTGTAGCAACTGTCAGTTCTTTTATATTCTCCCAAAAAGTGTTGATTTTTCTGTTTGTTTTTGTAGAAAATTAACTGGTGTAGACACAAACAGGAAACTCTGTTATGCCTGTGGTGAGCTTTAGCTCATATCTTAGTTCTGATTGCTTTAATCTGTCTGTTAATGCCTAGTTCAGGGGTCATTCATATACCTGGGCAGAACGGATCATCTGATTTGCATTACTTTTCCCTAACTTTCTACTTCTAATTTCCTTCTTTTTCTTTGAAAGTTTTAGGAGTCCAGATTTCTTTTTACGGAAATGTATTGGTTGTTCTATTAAGAGTTTTAGCCACCTCAAATCCCTGTCTTGATTATTACTGTCAGTGGAAAAACAGGAAAGGAGGGAAGGAAGGAGGAAGGGAAGGAGGAAGGAAGGAAGGAAGGAAGAAGGAAGGAAGGAGGAAGAAAAAGGGAGGAAGAAGGAAGAAGGGAAGGAAGGAAGGAAGGAAACAAGGAGAAACAAGGAATGAATCTGGGATGTTACTGCATACCTGGTTGCTTCCTCCAAGTATTAAGTTTCTTTCAAATTCTTCCTGCTTTTTTAACCTCGGAAATATATTTTTTTAAACCGAGTTTACAGTTGATATCCTCAAGAATGTTGTTTATTACTTACTTTCTCTTCAATCACAGAAATAGTGCCTGTGTAGTAATTTTTTTAGAACTTTGTTTTTTCTCTCTTCTGAGTGAATAAGAGCTATCAATTTGTCTTCAAATTTACTGACATATTTTATTTTTCCTTAATCTTCAGTTTACTGTTATTATATCCAATGATTTTTTCATTTCAAATATTACATTTTTCAGTTTTAAAATTTTTATTTGATTTTTTTTTTTAGTAATTTTCCTTTCATGTTGGGATTTTCCATCCATTTATTCATTAGGCATTGTCTTTAAGTGCTTGACACATTTATTTAATTGCATGAAGCCCCTTTCTGTATTTACAATATATGGATCAACCTGAGTCCTTTTTTTTTTTTTTACTAACTGCCCATTTTTCTTATTTTTGAGATCTATTTTCTTGTTTACTTACATGTCAAGCAACTTTTGATTATGCACTGGAAATTATGGGTGATATATTTTAGATAATACACACACATTTTCTGAAGTGTATTTTTTTCTTTTCCCTAGAAAGTAATAAAATAATAGCAGACCCCCTTGAATTCAGAGAATCTATGTGTTCTCTGCTTTGCTAGTACAAGTATACTTGATTTTACCCTTAGTCTTAGGAAAAATTATTTTGGACATAGTCTTTACTCCAAAAGTCAATGGAAAGCCTGAGGTGTTCACCAATTGCTTATAATTTGACAGGTCTCAGACACAAATTTAGTCTCTTATGCACTAGGTAGAAACTTAAATCTCTGCTCAGCAATTTCAACTCTGTAGCTAATGCTTTCTATAGTACTTATAAGTCTCTTCAACACACACATAGAGTCCAAGGCTCAACCAAAGATTTCGATAGTATGCTATATGCAAATTTTAGAGTTCTCAATATGTGCCATATTCTTTTCCAGGATTTTTCCCCAGTTTCAGCACTGTGATAATTTTTAAGGTCTTTCTCTACTTCTCAAGGAAATAAGATGAGGTTTCTATTTGAATTCTAGTTACCTTATACAACATTAAATGTGGACTCCCTACAGAAAAAAAGCTAACGAACAAGAATATCACTTGGGGGAGTTTCCCTTCTTATATTTCCAGTGTCTCTTTGCATCTCATTTTGGTCATTCTCCAGGGCCTTAAAAAAGTGTTCTGGGTTTTTTTCCTGCCAAGAGTTTGAAATTGTTATTTGTAGGAGATTCAATATAACACAAGCTATTTCACTATTTCTGGAATAAGAACCTTTTCTTTTAACATGTATGTGCAAAATAAATCAATACAAACTTAAGAATCAAAAAGTTTAATTTATTGCAGTAAGGCATATTGAAAACAATAGAAAATTTTGGAAAAAGTTGCCATTGTAATTCTAAGACCAAAGGCATTTTCCAGTTGATTAACTGAAATGTGTGTCTGAGCTTTAGGTTCTATCATATAATAGATATACTGTGCCCTGTCCTTAGATGCTTTTCTGAACAGTTTTCAAGAGAATAATCTCAAACCGTGATATCTTATTGAAATAGCCCTACTTTGATGTACTTTAGTCTTCATTTGCTTGCAAATAGTTCTGCAGACTTGTAGAAACTTGAAATTAGAAGGAACCTTTGTGATCACCTATAGTCCAAGCTCCCACCCAGTGCAAGGATTTCTTCTTAATCTTCTTAACAAACAATCATGCAAATTAAGCTTGAACACTATCAGCAATCGGGTGTTCATTGTTCTGCTTTCACTCAGAAACAGATGCAAACACTATGTGTTGCTGTGTAAGACACAGGAGAGAACAAATTCTTCATTATCCAAAATGCCACAGAATTAACTAGATTTGGCAACTGAATTTCAGTTCCTAGCTTACCAGAGGTATCTTCTAAAAAGGCCATGACTAAGGTTGAACTTGCCCTAAAAACTCTGAGAAACCAAGCTTTAGAGCAAGGTTTGGGATGAAAAAACAATCTCATCTTTAATCTATTTATAGTTAAATTTATGTCTAAAACAGACTTTTTGCAGAATAGGAAGTTTGCTTTCTAAGCCAAGATTTTTCCTCTCAAGTTACTTGGAGCAAATAAAGCCAAGTCTACCACTTCTCAAAGCTTCTCTCTGTAACAGCATCCTGGTTCTGCCTCAGGCTGAAATAGACACTGAGGCACAGGTTTACAACGACACTGAAGAGTTTAGATTTCCACAGCTGACAGAGACAGAGGCAAAATGTGCTTTCATTTAAAGTTGATTGTACTTCTCTTCAACCTAGGGACATTTGTTACTAAATAAACTAACACAGGTGTAATTTATATACATGCATTCTATTACTGAGAAATAGGCTTATATATAAATTTATTTTCACACATTGACTATGTGGGTTTACACATATGTATTTATAAATACTGAAAAAACTTAGTAACAGTTGGGTGAGCTTTAAATATATTCCTCAGGAATATGAGTCCAAGGTTTTGCTGTCATGAAGCACATACACTTGTGAGATGAGTAGTTAAAAGGGAGGTTCAACTTTTTACCACAAGTTTCACATGTCCATGAGATAGAAAACATTACATAATTGCAAATGCTATGATTAATATGATTTATGACATGCATATTAAGGTCAAATCAATACATGTGAGTTTCTTTTTAGGATCCATGTTATTTAGGGATGCTTTTATTTATAGTACTACATCTGTGAATTAAAACAGAGGATCATTGACAGTTCGCAGGTTAAATCACCAAAGAAAGAGTTATTTAAGGCTCTCTAGATTTTCTGTTCTAAGTGTAGTTTTAAAATGAAATTTCCAAAGCTCAGAGGTCTCTTTTTTATTTAGGGGATGTATTATATCCTGTTGGATGGTGGAAGAAGAAAATGTCCTATTACTAGGTAGAGGTGCTTCTTTAACAATAGACAAAAGAAAAAGTCCTCTGCTTATTTAATAAAATAAGAGATTGTGAGATGATTAAAGGGCTAAAAACAAATTCTCAGTATTTGATGTTCTCAATATCCAGTAGTAAATAGGGAAGTCATCAGTTTGGCAGCAATTTGCTAAGGGAGTAAACTGAAATTATTTTAAGAGGAAACCACAAAGAATTGTACTAATGTGACATTTCAAACCTATCTAAGAGATATGGAAGCTGGGAAGCTGTTTTAATAGTGTGTTAAATCTGCTCTTCTACCAGGGCCAAATATATGTTTGATAAATGAAAGCAAGTTACCACTTACACAGGAGAAAATAAAAAGTCTTGAGTAATGTCCATCTGTACGTTTATGGGATATAATGTCAAAAGTAAGTATGATGTGTAAACTTTTGAACAGACAGATAAAGTTTACAAATATTCAGAAACAGATTCAAATACTTTACAAACAGAAAATATACAGAATGTGGATGCAGGACGGGGCAAGAAAAGAGGAAATTCTGTGTTACCGGAAGCTATGTAACAAATAATCATATCTGATAGACTATAAACTCATATTTTATAGATAGAAAGTATTGAAGAATAAGAAAATGTTTGCTGGCTCTGGGAACAATGTACTCGTTTTAGTGCCTGATGCTTTCCTGTTTATGGTTAGGATAGTAACCGAGTGCAGATTTAGAGACCTTATATGTCCCGTTAGAATGCATGCTGGCTACCCGAAAGCAAGATCGTGGCATATTCTCAGGGTAAACTGAGGCTTATCGGATGTCCCAAACATAATGGAGAGAGAGAAAAAAAAGAAAAACAGAGAGAGAAGTAAATGAAAAAGAGAGCGGAGCAAAGGAAAACAGAGAGAGGAGTAAATGAAACAGAGAGAGGAGCAAAGAAAAAAACATCATGTGGGATAATTTTTCCATTGTTTTATCTGACAAATATTTTGGATTTTAGATGAAACCAAAAGTCACAGGGAAAGTGAACTTTTGTCTATGTATATTGTTTGAATTTCAACATATGCTTCATGATCACAGTTAACCCAGGATTGATGATAGATGATAAATAGATTAGATAGAGGATAGATCAATAGATGATAGATAATCAGCTGACTGATTATCAAAGACATCAGCTGACTAAATGCAGATAAGTTTAAGGTAATATGGAGAAGGAAGGAAAACAGTGGGTAAGAATGGAATCTCCTTATGTGGAGAATATCAAGTAGAACAGGCAGAATCTGTCTCCTGCCTGCTTTTCAGCCTCGTCTCTTTCCATAATTTTACTCATCCTTAGTTCTTTAGTTATGCTTCATTTTGGTTGCTGAAAGACAAGGAGGCCTTTCACACATCAGATACCTGGATCTCGTCCGCTTGGATCACTTTTTCTCTACTTTTTCCATAACTGGCTTCTAAGAATTCTTAGTCTGAGAAGCTCTTTTGACCATCAACTTTAATTTGATTTCCTTCCCCAATTCTCCATCATTACTCTATTAGTTCCCTTCACACAAAACTTATCATTATTGTCTATAATTTGTAAACTCTGTATCTCTCACTAAAAATCCGAGAATCATAGCAGTAATCATGTTTTTTTAGTTCACCGCTGCTGAGTATACAAGTACCACAGTCCCTAATACATGGTAAATGTTATTGAGTTAAGGCAAAAAGAAAAAAATACTCCCGAGTTTGCTTAGTAATTTATGATGAAGAAAACAAAACTGTGATTGATATGGGCTCACATGCCTATTTTCTAATTAAAAAATACAGTAATAAAGTAGTCTTAAGATTCATATGCAAACAACATAAACTTAACCATGAATATATATCACTAACTATGATAGAATGAGACTCATAATTGAAATATTCTGATAGGAATGTATTGTGCATATTTTCTATATGATTTATGGAAAGTAAAATATGATTTAAGAATAAACTATTATACAGTAGTTTAAGAAATTGTCAACATTAAGCTGTAAATTGGACCATGGTTGGGGATAAAAGGGATGGGATCATTTTATTATGTTGTATTGAATCATGTTTAGGGGTGTGTACGTGTGTGATTTATTTGATTGCACTTACAGAAGCAAATATAGGAAACCAACTTTGTAAAGAAATGCAAAATTATGCCATATGCAAAATGTCATCTTCATAATGGCAGACACAGGACTGTCTTGTTCACTTCTGTATCATAGTTCTCCAATACAATGTCTGATACGTAATAGATGAAAAATAAATATGTATTAAGTGAATAAAATGTTGAAAAAAACAATGAAGTTGAACATAGCAAATTATTTAAATATTTGCTGTCATATGAAAAAAGGATTAGCCTGGATTTGAGATTTTGTAACTGATAGCATTTTGACCAAAGGATGAAAGTAACCAGAAGCAAACCGTTTTTCAGTAATACAGTGGGTTGTCATTTCCCGAGGTCAGTTGAGGATAGGTTTGAAGGCTGATTCTTTTGTTTATGTGGAAGGCATTAAAAATATAGTCAGTGGTGAAAGGTGTTAGAAAAATTATTTTAGAATCTTGCTAACCCTTTACAATCTGTAATTGTATGTTATCTCTTTTCTTCGGTTTTTAACTTGCCCAAGTATTAGTAAAATCCTGCTGACAAAATTAATTGAGATTTTAAGCTGTTAAGTGCTAAAACTTTGCATAGTGATAATCACAGACTATCAGCTATTTCACTTGAAAAGGCAGAGAAGTTATAGCGTAAAAATCACATAAAATGACCATAAAAACAGTATATTCACATACATTAATAAAACTCATTTAGTGTACTCAATGACTAAAATTAAGAAATCTTATAAAATAATATGAGTAACATGATTAACTCAACGGGCCTTAGAAGACCCTATTTAATTTGAAAATGATTTGTTACACAATTCTTATTTTCCTATACTAGCTTAAGGAATCAAATATCTCTGTCATCACTTTCCATAGTAGCTGTTAATCATTGCTTATATTTATGAGAGCAACAATTAATGAGTAGAAAACTTTTCTAATTATTGAACAGATTGACTTAATACTATTTCATAGTGCTATCTCTTCTTGGGTTATTTTGTAACTTTTAATTTCTTTTCAGCTGAGGATGAAATTTATCGAGGTCATAATGACAAGAAGACGGAGACTCAGATTTGAAGGAAGAGCTTTTTAAGCAGAGGGAAGACTTGGATAAGTACCTGATTCCAGGAACCAAAAGGTCAGTGTGACTGAAGGGTAGTCAGTGAGAGACAAAGGGATAGGAAATGAGATAGGAGATTTGTTCAGAGGCCTTCTGGGCTAAGAGTGATGAAAAAGCATTAGAGAGTTTACAACAGGGAGTTGGTTCATTCTGAGCTGATTTTAAAAGGTCACTGTGATGCTTTGTGTAGGATAGATAACAAAGAAACAAAGGTAAAAAGCAAGTAGAGGTTATTCCATTATATTAGGCAAAAGATATGAATGGCTTAGAGTTGGTTATAAATGGTGAGAATATATATATATATTCGGAGACAATACAACTTGGTGAGATATTCAACCAGTAAGGGCAGTAAAGAAATTAGGGGCCAACGATAACTCCTAGAGTTTCAGATTGCTCAACGAGATGAATTATTGTTGCCATTTACAGAAATGAGGAGTAATGAGAGAGAAACTAGTTTGGAGTAAGGAATGGAAAGTCAAGTGTTAGTTTTTGAAATGTTAATTTTCGTGTGCTTATTAGACATCCTACTAGATGCCAAACATACAAATGAATACACAAGTCCGGAGTGTAAGAAACAATTTACAAAATCTCCTTCCCAATTTGAATATCCATCCCTGCCTGGAGATCTTGTCAGAATTCTTTGCAAGGTTTTTAAAAATTATAGTCCACACACTTCCGGTAGCTTTTCAAAGAAATTATATTATTCTCCAAATAAGCATTTCTTTATGTAAACAGAAGCATTTCATTGATAATTTATTTTTCTAATGTGAACTTTATGGAAGCAGAAGTTTCTATAACTCAGAGGACAATAATAAAAATAAAATGAAGACTGTACACTTGTATATCTTGATTAAGGGTATGAGTTATTTTTTTTCTTCTCTGGTTTATTCTATATTTTGAGAAATTAATCATGACTGTTGGTATAAATAATGAATTATTTGGTCAGAAAACAGTGGAGGTCCTTTAAATGTATTTTCCCTTTGATATCCAGAGATTATCTTAATTTTCCTTCTCAAGAACATTCTTCTTTTGCTTATTTTCTTCCTCCTCTGTATCATCACTTTTTAAAAATTATTTTCATTTGGAGCATTCTTGTCTTTATATTCTATTTTCTATTCTGTTTCAACTTAAATATTTTTTTAAAAAGCAACTTAGTCAACACCTCTTTCTAGCTAGGAACCCATTTCTTTGTTCCCCTTTTTTACAGCAACACTCTGAAGATTGATTGTCTAAACAACTCATTACTTTCTACTTGCTCTGCTTAAAATTGTTAATCACCACAGTCCACAAAAGCTGTTGACTTAGACCATTGATGACCTGTATATTTCTCACCGTAAAGAAATGTTTCTATCCTAATATCATTTGATCTCTCAGTACCACTTTATATTTTTGTCCATCCTCCCTTTTATAAGCTCATTCTTAACATTTCATATCAACTTTTTTGATAATATGCTGTCTTCATTTTCTCCCTAATTTATTGGCCACTCCTTATCACTATTCTTTACTGATTTAATGATGTCAAACCTTTAAATATTAGAGTTCTTTCAAATTATATCTGGGTTATCACCTTTTTACTTTATATGCAGTGCTTACTGAATCTTATGGCCATCTGTTTATTGATTACTTTCAAAATTATATTTCAAGCCAAAACAATTCCTCTGAACCTCAAACTGATGTATTCAAAATTTTACTTGACATTTCACTTAATCATTTCAAACTTGTCGTGTGCAAAATGGGAGACTTAACTATCGTTTTGTCTTAAGCCTGTTACTCATTTAGTAAATGGCATCACTGTCCACCAAATACTAAAGCCAGACACTCAAGGGTCATAAATTCACTTATTTCTTTTTCTTACTTCCTATATCCAACTTTGGTAAATCTTTTATATTCTAGCTGTAAAGTGTATCTGATGTGCATTCACTTTTCTCCATTCTCACTTCTTCAGCTCTATTAAAGCCACAATCATTTCTTATATAGTTACTTCAATGACTTCTTAAATTATCTCTGTGTGTCCATTCTTACCTCTCTAAAACCTACTTAGCATAGAGGAGCCAGGGAGATCTTTAAAAAGAAAAGAGTCATATCTTATCATATCACTCTGCATGGCTTTGCAATAACCAAGAATGCCCTCTGAATCTCCCTTTTCTCATCCTAATTCTATGGCAATAACTCCTTCACTCAATCTGTTTCATTCCACTTTGGCCTTTTTCTTAAATATGGCAAGCTTTTCCTGCTTAAGGGATTTACTGTTTTCCTCATTTTGAAATGTTCAACCTAGCCCTTTGCTTGTTTACTTTTATTGTTCTATTCCAACTTAAAAATCATCTCTGCATTCATTGATTTATCTGATCACTCTTTCTAAACAAGGCCTCTGTTCATATTCTCTATCTCAACATCCTGTGTATTTCTATTATAACATGGTCATTTGAAATTTCTTTGAACTTCAGAGACCACATATGTCTTGTTCATCTTTACATGCCTTTACCTCTAATGATGTATTGCAGTATATTATGGACTGAATCTTTGTGTTTTACAAAATTTATATTTTGAAGCCTAAAACCCAATGTGATGGTATTTGAAGGTGGGGACTTTAGGAGGTAATTAGATCATGAGAATGGAGCTTTCATAATGGGATTAGTGACCATGTAAGAAAAGATAGGAGAGAGATGGTCTCTCTGTTCTCTGACATGTACAGATACATGAAGATGGCTCTCTCAAACTAGGAAGTGGGCTCTCACCCAAAACTGAATTTGTTGACACCTTAATTTTGCACTTCCCAGCCTCCAAAACTATGAGAAATAAAAGTTTGTTAAAACTCAGTGTATGATAATTTGTTACAGCATCATGAGCAGAATAAGATACACTAAATAAGTTTTGGTAAAATGAAAAAGGAAATTGTGAAGAACAGATATAATGTATTTTATCTCAAAAGTCTGTGGATGGTAACAGATAGTGATTGGAATAAATATACTTTCAGGGTCTTATCCTGTCATTAGGACTTGAGGGGCTGGATGGCTTTGCTTTACTAATTCATTGAATAAGTCTTTGGTATTTCTCTATAGGCTCTGCATTCTCCCCAACAAAGAATTTATGGATGGAGTTTAATCTCTGTAAATTCTCTGAAATTATATGCTGTTTTGTAATTTTTTTTATTATGAACTATTACAGGGATGAGCTGTTACAGAGTTTTTCATAGCTTTCATTCAAATTTCAAGAGAAAAGCTCAATTAAAATTGATTAGCAGTCACTAAAATCACTGTCATGCAACTTTGGATACTACTCTGGGTCATCAGTCTTTTTTTTTTTTTTTTTTAACTGCTTTTATACCTGGAAGCCAAACACAATCACATAAATAATGTTAATATTTTAATTCTCAAAACCCAGTGAAGGATACTGGTACTACTGCTTACTACCTGGGTAAACTCAGGCAGCTTAGTTAACCTTTCTGAAACCCAGTTTCATCATAAGTAAAGTAAATCTAATAACATCTATCTTGCAGACTAGTTGTGAGAATTATAAAAATGTATACTAAATACATAGTATAATACCCAGTAGAAAATAATGGTCATTCAATATTGAAAAGCATTGATATTGTTATGATAGTCATCATCATTATCACTATTCTATATTCATTAATTTATTCTACTTGTATTTTTACATATAAATATTTGCATCCCAATGACTAAGAAATAATCCTTGTACCTAATATCATACCATTAAACAGCCTAGACTTAGTAAAGTACCTGCCAGTCAGCTTGTGTATGTGCCTACTATGTGGGTTTGCCACTTTCCTTAAAATGCTATTCTTCACCATTTCTTGCCCTCTTCTGTGCTCAAGGAGGCTTACTCCAACACATGGCATTATCCATGTTCTCTTGATTTCTGGTCTCTGATTAGATTTGGTCAGTGGTATCAGAGGAAACCAGAGGGCTGGAGAGGAGAAGGTTTTTATTATTCCTAACAGCCTCTGTCTCGCCTTGCCTCAGTTTGAGCAATGGTAGTCTGTGGTTGGAATTCATATTGGACATCTCTGTTTCTATGGCTTTGAATTGAACTCTCTGTGAGGATTAAATAATGTCATTTGCCTTTAGCCACGAGGCCGATCAGTAGTGCTCTGTTGTACATCCATACTTCTGTGTAAAGATTCCCTTCATAGAAACCTGTTAAATTAAACACTGAGCGTCCTCACCATTCCCTGAATGTGACCCAGTTGTGTGCAAATCAATGGTCTAAGCATTATTAATCATCAAAACATTCAAGGACAGAATAATGCTGCCTAGTTCTACCATCACATAAAACTTTTTTATTTAGCTGTGTACAAATGTGTTCTCAGTGATTCAGCTCACTCAGTGTCACAGTTTTATAAAGCAGATAGAAATAGGAAGCAATTTACTTTGCTGTTACAATGCTCCACTGCCACTTGGAAAAGGAAAATGTGTTAAACATAGACTGCTGTCTTTCATTGTTCTCTTCTGAAAGAATGTTTCCATAATTCTTCTGAAATCAAACTATGTATCTATTGAATTAATGTCAGAGATTGAGTGGTAGTGGTTTGCTTCCTCCTATGCAATTTCAGGGAAGATGAGCAAAAAAAAAATTGCTTTCACATAAGTACTTTTGACTTAAAGCACAAATGTCAGGTAGGAAAAGATACAAATATATATTTATAAGAAACAAGTGGATTTTAGAGTATGGCTGTGCATTGTTTCCATTCAAACTAGCCCTGGATTTTGGCAGATATAAAATGTAACATTATTCAATTAAACATATAGATATAGAGATAGAGCTAATGTATGCACACAAAACACACATCTCTCTCTCTCTCTCTCTCTCTCTCTATATATATATATATATATACCTTATTTTGTACACATATTTTATGAATTTTATAAAAACATCTTTAATTTACTACCAATACTTGGAGAATACATACAAGGATTCTTTTGAAATATATGTATACATCAATTACAGTCTTTGCAAGATGCAAGTAGCAAGAATATTCTTTCTAAAATATAAATTATTTGAAAAACAAGTATATTTAAAAATTGATCCCACAATAATGGGATTAATAATGCAAAAAGAAATAAAAGAAACACTTTTTTGGAAATTAGGTAGAACAGACATCTTATTGAACTTGATTTCTATAGAGTGGGTGGAATAAAATATTTTTATCTCGATTTAATTTTTTCTTAATGTCCTTACTTTTTCCTTAAGCTATGTGAGTGCTTTATACTCCCTTTCTGATATTTATATCATGATATTTTATTTATTTATCGAGATAAGTAAATTTCATTAATTTATCAAGATCCAGAAGTATACTCATAAGCTCTGAGATCATTTGGGATAAAATTACTTCATGGACATCTGTCCCCAAGGAACATTCAGACTGATAGAGAATGTGTCAGTCTGGGTCATCTGGAAAAACAGAACTAGTAGGAGGTAGATGATAGATATATTGATTAATAGACAGACAGATAGACAGACATATACATATACATATACATATACATATACATATACATATACATATACATATACATATACATTGACTGATTTCAAGGAATTGAGTGTACTGGAATGTCTGAAATCTGTAGAGAAGGTGTGGAGGCTTAACTGTGGAGAGGAGCTAAAGCTGTAGTCTTGAGGCAGAATTTCTTTTTCCTTCAGAAAACCTCAGCTTTGTTCTTAAAGACCTTTAGTTGATTGGATGAGGCTCATCCCCATTATCAAGTGACAGTCCCCTTTAAAGTCAGCTGATTGTAGATGTTAACCATATGTGCAAAATACCTTCACCATAACACCAAGATTCATGCTTTATTGAATAACTGGGGATTATAACCCAGCCAAGTTGACATATAAAACTAACAAGCACTGGGAGTAAAAGCTCTGGTGACTAATAAATAATATTTGCATAGTATTTTAAAATAAAATTAAATTACTTTAAAAGCCATTATCATGTGAGGTTGTGACAAAAGTATTATGTTAAAATGTTAAAAGCCCGATTTTTCACCTGAGATGTATGGACTCAAAGTTGTGTATGTACAGACCCAGTACAATAAAGGTAATCTATGGGTGGAAAAAAAAGATTTCAAAATTATAAATGTCTTAGAGAAATCCTTAAAGAAAACAAAGCAATTCAAAAATATTTTTAGATGATAGCAACTTATTTGTAAATATTTTGAAAGAATCAGCAAGGTTAAGATCATTGATTCTCAGGATAGAAAGATCCGATTCTAGTTTTTATTCATTTATTCATTTATTTATTTATTTATTTATTCATTCATTCATTCATTCATTCATTCATTTTCTTTAAACATTTTATTTGGCTTTCCTGGCCTCAGTTTTCTCATCTATATAATGCACATAAGAAGGCTATCAAGAAGAATAGTTAAGGAACTCCATATAAATACTGAATGCAAAGCTGGATGTATGTTAAGCATAAGTTGCTAATTGTGGTTACATTATGGTAATAATCTGTAAGCTGAACTCTTGAGTAGGTCTGTCCCTTCTATATAGAAATAACTTTGTGTACAAGTGCTATTTAGAGTCCTCCCAAATTGCTAGATATCTATCCCTCCATCCCCTTTTTTGACTCATGCTGCGGCAGTAACCCCTTCCCTCCTAGGAAGTTTTCCATGGCTGAACTTTAACCACAACATTAAGCATCACTAATATGGTTGTAGCTTTACCTCTCAGTTCTGATTGAACAAATGATTAGGAGAATTCTTAGCCAGAATTGATTATGATTATGGGAAATGTAGCTATCCCATTCTTGAATTGATCCAATTCTGTGTGTGTGTGCACGCGCGTGTGCGTGCGTGCATTAACTGATCCTCTTGTTTAAATCTAGACAATTTAGGAGTTTTATTGTTCCACAGTAAAGGTCAGTTCCTTGCTTCATATCTTCCAACATCAGTGACAGAAATTCATGATTCTTCATCAATGGTATTTCTTAGCAATAACTACTTCATAGATTCTGAAGTTTTGAAATGTAAAATGACTTGAATTTCTTTTTTTTCATACCTAAGTTCTGTCTTTAGGTATTGATCGTCCTAGAAATGATGTATCTCTGAAATATTTTATGTTCTTTCAGCAATCCTTTCTTACACTGAAAAGAAACTAGAGTTCATGCTCAATTATCATTTCTGGTCAAGGGTTAAAGCAGACTTTATGTATGAAAACCTACATTAACCTTTAGAACTGAGTTAGAAATAAGTGGTCAATTGGTTATTTTTTTCTTTGACTCTTCTTTGGTGTCTTGCCATAGAATGAAAATATAACCCTTTAAAAAATGTAACTAAGATTGTATACCTAAAGTACATTAAAAAGACAGAGAAAAAGCATACAGCATAAAATAAAATCTAAAGAAAGTCTTATTAAAAATAAGAAAATACAAGGGGAAGGGCAAATTAGGAAAATTGGTATATCACACATAATGGATGCATTATTTATATTTTACAATTAACCAAATAAAAATAATTGACAGAAATTAACAAAAACAATGAGCGAGAACCTCTTAAAAAATAATTTTGTAATTAATATAAATAAGCATTTTACACATGAAAAATTATTAATCAGTGTCTAATAAACATAAAAATGTTTAAACTCACTTGCAATACAATATGAAATTAAATAATATTAAAATATTATGTTCTGCTTATTTGATGAATTGATGGACTTAGTTTTATTTTTGTAGCTATTTATCTATCTATCTGCCAGTGTAAGGGGGCACGTAAAGAGATATGATGTGACACTGCTGGTGGTAGTATAAAGTGGTTCAAGCTTCTGAAAATCAAGAGGAAATAAGAGTGAAAAACTCTAAAACTAATGTACACTCTTTAAAAGAGAAAATCCTCATGAGAAATTTAGAATTGTAAAAATAATAGAAAAATCGAACTGTAAGGATATTCATCACAGTATGAATTATAGTAATACAAAATTAGAAACAATCTAAGTTTTCTTAAATATAACATCACATAGGTAAATAACATTCTATAAAATCATTCAAAGTCAGATTGTAGAATATTATTTTGTGGCTGGAGAAAACAAGTTTAGAATGCAGTCCCAAATGCAGAATGTGTAATAATTAACAGCATGTGCATTTATGCAAAAATAACGGAAATGTTTTACTTAAGAACATGGAATGATGGGTGAAATGTTTTCTGTGTCAAGCAACTTTTTTTCCAATAAATATGAACTGGTTTTCTATTAAATAATACCAAATTATGAAAATAGATAAAAATATACAAAAATGCATTGGAAGAATATTGTCAAACCTCAGAAACAAATTATTTAGATCTAGAAAATGACAATGAAAATTAGAAATGGAATAAATATATATTGTTTAGTTCCTCTAGCAACCCTGAATTAGAAAGCAAATCAGAAACAAATTGATTTCTAATTAGGTTTAATTTTGAATCGATGTAGATCTTTATAAAGCTTTTTTGAGAGGCACAGAAAAATTGCATAAAAAATAACATTTATTTAATTATGGAAGTAAGTAGAAAGAAAAATAACCAGTTGATTATGAAACAGAAAACTTATTTGTGTAATAATGTGGGATTATTGAGAGTTATGTATAAATAAGCCTGTGATCCCTTTCAGAATTGTAACCGTTCATCCATAATTTCTAATGGAGTTTATTAAACTGTACACTAGGGATGATATATTTGTTTAAAAATGAATTTCTGAGTTTCAAGGGTTATTTTTTATCTAAAGAAATTGCATATTCAAATTCATATGCATGTTTGACTTCTGCTCCTCTATTCTAAATAAAAAAGGACATAACAACTGTGTTTTTTCCCTGTCAAATGAAATAAAACTGTCATTCTGAACATTAATAAGAACTTTATCTATTGATTTATTCTTTAAATGTTGTAAATGTCTCCTTTTGGTTATGTCACTTGGCTATAAAGCCTGTCAATATTTTATTGATTAGAGAATGAAAGGTCAATGGTTTTATTCACTGTGGCCAACATGAAAATGTAATGTATCCTCAGAATCAGACATATAAAAGCCAATTAGGGTATTAACAATTACTTTAGAAGTTTATTATTAGAAATTATTATGAAAAAAACTAGTAGAGAGCTATATGCATACAAACACACAAAGATCATTTATTATTCAGATTAATTACAGTAATAAGCTCATAAAAACTCTACTTAGTATAGAATGATGGTATATTTTATACCTATGAATAAATATTTGATTTGCTATATAAATATCATATTACAGTGTTATCGAATATAGAAAAATGTTGTGTAACGTCCAAAACAAGAAGAGACTATAAAATAGTATAAGAAAGAGAGAAAGAAGGAAAAAAGGAAGGGAGGGAAAGAAAAGGAAGGGCAAGGAATGGAAGAAAGAAAAAAGAAAAGGAGAGAAAAATGAAGGAAAAAAGGGAAGGAGGGAGAGAGGGAAAGAAAAAAGACTCTCAGTTGCAGAGAGAAATACTCGTATGGGGCCAAAAAAAAAAAAAATCCAGGTTTTTATTTTTTTATTTTACCTTATGCTTTTTAATATATTGTGCTATTTAATCTTCTATCTGGATCAGTGCTTACAAGTCCACTTTGAAGGTCTCTTTGCCATACTAGATGCTCTCCGACTTAAAGGCATTTTTAGGTCATTAGTTTCATAAGTAACATTTTTTCAGGTCACTAGGTTCTCAGAGTTCCTTTTTATGATATACTTTATTTGATATTTCTGTACATGGTCTCTTGATAGACTCCTCTGGGTAAAAGAGCAAAAAAGAATAAAGGGCAAAGCATGTAGGCAGTAACATAAACAGCAGTTTCAGAGTGTGTTAAACTCTATTTGAGCAGATAAAGTGGATAAGCCAATGTAATTGTTGCGAGGGGGCATATTTTTAAATGTATGCACCTGTGCATTTGTGTTGGTATGCATGCTTTTTATGTGTGTATTAATGAACTTTAAATATGTCTTTAACCCGAGTCATAGTTATGAAGAGGCAAAAATTACCGAAAACTGAAGTGAAGGTGTCATTTGAAGTCCTTAACTATTAGATATGTACCCTGAACTTTGAGTGTATAAGTGAAAAACAAAACAAAACAAAACATACTATCCTGTGTTATAACAGTCGTTGATGTAATATATACAGAAATGTGGGAAACATTTTTATGTCTTTTCTAGAGAATGTAAAATAGAGTAGTAAGTCCTTGAGGAGAGACTTATCTTCAAGTTGCTTAAATCCATATGGACATATGAAAAGCACTATTTGTCTCCTACCTTCTTTAACCCCAAGAGTTGTGAAAAATGCACATAAATCTGAGGGAACAATATGGAAACTTATAAATAGTGGTCAGTTGTAAAAAGAGGTAGGAGAAAGCTAAAGTGATGAAATCAATAAAAACCATTTTGGCAAAGCCGGGAACAAAGTAGCAGTGGCACACTAGCAATAGAGAACAAATCCAGAGATCAAGAGACAGGAAATGCTAGAAAAGAGACTGAGTTCAGAGTTGTCTGGAGACAAGATCTGGGTGGGCAAGGTCCAGGATAGTGGCTGAAGGAGGTTGTAGTCAGGTGGTGAATGCGATTGTGGCACTTCTGTTTATGTGGTTAAAGGACTGGGGACAGGATGAATTGTATGTTTTACCCAAAATATGGATAATAAAAATATCAAGTAAATAAATATTAGATATCTAAGGGAATTTCTGAGTGATTTCAGCTCTTTCATATGTACTTCTTTTATATGCATAACGCAGGCAAAATTCAGGGGATTAACATGTAGTAGGCAGTATTTAAATATAACTTCTATTAGCCCATTGAAACAAATTATAATGTTTTTGAAGTATTTGTTTAAGTAGAGATTCAAAGCAACTATTTCGAGTACTTTTAACTAAGGAAATAACTGGAATATCTCAGTGGTTTCTTTCAATGCTGCAATTCTATTTTATTTTATTTTTTTTAAAGCAGATACTTTTTAGAGACAGGACTAATATATGGTGGCATGAACGCTATTTTGTTAAAATTTCAAAACCTAAACAGTAATCTATCAGAAACAAAAAAAGTTGTGGTTTCTGTATCAAAGGTAGAAGACTTCTAATAAAGTAGTTCTGATTGCTTCAGCATATAAGTGCACATTTATATAAGCTGTTTATCTGATTACTCAGTGTTTTACTTATACTCACTCCAGAGTGGCACACACAATCAAGGACCTGCACTTATCACTTTTGTACTTCCCATTCCTTTACGGCTGATGGATTTCTTCTGCAATATTTGAAACTCCCTTCATAAGAGTTTCTGGGGAGTTAATACCCAAAGTCTAGCTCACAATGAATAACAGGTATGGATCAATCAATGAACAGATAACACCCACTTTTCCTATCATAGGGTGGGACAACTCTGAACAGGTTTAATGTGGTCTCCAAGAGGTCTATTTATTTAGCCCCAGTTGCCCAAAGTATAAACTTGCATATTAATGTATCCTTGGTTGATTTTCTTTTCTTTCAGATTTAATTTTTATTTTTTTTAATGTTTAATTGAACTACTACCCACAAGAACCAAACCTAAGACAACCACTATTTCTTTACAAAGATTTCTGTGATAGCTTATAAGAATACAAATAACCTAATGAAATAGAGATTAGAAATAATGTTTCTAATGTTACAGTATATACAGCATAATTAAAGTAAACTTGAAATTTTAAAGCCAGTATTAAATTCACAAATTATAGAGATAAAAAGTAATGTAAATTTTATCAACATATTATTAAAATCACAATAATATGTTTATTGAAAATCATTACCTTGAGAATTATTTTCTGAATATCACTATTAGATATGATTCACTTAAACATTAGATTAATAAATAAAGTATTTTAGAATTGTAAACATCAAACCATGGTTTTGGTAAGATAAACCCTGAAAGCAAAACTATGTGATCATATTTAAGAGACCCTTATCTTTTTAAATATTATAGAAAATGAGTCATAATTCAGATATTCAGAAAACAGTCTCTTGTTATGAAGACATAGGTTATGTGAAGAAATATAAAATTATAGAAATTTATATCTTTTTTGTATGGCGAGGAAATTATTCATGTGATCTCTGATTCTCAAAATGGTATTAAAAGTCAGTATTTTTAACAAGATGGAGTAGATGCACTTTTCCCTATTCCTTCCATCAAGTATAGCTGAAATTGTAGACATAAATAATTATATAAAACAAACATATGAATACTCTGAAATGTGGAGAGAAGACTACAGACTATCTAGGAACCTTTATATCGAGAAATGACCTGCAATATGTCCCCTGGGTTTTCTTTTTGTCTTATATATCATTAATTCAGTGGTAGAGAAGCTGGAAACCCCATACACTAACAGGTAAGACGAGAAAAGCCTCAACAAAACTTATTCTTTCTAGTCAAGGAACCAGGAAACAGAAAACATTTAAGTAATAACTGCACTACTCTGGCCGAACACCACAGAATGAATTGTGGACCCACTGTTACCCTTGCGAGCAAAGTTTGATTGGGGGCTGAGACTTCCAACCTCGGCTAGCTGTAATGAGGCACCCTAGCCCTGCTGCCAGAGTTATATAACAGAAGGCCAGAGGCTGGAGGAACTGGGAATGTCATCACCACTGAATAGTAATGAGAACTTTTGTCTCCCTCTCAGCCCCATGGCATCAGTGGAGACCACATAGAGAACTTAGATTGCACCCTCAGCCATATGTAATGAGGATCTCTTCCCACACAGTCAGCTAGAGTGGTATCAGAGGTGTGGCCTGCTGGAGAGGCAGGACTTTGCAATAGACCAGAGTTAATGAGCCACGTCCTCATCTGTGGGAAGGTCTAGTGGGGAGCCTCACTACATCTTGCTGAGGAGGAGGAAGGTGCCTCCTAATTCCTGGGATCTGGATGAAGGATGAGTTGGAAACCTGGATTTTCATCCTACTTGGCAGTGAAAATGAGAAAGCTCTCCCCTTTCTCCGCTGGCATAGTGTCAGAAGAGGCTTGCTAAAACAGATAAGATTTAGATTTTATAACTAATACCCTAAATGTTCAAGATTTAATAAAAAATCACTCATCACACCAAGAACTATGAACACCTCAACTTGAAGTAGAAAAGGCAATCGACAGATGCCAAGATTATCCAGATATTACAATTATATGACAAGAACAATGATTAAAGCAGAAATTATCGAAATGAATATACTTGAACCTAATGAAAAAAAAAAAAGACCTTCTCAGCAAAAAAAAAATAGTAGATATAAAGAACCAAATGGAAATTTTAGAACTGACCAATACAATGTTTGAAAAAAATAAAACAAGTTATTGGCTTAAAAGCAGAATGAGGAGACAGAGGAAAGAATGAATGAACTTGACAAAACAATAGATATATACAATCTGAACAATAGATATAAAATGAACTGAAAAAAATAAACAAGGCTTTAGGATCTATAAGATTATAACAAAAGATCTAACATTCATGTCATCAGAGTCCCAGGAGAGGAAGAAAGAGGGTAGATCTGAAAAAGTATTTGAAGAAATAATGGCTGAAAATTTCCCAAATTTAGCAAAATCTACAGTATTTGTAAATGTAAAGATTCTAGAAGCTGAGGTAGCTGCAACAGAATTTTTACTCTCACTGAACTGTAATGAGGGGAAATCAAGACGTTTTCAGATGAAGTAAAACTAAGAATCTGTTGCCCTATTCTAAACAAAATCTTTAGACCTATTCCAAACAAAAATTTTTTTAAGGACTAAAGAAAATTTTAGAAACAGAGTTTAAAAATAATATGGGAGAAAATACCCAATTTATAAAAACAAATAAGATAGAACAGCTCTCTTGGCTTCTCATGGTTCTCAGATAGAATTCAGTCTCCTTCCCTTAGGTAACAACGTCCTGTAAGGTCAACTCCATCCTGCCCCTCTAGATTCAGTTTCTGTCGTTTTTCCCTTGCCTGCTGTGCTCAGTGCTCATTGGCCTTTTTCAAGTCCTCAAATCTGCCAAGCTCCTTGCTGCCTCCAGGCTTTCTGTGCAGGCAGTTCTTTCTGCCTTGATTGTTCCTCCAGCTTCAGCACCTCCTCCCCGACTATCTGTGCTCATCCTCAGAGAGTACCAGCCTCAAAGCTATTATCACCTTCAAATTTCTTCATTGCACCCTGTGCTTTTATTTCTAGTACTTCTCAAAAGTTATAATTACATGTCAGTGTTTTGTGTTATCTCCCTTCTAGATCATGTCCTCTGTGACACTGAGAAGCTCTACTTTACCACTGTAGCCCTGAGACCTAGTACATGGTAAACTTTCTGATAAACCCTTCATAATGAAAAAAAAATGTTAATGGTAGAATTTAGGTGATTGGGCATATGGGTGCTCAATGTAAGTTTCAGTTTTTCTGTATAACTGCAAATGGTCATAATAAAATGGAAAAAAACACAAATTTTTAAATGAATATTAATAACTGAGTCAGTAATATATTCATTATAATTTAGAATTAAATGTTCCTAAGACTAGATTCAAAGATCAAGATGCTACAAATAATTTTCTGGTTTTCTGTTTTTTCACAAAATAACCAATAATGGAATCATTATGGCTACAACCTTGTTTCTTTTCATATTATGTAGACTGAACTATGGAGACTCTATCTGTCAATTCATTAGTAAGGTCATATTTTGGACTATCTAACCATGTAATGGATGATATTTTTAAAAGACAGACTAGACATGTGCAATAGAAATGTAAGTTACATATATAATTTTATGTTCTAGTAGCCACATTTAAATGAAGGAAAAGAAGCAAGTTAAATTGATTTTAAGAATAAAATGTATCAAAATAATAAATTAAAATATAACAATTTCAACATGCAATAAATATATAAATTCTTCATGAATTATTGTATATATATATATATTTTCTTTTATGCTAAGGCTTCAAAAATATAGTATGTGTTTTACATTTACAGCATATTTCAATTCAGGCTTACTATGTTTCAAGTGCACAAAAGCCACATGAGGCTAGTGGCTACTCTATTGGACAGTATAAGTATAGTGCATTTAAACTAAAATATGACTTACATTCATAGAACAGCTAGTAATCATAAGTATATTCAGAGTTCTATTAGAATAGACATTCAATATTTATAGTAGCCAAAGCATTCATTGAGTGCAGTTAAATCAAATGAACTGTTTGAAGAAGAATCGAGTCCCAGACTTATGAGACACTAGGCACCAGGAAACCAGAGGCTTTATTCCAAAAGCTATAAACTCTAAGAATTAAGCATCCTGAACAATATCTGACATCGTTGTTTCCGCCCTTTCTTGTGGGTGCCAAAACTTAAACATCTGTGGTCAAAACTCACATTTATTATCAGTTCTAAAACTTAGACCTGGGTCTCTACAAAACAATTTGATTTATTAGACTTATTTTTGTGGTGCAATGAGAAATTTATAGTAATTTTAACATTTTATAGACTCCTAAAAAGCTTCTTCAGTGTTTGATTTCATATCCTGCTAAGGCAACCTTGCCAAGGGCTTGTTTTTATATATATATATATTTTTTTTTTTTCTTTTCCCATCCTATAGTTTGCCAAACTAGAAACTAAGAGGATGAGTCCCACATTTTCCCAATTACTGACTAAGAAGAATTCTCAGTTTCACTTCCTGTAATTTGCCTTTTATCCCATTTGCATAATCTAAATGGAGAAAGGGCTTCATTATTCATACAATGCAGGCTAATAATGTGAAATACACAAATTATTGTTGGGGAAGTGAAAAGCTAGCACAAATCTAGAAAACAAATTGTAATTTAACGCAGCACATCTCTCTTCTTAAAATGATTAGACACAACAGCTGCCAGGAATTTCTCTCAGCTAACTTCCTCAGTTTGAGCTGAACTCTGACAATGCTATGGATGAAAAATGTAAAAGTAAAGGAAAAGACCTTGTTGTGTTTGTATTTTGTTTTGTTTTGAGAAATAACAAGAATATGGAAGAGTGGTATGCCATTAAGTAAGATATTTGAGTAGATTGGTGTCAGATCCTTAACAGTATTATAGTCCATGCAGAGTGTGTCAATTCAAGTCCTCCAATACACAGGCCTGAAATGAAGTGCAAGAGGTTTTGGAGGATAACACCTGTGAATAATGAGGGATAAAGTAAAAATGAATGTAAGATGAGGTAAAACGAGAGGAGTGATAGTGATTTCCTAGATTTTTACAAGAGCAACTAGATTAATGGTGATCTCATTTAATGAGGTGAGAAAGACTGAGAGAGCAGTAGATTTGAGATGGGAAAAAGTTAGTGTTGTCATTTAAAGAGTGAAGCTTCACTTAGGTATCTATGTTGAGACATTGAATAAGCAATTAGATGTAAGAGTTGGAATCCCAGAAGAGTAATCTAAACTGGATATGTTTATTTTGGAAATCATAGCTATCAATTACATTTAAAGCCACAACATTGTGTAGAATCATTCAAGGGATAAGTATAGATAAATAATTAGCTCTTGGAATAATTTAATATTCAGAGTCTTGCAGAGAGAGAAAATGAAGTAAAGAACTAACCAGTGATGTAAGAGGGAAACCAGTGGAATGTGGCATTTTAGAAACCAAGTATATTAGTCAGGGTTCTCCAGAAAAAGCATCAAACCAATAGGATAGATACTGATACAGATACAATATATATATATAGATAGATATAGAAAAGGACCTCCACTGTCTGAGCGCAGGAGCAAATGGGTGTCTCTGCTCAACAGGAGGGACAATTTACTTCTCTTCCACCTTTCTGTGCAAGTAGGAACTTCAATGGATTGGATGATGCCTGCCGGCATCACTGAGGGTGGATGTTCTTTACTCAGTCCACTGATTCAAATGTTAATGTCTTCCAGAAACACCCTCACAGACACATCCAGAAACAATGTTTTATGTCTATCTGGGCATCCCTTAGCCCAGTCAAACTGACACATAAAATTCACCATCACACCAAGTGAAAAATGTATTTTAGGAAGGAGGAAGTAATCAGCAATGACAAATGTTGTGAGAGGCTTTTAGAAAAGCTTCCGTTTATCAGAGTTACTAAAACAATTTCCTTTAGGACTGCCTTCTAAACTCAATTATTCTCAAAGGTTTGGGAAACGAATTTGGATTTTCACCTTTGGGCCTGCATTGTTATATACAGAAAAGAACATTAAGTTACTCTGAAAAAAAATGAAAACCTATAACTATTGTTATAAACTCTTTAAGACAGGAGCAAAACTTCAGTCTCCTACCATTTAATCCTCCCCTTTCTCTCTACTGGATTTTGGATATGGAATGAGTTATAAAATATTTATCTGCTTCTGAGAATAACTATACTACTCTATTTAGAAGGTAAGAAATGTCATGATAAAATGTGTTTTAGACTATTTAAAGAAACATTTTTCTACTCTTCTTGCCTCATTTGATCACAAAAGGTTGTAGGGATGAATGTAAGACTAAGTACAGGCATGTCCCCTGTTCGTGTAAGGTTTAGTAAGCATTCATTTTACACTGACAGATCTCTTTTGCCTTGTGCCTTACACTTTGCAGGAGACTCGGGGGGAAGTCTAGGCTTTGAAGTTGTCAAGTGCCCCATTTCTCAGGATAACTGGTATCTATCATTTTGTTATTCTTTGTCTCAGTTATGAAGCCATTCTAGCTTCATAACCCTAGAATTGTTCGAAAACAAAGAATTTTAACTTTTGATAAGTAACAAACATTTTTCGGTTTCTGATATTCCTCAGCTACATAATAATTTCTTTGACATAGTTTAAACACCTATAACTGAGAGCCCTGCCAGAAAGTGTGTGGAAAATCATAGGCATTTTCTCTTGTCACTGCTGTAGCTCCCTTTCCCCTATACTGCCCTCCTTTCTCTTAATTTCTAGTGTTTCAGAGGCCTTTCTTTTAGAAAACCCTATTTGCTACTTCTGATATCAAACTATACGTAAGAGGCACATAATTCATATTTATTTATTAGCACTTTTAATGTAAAAACTATACATTAGCCCAAAAAATTAATGAATACAAAAGTGTTTTTGAAGATTTTAAGAAAGTTAGCTTTCCAAAACTTCAAGACACTTAATTTTGTCCGGGGTAGAAGTAGTGATTTTTACACATTACTCACATAGAGTAGAGCAATGTGACGTGTGTGTGTATGTATATTTGTGTGTATTTGTGTCTTACTGGTTTCTAATTTCCCACAGGGCCCTGTGATCCAGAGAAATGCAGTGATAAGTGCTCAAGTGTAGTGAAGTTTGGGAGTTGGGGTTGACTGTAAAAGATGGGACTCCTTCCACATATATGCTCACTTCAATAAAATTCAGAGACAGCAGTTAAAAGATTTTTATAGTGTATTGCCAATGACGTAAAAGATACCTTGTTTAATGGCTTCTTTAATATGCAGTGATACTTCTCAGATTCTGAAGTTTTGAAAATTTCTATGACTCTTTACTTGGTTCTTGAGGAAACCTAATTTTAACCATTGAGCATAAAAATATATGAAAAATATTTTGATATATTACTAAAGAGTAACTTGCGCACAGTTACAAATATATACTCAGCTCTGATCATGTTGCTCATCAGGTGCACAGTGAGAGGTGCCTGCAGCCAGCAGTAGGGGATTGAGCATTGGACTTCAAAGAATAGCCCACAGGGGATGTCACAGGAAAATGTGAGGCAGGAATGAGTGAAGGAGACACTGGAAAACTCACACATTTACCCATGAGAGGACCGGCATTTGAATTAAGCCTATAAAAAACATTTCTGTTCTTCAGTATTTTCCAAAGAAACTTTTAAAACGTTACAACTACACTCTAGTACTTTTGCAGGACTTAGCCAATTTACTTCTTCTCCATAGCCCAATAAACAAGAGAGACTGGGTCTTGAAGATAAAGAGGATAGATAGCTCAGAGCCAGATCATGCTTCTTTTTTATTCCTTATAGCCTAGAATCTTAGCTTTAGTCAGCCCTGAGGGCACAAGAGGTGGTGAAGTTTATATATACTTTAAAATTGAAGCTTTAAATTTCTATCGATAATAGAGAGTGCCTCATAATTTCTGAGATCTGGACACAATATTATAGGAGGTAGAGTGCTCAACAAAACAAAATTTAAAAGAACAGTTTTGATTTATTTAGTCAGTGAATATTTATTGAGCAACTATCATGTAGCAGGCATTGCTCTAGTTCTTGAGGATATACCTGTGAACAAAACTGACACAGTGTCTGAACACATAGAGCTTAAATTTAAATTCCATAGGGAGCTGTTTTAAGACATTGATAGGATAAAAATTAAAGCAAATGCTATTTCAATTTTGCCAAGTTGAAACACATCATTAAACGTTTTAGAAATAGAATAAAAGAGTCTTTTTACATTGTATACTTGAAATAAAAATTTAAGCTGTTTTTTTCCCCAAACGTATATGTTTGCAATTTATTATAATATATCAGCTTTCACATAGCACTTTACTCTGGGAATTGCTCACTTTTCTGCATTGTTCTTGACCATATCCAAAGAAGCCATCAGGGGCTGGGCAGATGAGTAGCATTTTTAGCTTGTTTTCCACCTTTAGTTTGTTAGGGGTCTAAAGATAATTTTAAGTTTTAAATAGCGTTTTGTTTTTGCCCTTGTCAGTGAATCATGTAGCAGTACATCTCTCACAAATACTCAGTGAAATTCATGTGGAAAATAACAAGTCCGAAGTTCTTTTTGAAATATAATTTCCAGAAGCAGCATATTCCTTTTCTTTTACATCCTCATCTTGGTTCCACTTTACTCAGTTGTGTTTGCATGTACCTTGAGCTTATCTAACTTTGGCGGGATAGTCGATATTCTTTTTTTTTTTTTTTTCCTGAGTCATTTTGTCTAAGCAAAAGGATGTGCTTGTTCCTAGGTCCCTAACTACTCTTTGTCTGAAACACTTCTATTTATTTTTGAGTTTTAATATGTGTGATGTCATACCCTTATTCAGTCTTTTTTTTATTTCCTCAAAAATTTTCTCATTTTCTAAAATTGATTGGCTTCTCCAACATTGCAAAGCTATGAGATTCTGGAACTTCTCTAAAATCTCTCAGTCTTGCTTGCAAACTAGCAAATTCCTTCTGAATTCTATTTTTTCTCACCAAAAGAGGTCAATGCAAACAGACACCCAACAATAATATTGCTTTGTACTTTCTCATCCTACAAGTTTATTTCATACATTATATGCCTCCAGATACTTCAGGTGACACTTTTACCATTTTTTGCTACTGCATAATGTTGATTGTTATCTTTCAGGCATACAAAACAGTGTCCCTTATATCCACTTTTTGGCCTTCAAGCCAGTGCTTACAGATTTTTTTTTTTTTTAAAGAAACATCCATCTTCTACAATGAATGACAGGAAGAGGATGGAAAACATATTTCATCTACATATAAAAGAGCTAAGGAGGAGCTTATTGGGGAAGAGAGAATAAAAGTCCAATGGGCTGGGAACTTAGGAAAGAAAATATGAAGTGGAGAAAATAGGCTGTACAGTGTGGGCTAGGATAAAATCGAGTCCAAGCCTATAGACAATGTAAGAAGGAATGTTGGGGGGTTAGGTATTTCTTCACCCTTAAAATGTGTTTTGAGTGATACAGGTAAAGAATGCATTTTCTTTTATATGAAATGATTGACTGTCATACTTTGTTACATATGTAAAATTTCTGAGATCTTGAACATTGGATCATGGCTTCAAAAGAGTTTTACATATAAACTGCAATGCTCTTTTTCAACTTAAAAAGTCATTGTCATAATTTATGAGTATAAAATCACTGACATAATGTCAATACAAAGGTGGTTTTTTTTGTTTTATTGTAATCTGATTAGATGTATGTAAGGTTTACCACATAGATTTAAGGAACTGTTTTTCCTTTATTACAAGGTATCTAGAGATTCTTGCATCTATTTTAATACCAAAGACAATTTTGAAGTTCAAACGGGAGTAGGGCAAGAAATAAAATTCAGTTTATTTTTCTTCTTTCAACCCAAGAAGTCACTACAAAAGCCACAAAGATTGTACTCTTGCTTTCATACCTATCATTTTGATTCACAGTTACATTAATTTTCTCTACATTTCTCTAGAGCAGAAATACAGATAGATAGCCCAAAATGAGAGAGTAGGTAGCAGTTAAAAGTGATTATACGTTTCAAGTCTCTGATGCTTGAATTGAAAATTTATGAGTAGTAGGTCAATTAGATTAAGGAATATATATTAAGTATCTTCGTTTGAACTTTTATTTTACCAAATTTTGTTCACCATTTCAACTTGGATGTGTAAAGCACAAGAAATAACAGAAACTAAAATTTGAGACCTGAATTTTATAGACTATTCTTAACATATTGTATATTATACTGCATGTATAATTAGTATGAGAGACAGGAAGTAATAGAGTAGTTGAAAGAGCCCAGTGCTAAGAGTTTAGAGATTATGATAATTATTCAGCCTCTGATACTATCACCAGAATTATAGCAAGTCACTTCCTTACCTCTCCAGGTCCTAATTTTCATATCTTAATATGAAGAAATTGATGATTTTATTAATTTCTGTTCCACTCTAAAATTGTACTGCAAAATGAATTTGATTAGTTACATATAAAATAATTTGTTTTATAATAGTGAAGTCCAGAAAATATGTTGATTATTATAATTTTCTCCCAGTTAGTAGAAAGAATATTTGAACTTGAGAATTCACTCAAGCACATATTCTCCTTGATGAGCCAGTTAACATCTTTAAGTGGTCTTTCCCAATTGTCTTATCAGTAAATACAGATAATAATATTATACATATAGCTATGAAGACAAAATAATAAAATATACTCATAAACTATAAGCCAAGCATGATTTATTTATTTTCTTAAAATATATTTAAAGAAGTAGTATAGCTGTTCAATATTTACTTTTCTAAGTTAAGCAGAAATAGAATCATTTTAAGCACAGGAATCACAGGAATAGCATCATTTGTAAGATCATAAAATAGCTGGTTTAAAAACCAAGAGGAAGTAGTAAAATAATGATGACTCTAAAATGCTTATACTAGTTTGTGTTTTGAGGACATCAGAATACAACAATGGAAAGATATAATCAAATCAAAGTTTTTCATGAACAATTTTGCTTTTTCTAATTACTATTTCTACTAACAAAAAGGTATTTAAAAAGATTAAAGAACACAATAAATTGCTGACAATTTTTATAAAATGATGAGACATTTAGAAAATTGAATGTAAATGAATAAGTTACACAGAAAGAACATACATTCTTACCTTTTTTTTTTTTAATGTAGTCCATGTTTCTTTAAAATGGACAAAATTATTAAGGTTTTTGTCTTGAAAGTAAAAGGTTAATTATTCTAAATTCTATTGTCTTAAAAAGAGTATTGAAAACAGAAGTGTTACCTTTTAAGAACTTCTATTTTTCAAAAAATTTATGGTATTTTAAGGATTATAGATTGTTAAGGCAAGCAAGAAAGTTTTTTCTCTTTTGTTGGCCAGCATGAATTATATCGTGAAACATGACCATGCTTCTACAGAGCTTATAAACTCAATGTTCATTAAACCCTTTATAATTCAAATCACCATTTCATGGATTTGAACTCTTTTTTTTCTGGTTAATGTCTTTACATGTATTATTTTGCCCATATGTCCTTTTAGAGTAATAGATAATTCTCTTACTTTTGGACTCTTGTTTTCAATATGGTGCATGCAACAGATAAAGTGAGATAAGATGAGATCTTTCTTTATTTACCTCTTAAATTTGTATGATGTATTTCATTTGGCATCACATCCTGGGAAATCCATTAGATATTCAATTCAGAGAAGAAGTCAGAAATCTCTTCAAGTTAAATCAGTGGGAACTGCTTTAATCAAATTTTACCAGTTTCTTTGAACAATTATGTTTTATAGAACATTTCTTATATGAGAAGTACCTTAGTGAATACTGTAGGAAAACTTTAAAATAGTGAATTTGAGTCAGAAGAGATTTTTTCAATTAGGAATCATTTGTAAAGCTAAATATATAAAAACAAATCACAAAATATCCGCATGAAAATTCAAATTCAGTGTTATTTCTACTTAACTCTCGGGTTTGTAAATCATTGCTAATATATATTATGATTCTTAATTTCAAAAATAAATATGTATTTCATCACACAAAAGCTTTCTAAATAATGTAGAAATTATAACTATAGGGTATAGTTTAAGCTTTGAAAACCAAAATTTCAGAGAGATATTTTTAATTGCCATGTCTTTCTACTATATTTAAATGCATCTCCAATAAAACAAGATGACTTCATCTTTATTGTCAATTAAATGTATAGTTTTTTTTCTTGTTTTATTTTATCCTTAATGAATGGTCTTTCAAGTGTTTAATATTTTTTTGACTAAATGAACTTTTTAAAAAATAGTTAAATATATTAGTTAATGAAAAATACACACAATCTTCCACCATAAGATTATAGCAAGAATGTTTAAATAGGTATATTATGTAATACTATCAGTTTAGGAAAAAGTGAGGTGGCAATAAAGAAGTAATAGATTTTATTATAGCAAGAGGATTGATTAGCAATGAAAAAAAAAAAAACAGCCAGAGTATAATAAAATAGCTATTCAGTGTTAGAGTTTAAGCATTATTTATTTCATCTTATAATATGGAATCTCTAGTCTAATCTTCCTGAAAATCTTCCTGAAAGAGTTGAGATGACAATCTTGTGTTTCTCGACTTATCTTCCCCAAAATCCTTCTCTTAAACTTTGAATATCGATTGTCTCCAAACATTTGCCAACCCATGTGGTAATCACTTTCTTTTCAATAAATATTTCTAGAATGCTCAATTATCAGCTGTTAAATATCTGAACAATATCCTTTGTCTGGCCAGCTGCTAAAACGTCCAGTTGCTGGGCTTATTGCATCTCAAATACGTAGGCGGCCTGCCAATAGCATCACATCACAGCATTCTTAAACTGGTCCTGATACCATCCTTTCACTGGCCAGCTGTTGCATTTATAGTTAATGGTTGCCAAACCAAAGGCCACAAAAAACAATGCCTTGTCTTTTTTGGGGAAACTTTTATCTTGCCCAAGCTTCATCATCAATGTCATATTGCTCTGAGCTATCGCCAGCATCCTACAGATATCCAGAAATCTTTTGGAACTTATTTTGTATTCATTATAGATGTCAAGTAATTGAAGCAGTCCACCTGCTCTGGGGCTTGTCTGTCAACTTTGATCTGGTTGCGGCATGAGAGACATTTACTTATTGTTGCAAATTTGGATACTGGATTTTCAGACAAAGCGAGAAATCTGTTTTATGATAGATCTCTAGGATCTTTTACTTTTGAAAAGTACACCTAAGTGTTACAGCTTTTGGTATTCACAACTACATAACTATTTTATCTGTAAACACTTATTTTAAAAGCAAAAATAAATTCAGCTTATAAAATAAACCAAGGCTAAGTGTATAAAAATATTTATTATAGAAAATATAAAAAGATATTCCTTTTTATATTTTTATATTAAGGTACATCATTTATATCCCTGTGATTATAATAATCACTTTAAATATTAAGTTTTATTTCTAGTCTTCTGGAAATTATATATAGATATGTATAGTTATGTATATGAATTAAAATCTTTTGGGTGCTTTCTGTTACTTCAAACACAAATTTGGGATGTTACTATTAAGTAAACTAATATATTTTTAAAGCATTATAAAATAATTGGAGAATTGGCAAAAACATTAAAAAGAAAAAACTGATCAATAATTATTAATATTTTGTGGCAAATTACTTCATGTTTTACTTAATTTATATATATTTGGGTGTATGTTTTTTAGAACTTTAAAAATTTGGAAAGCTATACATATACATGTTTTTCTTAATATATGCTTATAACAAACAAAATATATAAATAGATATATTTTAAAAAGTTAATTATTTCCCCTTTATAATATAACGCTTTGTAGAAAAAATAACATTTACTGTTACCTTTTTACAACTATTCCTATGTTTTTACAAATGAATTCAAGAAAATGCAGATAAACATTCCTCAGGAATTTATAGTGATAATACCACATTGTACACATTATTTCATAGCTTGCAGTTTTCATTTAACAAATATGTGTATTGTTTTGTTCAAAGTTACTTTCTCACGTATAATGTTAATAACATTTCCCCATGTGAGCAAATATATTTGGAAACAATTCTAATGGAATATAAAGTTTCATCATCTTTGTTAATGATTTTTCTTGTTCATTTTTTTATTTTTTTTTTAAAGCATCACTTCTATTGACAAGTTAGGGACATTAATGGACAATTTCACACAACAGAAATAAGACAGTCCCAAGACACTGGAGTGTTTGAAATATAGATTATTTATAATTTTTATTTTATAAACACAGTATTCATGAGCAATATGATGTATAAGTGTTCATAGTCGGTTTTGGTTATTTATTATGATTTCTAGAACTAAAATTAATTATATAAGAGGATGAAGTTTGAAAAAATATCTTGATTCATATTGTCTCTTGGTTAACAGAAAGAAAATGTCTAATAAATAAAACAGTATGTCTTAAATAAAACAGTATACCCATTTTGATGTTGCTTATGCTACTATTTTTATATTTACATTAATAGTTCCCTTTTAGATACAACCATTATTTTATGACTATTTTTTAAAAATCCCTATATACGATCACCTTTAAAAATAATTTATGATTATTATGTGCTAAAAGTCAGAAAAATCAGCTGAAAAAATAATTACTCTGTGCATTCTATGAATGCATATGTGTATTATACATTTCATTTTAAATGGATATAAATCTAAACATGATACAGATATTCACACATTTGCCACTTTTTGCAAAATAAGAATTATACTCTAAATATTGTTATTTAATCAAGTAGAGAGCAGTAACCAGTAAAAATAATCTAATCAATAAATGACATTGAGAAATTAAATAACTTTTTAATATTTATATCCATATGCAATCAGTAGATTTAATATTTAAATATTAATAAGCCCAAACTTTAAAACAATTAAAAGCAAATAATTTTATGACTTTTGCAGGCCATATTTTTTTAAACAAGATATAAAATATTTAAAAAGGAAAAAATAATAATATATATAACTATAAAATATTAAAAATTTAGATGATTAAAAATTCCACTTGAAATCATAAAATAAATTTGTTGCTGGAGAGGTTATGGACAAGTGCATATTCATTGCTATAGGAGTACAAACTATTGCAGCCAATTTGGAATATAATTTAACAGTATCTAATACAACTTGTAAGACACATACTCTAAAGCCTATTTAAGAAGTCTACTAATTCTAAGAATTCTACTTGAAGCACCCACATGTGTACCTGTAGAGTTATACAAAGCATGACTAGCTTTTCCTATGACCTGAAAGCAGTAGGATGAAAACCACGAATAACGAAATGAAGTTTTACAGCAATTTTATTTTCATGTCCCAGTGTTCATTTATATTTATTTGATGGAATTAGATTTTTAAATTATTATTATGGTGACATTGTTTAATGAAAATGTGTTTCGGGTGTACAGTTCAACAGTAAGGCATATACATATATATATATATATATATATATATATATATATATATATATGTATGTAGCATTGTGTTGGAATTCGTTCTTTTGCTTAGAAAATTTTTACAAGATTCATTATTGTTTCTGAATACTTAGATTCACAAAATATATCAGTTTACAAAAACAAACCAGCAATAGAAAGCCCAGTCTTGTATAATAAAAGCAAAACATACAACACAAAACAAAACAAATCTATTTGCATTCTTTTCCAAATCTGAGTTCCACCCTGTAGTGCGTCAGGAGTCTCTACTCTGAGAATAAGAATCTAGTCAGATGATTACTTCATTCACTCCTCTCCTCATTGTTGCTCGCCTTCATAGTTCTTTATTTCTTTTTTTCCAAGTATGGAAGTCTAGGGATGGAATGAATGGTGGGAAATTAGAGGACATTACAAGTCTTCAATGACTGGTCATATGTTTTAAGATAACATTTTCTTGTGCTATCTTAGAAGTTAAAAGCAGACTTCTAATGGAGTGCTTTTATAATTCATCAAAACAACTCTCCCACAACTGGGGATATCTCACAGCCATGCCCCTTCTGTGGATCATGCTCTTTCCCTTTGACTGGCTGCATCAGTTAATTTGTTACCAGTTTTACTCTGTTGAACTCTATTTCCGTTGCCAGGTACACTTTATAGAAAGGCCTAGCATGACACCTTCCTGTTTACTTTTTCTCACAGCTTCAAATATTTTCATCTAATTCAAGCAGATCCCACTGAAGCAGAAACATCTACTTTAGTTTGTTGCTCAACAGCTAGCTAACCCATCTCAAGACCAGTAGTACTGTCAAGCAGGAATTTTACATAAGTCCCATGTATCCTCTGACTACGGGAAACACATATGGAGCTTCCCACATGGACCTCACAGGTGTACAACAGGTACTCTTTAAACTGTGACTGCGTAGAAAACAAACATCTGCCTCCAAAAATCCTCTTGTAAACCTTACCACCTAAAAATCTCCAAAGGATGCATTTATTCTTAGTGTGGGATTAAGGGTACCAAGAGGAATAGTTAGAAATTAAATGTAATATATTGTTTCATTACATGCATATAACAATAAAATGGAATTACCTAATTAAAAGAATCAATAAAAATAGGTGCCAAGACCCAATTGTTTATGAAAACAAGAACATTTTAAAAATGTTTTTGCAATGACAAAATATGTGATTAAAATAATAGTAATAATAGATATAACTATTTGAAATTATAAGATAAAGACAGCAATGACTACATTTTAGTGACTACACAGGGAAATTGAAGAAAAGATTTAGGGTGGTAATAAAATAAATGGCTAATATGTGGGTATATTTTTTTCTCACTTATTTTTCTTCAAATGTAAATTTTTAAAAATGTTACAAATTTTAAGATTTTTTTATAAAAAATGTTTGCTAAATTATACTTTTCTATATAAAATTATAATTTTTATTTTATTTTTTTTATTTTAAAGATGTTTATTTAAAAAGAGCAAGTGAAGAGCAAAATGCTTAGTAATAGTAAAGGGAAAGAATAATGGAAGAAGGAAGATATGTGAAAATAAGGGAAAGAATGACATTCATATACAAACCAAGGAAGTGTTTTTTTCTCTTTATCATGAGGGATACCTACATCTTTTGTGTGGATCAGACCAAGAGGAGTTGTATGAAAATATTATCTGTTGTAGGTATGCAATTAAGAGAGATGTTATTAAATTCAATAATACTTTTTTTTCCTTTTAATGAATTTTTTTTTCTACAGTTCTCACTGCAATTTATTTTTCAGGTCACTAGGGAAGAACAATTTGAGTAGTAGCAGACATTGTATGAAAAACAATAACCATGCTTTGTCTATGAAACTAAAGTGAACATCTTTTAGGGCGATTGAAGTATCCAGAATTTATAATGCATTTTTCATACATCTTGCAGAAAGAAGGGCAATTATAGCATTCTGTGGCCAGTATGTTCCCAAGTTAATGGGATAAATATTAATTGCTACAATTTTAATAAAGTGTGATTCTCAAAGAGTATGCAGTAATATTTTGCCCATTCATTTTGTTCTTTTTGCACAAAAAAACTAAATGTACCTTTCACATATTTTCATGTTTTGTTTTTTCCCTAAGTGTAATAATAATGTGTTAAGCTTTTTTCCAAGGACTGAGGACTGTTCTTCCTTGTTCGTTTCAGACATTCCAAAACACTGGTTTGGAGAAAACATTACATGCAAACAAATTTAATGTAATTTATTTGTTACCTGTTATACATTGACAAACTGCTTCAAAATATTCTTATTTGCAGTATCGTATATACCTATTGTATTTGTTTTTCTATTTGTTCTTTATTGTACTTTGAAAATTTAAGCTCTGTGCATTTAAGATGATGAAATCAATATTATCAACCTATTTAAATTTGCTTCTCCTTTAGTTATCCATAAAGATCTGGAATTTATATGTTCCTATGGCATGTGGATGATTATGTGAGAATTTTCTCAGTATTGTAAAAACCTTGAAGGATTTCCTCTCTAAGTAGTTTGTAAAAACCTTGATGATTTTCTCTCCAAGCAGTATTTAGAAGCGATAAATTCTAAATCAGATATTGAATGTGAGCAGCAGACTTCATTTGTAGACCCATTATTGCATGACCTTAGATAATCAAACTGTCTGCTTTTTTCTCTGACCACTAAAAAAATACTAATAATCTCAAAGAAACACAGTGATAAAGGATAGAACAGTATTTGGAAGGCACTTTTAGGTGCTTTGTGTAAGCAGAGAATATTATTTCTGAAACAAAGTGTGGTTTGAAAGATGTAATTTTGATGTTCTCTGCGAGGACATACAAATTGTATAACATTTATTTACATTTATATAAGTATTTAAAATTTACCAAGTACATTTATTTATACTATTTTGTTTTATAACTTTTATTATTTTCATTGGTTCTTGACTGGTTGTTCTTTGAAGATCATTTTTTAATGCAAAAAAAAATGCTAAAGAATAAAACCTTAAGATGCACTTCCCAGATATAACCTCTGACTTATACAGATTGTTTATTTTTAAAACATTTGCCTAACTATTCCAATTTAAATATACCTTTTACTTAAAAATATTATTACATTTTAGAAATATTTATAATCAAAACGTAATTATGATATTAATTGCAAAGACCTTACACACATCCCCAAGGCTAAAAAGAAAGAAAGGGAAGCAGAGGTAGTGGTAGGGAGTAGGGAGGGAAGGAGAGAAGGAAGGAAGAAAAAAGGAAGAGAGAGAGGGAGGGAAGGAGGGAGGGAGGGAGAAGGAGAGAGCAGGCTGGGGTAGGGGGACGGAGAGGAGAGAAATTTTTTTAAAAGCAGCCAGGAATTGACAACGCTATTTAGGAAAGTTGTCTTCTATAGCATAACCGATTTAATATGCAACGTTTGAAATTAGACACTGTCCTAAAGCTGTTGAAAGCTATGGTGACATTTTTTTTGCATTTTATATTAAAGAGTAGAATGCAGCATCTGAGCCCACCCCTCAAAACACCAAATTACAGTGCTCTAAAGGCACTTGGCATGTTCTTATTAACTTATAGACCATGAAAATAATGACAAAAAGATCTTATTAACTTATAGACCATGAAAATAATGACAAAAACATTCTGCAGAGATTTGAATACATTTTGTGTGACTCTAGACAATCATCTGATGACTATCAAGCAAGGCTTTGGGGCCTGTTAGTGGCAAAGCTGTGGAAAAAAGCAAAGCCACTTTATTTTAAGCTACTGGAACCCTTAATAGTGTTGAACTGCTAGTGCGTTAAGTCATCTCCACCACAAATTTTCATTCTACTAAACAAAAAGAGGATGGTGCGGATTCATGTAAGATCAAAATAATAAATTCAATGACTTCTTTCCATTTTCCAGGTGCTCTTGAAAGTTTTTTATTCACAAAGTAGAATTCCTAAGAAGCTGCAAATCAAATAAGGTTTTTAATTTTAAAAAAATGAGTTCATAATCAACTAAAATTGCATATTAAAGGAATTTGTCTTTAAAATACCAAGGACAAATGTTTCATGTTAGCACAGTAATGATAATATAAATAGTAATCATAATAGATCTCACATTTATGGAATCATACAGATACTGTATAAAATGCTATAAACATATTTTTTCACATCTTCCACATAACTCTGTGAGGTAGATTTAGTCATTATTCTCCTCCACAGATTATAAAACTCAGCCACAAAAAGATTAAGCATCTTGAAGTATGGATCCAGTAAGCAGTGGTTCTTGGATTTGAACCCAGAGAATTTAACTCTAGAGCCTATTCTTTGAAAAACTAATCTCCAAATCTCATTAATTTAAATTAAATGAGCCAAAGATTAATGCAGAGATATTACATTGTACATTTTCACAAGAGAACATACATTTTAGAAACTTTCTTTGTGACTTTCCATTTTCTCCTTTCTGATTCACTCACTTTCTCCTGTCTTTTACAGATTTACTATTGCTTTAATAGTAGTAACTGTTATTCTGCTATTTTTCTAACCAATCCTGGACATAGAAATATTTTACTCTATCATCTTCAGGTTAACTGGATAACTGAGGCAGTGGAGTAGAAAACACTCATATTATGGGACACAATATTCAATATAAATAGAATATAAAACAGCCCTAAAGAGATTAATATCTTAAAGGAAAAAAATAGGCTCAAGGACAGGCAGGAGGCCATAATTTTTTTTCTAGGCATTGTAGACAATCCAACAAGTTACACTATATTCTCTGCCTAAATTGAGATATAATGGAAATGTAGACAGAAGAGACAGAGAGATGGAGTAAGGAATATGTTTTATTACTGATTAGCAGTGAGACAATTTGCTTAGATCTGTGGTGGCTGCAGTGGTTTGTTCATACTTCACCCATGAAATAGATGTTTTTTCTTCCCACAGACACTTGTGGAGCCAAAAGCCTGCAAACTTTGTTCCCGGAGCAGGGCAGGGCCTGCTCTATTGAGCTCATTACATGGCTATGGTCACATGGCACTCAGACTTGGAAGGCAGGAGATATGAAAAGGAGAAGAAGGTAAGGAGCTGAGTGACGCCTTCAAAAGTGCCAGTCAAATAATATACTGTTTCTTTGCGCTCGCGCGTGTGTGTGTGTGAGATTTGGCACATAGGGCTAGAAGGATAGGACAAAAGGCTAGAATTACCACTCTCATCTGAAATTAAGAAATTATATCCCCCAGTATTATTATTGTTTGTTTTTAGTGTGGAAATTAGCTTAATATAATCATACAAAATATTTTCATCTTATGCTATTTAAAGCATATGTGCAAAAAGGAGAAAAACTATTTCTGATTTTTTTTATTTCTATATCCCTATTTTTTATTTTATTATTTTCACAGAAAATAAAAACATTTTCTTCATATGTCTTTTCTCTCATTCCTTTTTTAGATGTGAAATCATTATGTTTGTACTGTTATTCAGATTATCTTGTCTCTCCCTCTCCATCTTTCTCAATCTCTCACATGCATGCGCACACTCATGACAAATATTTTCATAATATAATATCATGCTCTCTTCATTGCCGCATTCATAAACCATTACATATGTTTTATTTAAACACTTTTGCTAGGACATATGACTTCTTTCTAGTTTTCACTCCCATTCTCACCACTTGGAACTGTCAATTTAATTAAATTTTAAACATACTGCTGGGTATCACCCTGTGGTTAATTAAATTTTAAACATACTGCTGGGTATCACCCTGTGGTTAAGTTGCTTTTAATAATATCAGCCATTTGGATATCCTTCTTGTGCAGTGCCTATTCAAATCATTTGCTCATTTTTATTTTGGCTTGTCTTCCATTTTTTATTGAATTATAGTTTTTTTATATAATTCCATGTGAACTTTCTGTCTTAGATATTTTCTCTGGCTTCATAGCTTCCCTTTTCTATCCTCTGGTGTTGTTTAATAGAAATTTTCAACATTTTTAATGTAGTCCAGTTGGGCAATTTTTAATTCCGTAGCAATCAGTTTTAGAGAATTGTTTATTTCAAGCTTATTAAGTTATTATTGTTTAACATGGATTATGGACAAATAAATAAATAATAATAGTGATAAATAAACTTTATTCTTATAACAAATCTTACACAGAAAATAATTCCAGGCAACTTGAAGAATGAGCAAAATAATAAAACTTCTAGAAGATTTGTCCATATGTATATTGAATTAACCTAGTACTGAATATAAAAAAGACCACATATTTCCACTGAAGATACCTTGGTCATAATACAGTACTAGATACTATTTCTGAATTCCACATTGTCATTTTCTTCCCCCTCCCCCTAATTAATACAGCTTTAATATAAATCTTGATGTCTAGTGAGGAATTTCTTCCCACATTGTTCTGCCTCTTCAAGTATATGAGGCATCCTTGATCCTTCGCATTACAAGATAAATTTTGAAATATTAATATCAATTGCCACCACAATATAAATTTTTATTAGAATTTCATTGAAAATTTTGAGGGAGTATTGATATCTTTAAAGCATTAAGGTAACTATTTAATAAATATATACTTTGATTTTTATGTGTTTATTCATGTTTCTGACATGTTCAAAATTTTAATTGAAGATATTCTGTACATCTCATTAAATTTATCTCTAGATTTCGTATTTTTAAATTTTGTGATTTTGAAAATTACTTTCTTTTTAGTTTGATTTCTAATTACTTGCTACCTGTTTACAGAAATACAATTGATTTTTTCTATATTGATCCCATATTCATCAACCCTTGCTAACTTATTAATTTTAATATTATTGTAGGCTTGTTTAATTTTCCATTTTCACAATTAATATAAATAGTGAGTTTTATTTCTTCATTTTCTATCACTCACCTTATTTTTTATTATTTCATCTATACCACCTAATAAATAAGATGATGAAAATGAACATTCTAAATCATTTCCAATCTAGAAAAACATTTTTTTACATTTTACAATTAAATGTAATGGTAGCTATATAATTGTCATCTTTCTATACTCTTTCAGATTGATGAATGAATGTTTTCTCTTTTTAGTCTGCTGGAGTTTATCGTAACAATTTTTTAGAAAATCAATTGATATAATCATGTAAATATTCTTTTTACATTGTTAATATGGAGAATTACATTGACTGATTTTCAAAAATTTTAAACCAAACTCATAATTCTGGAAAAAACTAATTTTCTTATAATAGATTATCCTTTTTATATACCCTAATCAGTTTTCCGATATGTTTTGAATTTATGTTTGCATCTATGGATTGTTGAAATATTTGATATGCTTACTAATTCTTTGTTATTTCTTCAGTTTCTCCAAAATTCTGTTAATATTTACCTTTTAATTTTGGATTTTTTCTTTGTCCTTTTTGTCCATTTTGCTTTATGTTTTTGAGGCCATAAAACTAATACGCACAATTAGTATTCTTATATCTCTCTGGTAAATTTTACCTTTTAATCATTATGAATTGTTTCTTTTTTCTATAGTAATAATTTGTGACAGTATTATAGTTCTAAACAGCAAATATTATTGGTACTATCTCTTGTTAAAACCCTTCAATATATGTGCATGATTAAGACTGCAAGATCTTTCTAACATTAAGACCAAAAATCTATTAAAAGACTTTAAAATTATGTATAAATTCCACAGCATGGTGTTTAAAAACCTTCTGTGACCTTCCATAAACCTAGCTCTCTAACTTTATTTTTCATCATGCCTATCTGATATCATATGGCCAAATCAGTCTGAATCAATAGTATTTTGTGACTCTGGAGGAATTTAACTCTTTTCCCAAAACTATGTATAATCTTTCAGGCCCAACCATAGGTAATTACTAAGTATCTACCTGATAGATCTTATGGAGGAAAGCTGCCTTCCCCACACCAGATTGGTGTACAGTCAATATACACAGCCTCTGAAGTGAGTTTCAGTCAAGACCTCAGGTGCTTCTGACAGCCATACTCTTATCCATATCTGCATATGTAGCCTAAATGCCTCCATTTGCAAATTTCTCTTTCTGTTAGAGTGACTAGAAGGTCCATCCCCTAAGTGACCTGGTATACATATCTTCATCTTTTAAGACAGCTCAAATACCAACTCACCTACAAAAACATCACAATTTGCCATTGATTAAACTTTCATGTTAGCTCTATATCATTCTAAATAATATACACATATATGTATGTATATCTATTATATATATATAAACATATAACTTTATGTGTTATTTATATATATATATATACACATAAATATTACTAACAGAACTAAAGGTAGAAACAGAAAAAAAATCATAGTAGAGGATCTAAATACCTGTTGACAGCTATGGATAAATCATCCAAACAGAAAATCGATAAGGAAATATCACCCTTAAATGACACATTAGACCAATTGGACATAATCAACATTTATAGAGCCATTCATCTCAAAACACCAGATTATACATTCTTCTCTAGTGCACTTGGAACATTCTCAAAGAGACCATATGTTGGGACATAAAACTAGCCTCAACAAATTTAAGAAGATTGAAATCATACCAAATATATTCTCTGACCACAATCCTTTGAAACTGGAGATCAACTCCAGAAAGAAAGTGGATAAAACCACAAATATGTGGACATAAACAGCATGCTACCGAAGAATGAATGGGTCAAAGAAGAAATAAAAGGAGAGATTGAAAGATACACAGAAACAAAGAGATAAAAATATAACATGCCAATACTTTTGGAATACAGTGGAAGAGGTAAGAAGAGAAAAGTTTATATCATTACAGGTCTATCTCAAGACAAAATAAAAATGCCAAATAAACAACTTAAAATTACATCTTAAAGAACTAGAGAAAGAAAAACAAATGAAGCTCAAAGTCAGCAGACGAAAGGAAATAATAAAAATTAGAACAGAATTCAGTTAAATTGCGAACAAAAAGACAGTAGAAAAAAATTAATGCAAAAAAGAGCTTGTTCTTTGAAGAGATCAATAAAGTTGACAAACTCCTGGGTAGACTCACTATGGAAAAAAGAGAAAGAACACAAATAAACAAAATCAGACATCTAAGAGGAGAAGTTATGATGGATACCACAGAAATGCAAAGGATCATACCGGAAGACTATGAAAGGTTATATGCCTCCAAATTCAATAATCTAGAAGAAATGGACAGGTTCTTAAAATTTACAAACGTTCTAGACTGAATCACAAAGAACTGGAAAATATAAATAGACCAATCAATATTAAGGAATTGATACAAGCATCAAAAAGTTCCCCAAAAGTGAAAGTCTAGGATGAGATAACTTCACTAGTGACTTTTACCAAACATTCAAAGATGATTTAATATCAGTTCTCCTTAAAATTTTCAAAAAATTGCAAAAAAGGCAATACTTTCTAACTCATTTTATGAGGCCAACATTACCCTGATACCAAAACCTGGTAAGAATAAAACACAAAAAAAGAAAACTGCAGACTAGTATGTCTAATGAATATAGATGCAAAAATTCTAAACAAAATGCTAGCAAATCGAGTACAATAATACATTAGAAAAATTACACATCACAATCAAGTGTGGTTGGTGAATGTAATATACCACATAAACAAAATAAAAGCTAAAAATATATATAATATCAATAGATGCAGGAAAGGCATTTGACCAGCTACAGCATCCATTTGTGATTAAAACACTTAATAAAATGGATATAGAAGAAAGTACCTCAACATAATAAAGGCCATATATGACAAACCCTCAGCTAATATCATAGTTAATAGTGAAAAACTGAAAGTTTTTCCTATAAAAGGAACAAAACAAAGATGCCTGCTCTCACCACTCTTATTCAATTTAATGTCGGAAGTCCTAGCTCAAGCAATCAGGCTAGATAAGGAAATAAAAAGCATCCAAATTGAGAATGAAGAAGTCGATTGTCATTTTTTGCAGATGACATGATTTTTTATATAAAATATCCTAAAGACTCCACCAAAAAAATTATTAGAAACAATAAACAAATCAGGTAAGGTTGCAGGATACACAATTAATGTGCAAAAACCCATTGCATTGCTACACTAACAATGGAATTTCAGAAAAATAAATGAAAAAACATTATTTTGCAATTGCAGCAAAAAGAATAAAATACCTAGGAATAAACCTGTTGAAACTCGTGAAAGACCTATACACTGAAAATTAAAATACATTATTAAAAGAAATTGAAGACACAAAGAAAAGGCAAAATATTCTATGTTCATGGATTGGAAGAATCAACATAGTAAAAATGGCCATATTATCCAAATAATATGGTCATATCCAAGTAATATCTTCATTTAATGCAAACCTCATCAAAATCTCAATGGCATTTTTTAAAGAAATAGAACAGAAAAATCACCATATTTGTATGGAATCACCAAAGACCCCTGAATAGCCAAAGCAATCCTGAGAAAAAAGAACAAGTCCATACTGCCAGACTTCCAAAGCAACAATAATGAAAACAGCATGGTATATGGGGCGGGGAGCTGGGGGAACTCACACACATAGACCAATGGAATAGAATTGAGAGACTAGAAATAAACATATATTTGCCCACATATACAAAAATATACAATGGAAAACAGAAAGCCTCTTCGACAAATGGTGCTGGGAAAATTGGAAAGCCACATGCAAAAGAGTGAAACTAGACTGCTGTCACCATATACCAAAATTAACTCAAAATGGGTCAAAGACCTAAATATAATACCTAAAATAATAAATCGTGTAGTAGAAAACAGGCATTAAATTCATGGGCCTTGGTTTTAGAGAGGATTTTATGAATTTGACCTCAAAGGCAAGGGAAATAAAATAAAAATAAATGAATGGGACTATTATATAGAGTCTATAACACATATAACATATATATAATATATAACATAATATTTAATGTATACATATGATTATATACTATATAATTATATGTAACATTCCATATAAAGAGGTAATATGTAATATATTATTATAAAATATAGTACATATATTTACATTGTCTCCGAATTTGCATAGTCAATTATATAGTGGCAAATATAGGGCCTGATACAAAGTAGACACTCCTTAAAAGTTTAAAGAAAAAATGAATGTAAAAGCTCAAATGAATGAAAAATAAATGACACTCTTTAAGGTATATTTTAAAATATTTATCACATTCTATTAAGTGTTAATTTAAGAGAAATAGAACTTCATCATATAACATTTAAATTTAGAGAATTAAAAAAATGAATGAACAAAGATATTTTAAGTCAAATATATTTTGGCTAATTACTCTTCCGTACAGTAGTTTCAAGTAAAAATTTAATGCATGTGGAAGCATCACATTTCAAATATAAAATTAATATCAGAAAAATGTAGTTGAAAAAAGAAGAGGATTTTTAAAAATTATTTCTAAAATAAGTATAATAGTTCCTTTATAGGATAGAATATTAAAAGTTAGCTTCAGATGTTATACATACATGAACTGACATCATATACAGACACATACACACAGACTCATTCTTAGGTTTTATATTTTGACTTTAGCCACTAGAAACTAAAAAGAAAATAATAAGAAATTTTTTCTCATTCCAGAAATATTTGCCAATATAATAGATAAATCCTTGTTTCAATGTCGATATGTTTGTATATATTTCATTTTGAGACAATGACAGTATAAATTTAATAAACAAAGAATAGTCTGAAGAAGGTGGAAGAGAGTCCAGGGCCAAAACATAAGTAATTCTTCTTCTAGACTTCTCGTCATGTGAGATAAACTTTCATATTATATAAACTATATTTATTTGAAAACTTCACAATTTATATCCAAAATCATATCAGGCAGATTATTAGTAGTTTTAAGAAAATGATCTCTGAATTTTACACAAAAGTCAATACAGTTGTCACATATCTGGTTTGTGCAAGGATGCTGAGTGAGTAAATAAGAGAAATAACATGGTTGATGCTAACTGGACTATTAACTAATTCTGATTATATTGCTCTTTCTCTATCTTGCTTTTAATATATCTAGACTCCTACTTTGAAACCTCTCTCCAAAGTTCCTTCATTAAAAAGAATGGTGAAGGATTCCCATCCCCACTTCCACCTTCTCCAAAATTTTCACCTATGGTTTCCTACCCTTTGATGTATTCTTCAAACTATCCCATTGTTATCTTTTAAAAATTAAGTTCCTGAGACACTTATGACTCCATCACTTGTTCTCAGTGACATTATGAATCTATCCTTTTGTGTGTGTGTGTACTTTCATAGTGATTTAAATGAGATCAAGGGATAGAGATGAGGGAAGTATGTGAATACAGTTAACTTAGGTAACTACTGCCCAAGAAAAATTGTGCTAACCTATTAAATAAGCAGTAAAACTTTATTCAAGACTATTGAAATAGATGAGAGAGATTGAACTCAACTCCTCTAGAACAAAAGACAGGATAAGCACCTAGATGAGCTAGTGAAAAGTACTAGAAGCCATTACTGGGGAGTTGGTCAATGTTATTAGGCCATTTGTTTTGATAATTGGCATTTATCTAAATTAGTCTCCTACCCTCCCACAGAGACTGGGAAGTAGGAGTCCTAATCTTTCCCTCTTTTTATTTTTTATTTTTTGGTACTAATTTAATCAGATAACCTTTTCTCTTTTGTGAGAATACTTGTCTTCATTCATCCAAACACATTTACAAAAAATATATAGTAATATTCAAAAGAAACATTTGTTTTTTAATTCAATTTATTGGGTAAAATCAGTTAATAACATTATGTAAATTTTAGGTGTACAACTGTATACTCCATTGTGTGCCCACCACCTGAAGTCTAGTATCCCTCTGACGCCATATATTGGACCCACTTTACCTTCTTTGTCTTCATCCAACCCCCTTCCCCTCTAGTAACCACAATTCTGTTATCTGTATCCATGGGTTTGTTTGGTTGGTGGTTGCTTGCTTGCTTGCTTGCTTTGTTTTACATCCTATATATGAGTTAAATAATGACAGGTTCTTGTTCTTCTTTTTCTTCTGACTTATTTCACTTAGCATGATACTCTTAAGATTCATTGATGTTGTCACAAACGGTGATATTCATTTTTTATGGCTAAGTAGTATTCTATTGTATATATGTACAACATCTTCTTTATCTAATCATTCACTAAAGGACACTTAAGTCGGTTCCATGTCTTGGCTATAGTATATAATGCTGCAGTGAACATAGGGGTATGCATATTATTACATATTAGTGTTTTCAAATTTTTCGAGCCCAGAAAAGAGATTGCTAGATCATATTGTAGCTCTAGTCTTAATATTTTGAGGAACCTCTACATTGTACATAGTGGTTGCACCAATTATATTCCCACCAACAGTGTACAAGTGTTCCCCTTTTCTCCAAGTCCTCTCCAACACTTGTTATTTCTTGTCTTATTGATAATTGCCATTCTGTCAGGTACGAGGTGGTATCTCATCATGGTTTTGTTTTGCATTTTCTTATAACTAGTGATGGCAATTTTTTATATATCTTATTGGCCACCTTTATGTCTTCCTTGGAAAAGTGTTTATTCAGACCTTCTCCCATTTTAAATCAGATTTTGTTGTTGTTGTTGTTGAGTTGTATGAGTTCTTTATATATTTTAGATGTTAGCCCCTTTTCAGTGGTATCATTTATAAATATATGGTTGCTTGCCTTTTTGTTTTGTGGATGGTTTCGTTTCTTTTGCTTTTCAAACTTTAGCCTGCATCAAAACCATCTGGAAGGCTTGTGAAAATGCTGATTCCTGGAGCCCAACCTCAGATATTCTTGATCCAGTATGTCTGAGATAGAGCCCATGATTGTGCCTGTGTGGCAGGCCTCTAGTTGATGCTGATGTTGCTTTTCCATGTCTCACACTTTAAGGAGTCTTGCTGTAGTCCACATTTAAGACTACTGAGACATTATTGTGAAATTAAGCAAAAAGAAAACAGTTAAAATACAAAAGAGAGCTAGAACTGTTCCCAGTTTAAATGCTTCTTGTTTTGTTTATTTATTTATTGGTTTATTTACTTTCCAAGCTGAAAGTCTACCTGGAAAACAAAAAGCAAACAAAAATAAACCCTGAAGTATTTTACTTGAATAGTCTCTGAAAGTAAAAGACAAGCTCCACATGTGTCTCTGATGAAGAATACATCTGATCAGTCTTTAGACATAAACTGATCCAATCCATGTGATTTACCTTTTAATCTTCGTCCTTTCTGGCCATCCTTTTCTCATTAGATCCAAAACACACTAAGAGTGTATACTAAAATTAGAAACTTTAATAGAAAAATAACAAAGACAGGCCATGAGAACCAGCAATCTTAAAATTGTAATTTACATTCCAGTGGGAGCCATCTATGAAAAGACTTAATTTAATCCTCAGTTAGGGGTCTTGTTTTAAGAGCAAAAAAATATTGAAATCAACTCTAGGAGCAATGAAGATTTTTAATACAGTTAGATTATAAGGGAATAACATTATGCAACTTTTCAAAATGTATGTTCCCACACAGATTTAATTGGCACAAGCCAGTTAAGAACATTTCCTGAGAAATAGATATTAAATAAAAATGTGGATGGAAAACAACTGTTTCAAATATCTTAAACTATGGATGGAACTTCATGTAAAATGTTTTCTTCTATGAAAAAAAATTAAAGATGCTGTAATATAAATTTAGAATTTCTCGAATTGCTTATTAAAAAATGTGTCAAGGGGAACAAACTGTCTTGGAAATAAAGAAAAAGGATAGCTTTATCTAAATTTCCTTTTTGTTTGTTATTTTAGAAGACCTAATTAACCAATATAGCTTGATAAAAATTCAAAACAAATTAAAGTCTAATAGATCTGTTAGTTTTTTTTTTTTTCCTTCATTTACCCACCCCAGCTCGATTCTCCACCCTTTTCTATGTTGCTCTCACCCCAGGAGACTGACCCCTGGACACTCTGTTGCAAAGATTCTCTTGATACTTATCTTCAGGTGGATTTGGATAATGGTAGCATGGGCAGTTAAAGGAGGAGACAGAAGCTAAAGTACTTTTTCTCCACCAGATAATTCTAATGCAGTCTAAGATTTGAAAATCACAATGTTAGAAGATTTATTTAATATTAAAATCAGAAGAACTTTCTTATCATGTTTCTAAAATGTATAATACATCAAGTCATTAAAGAGATCTAAAGTTATCTTTGTTTAAAATTTTTGGTGTCATATTTGTCTCTGGTTGTCATTGCATCCCTCTGTGGTAATAACTTCCACCAGCAAGCTCCGTTATTCAAGATTCTAGCATTTACTGAGCACCAGTAACTATTTCCTCCTTTTTATTGGAGGTCCTCGAGCTGGTAACTATATTTCTCTGTAGCTGTCCTCTGGGTGTTCCACTATCTGGTTTGATCCTTTAACCCAAGATTTTCTACCTTGACACCGTTGACATTTTGGACTGGATAGTTTTTTGTTTTGCAGAGCTATACTGGGCATTGTAGGATGTTTAGCACCATCCCTGGCCTCTACCTACTAGAGGCAAGTAGTACTCTTTCCCAGTAATGATAATCAAAAATATCTCCAGACATTTTCAAATATCCCTTGAAGGACAAAATATATCTCCCTACACACACATACACACTATCTGAGAACCATGGCCATAAACCATGTCCTGATTCTATAAGTATGCTTTCTTTAGAGTCTCTTTATTTTAACCATTGGAGTAGATTCCTGACTCATATAACAGAAAATGATTAACGAAAAAAAAAAAAAAAGAAAAAAATGGATTTATCAACCAATGTCAGTAATGTTGGAAAAGTAAATCATGATCAATTAAATCTATTTGATAAGGTTTTATCGCACCATAGAAAATCTTTAATCTCTAAAAATGTATTGGAATACTTCTTAATGGTGTAGCTATGGAATTGACTTAATAAAATAATTAATTTTAAATTGGAACTTTGTTTAAATAAATATATGTGACATTACCAAACATTCAGAATTGTATTATATGAAATAATGTAAACCATTCTAAAGAGTTTTATGAATAGTTAACTAACCCAAAGCTTATAAAAATATATAGATGTTCATTGGAATGATGTGAAATAATCATTAATATTAAGAAATTATTATGGAAAATACATAATAAACTCTGTTAAAAACTCAATGAACACATTTTTAAAAAATGTTATAACATGATCTTACTAATGCTATTCAAACATGTTTAGCTTTTTGCTTACCCAGAATATGGTAAGACTTCATTTCTTTGCCCCAAAAGAGTTAGGTCTAGTCACATGCTCCTTTTACCCAATCAAATATGTGCAATAGCAAATTATATTTATTTTCTTTTGTAGAATTAATACTCTATAATTGGCTCTATTTAAACATAGATAGGAAATATTGGTCAATCTTACACATAATAATAAATAACATATATCATCAGTCACAACGATTACCTAGTTCATCAGTTCTAACAGAGATTATCTTTTATGCCCGTACTAAAATTTCACGTTATTAAAAACAAAGTTAATTTCATTTTAATTTGCTGTTCATGATGAAGGTGAGGATGAAACACTGAATATAATTATAAACATCTTAAATTAGATTTAATATCATTTTACTTCACAGGGAAATATATTTAATCACTTAAATAAATGAAAAGCTAATATTTGTATCACATAATTCTTAGTACTTTAAAAAGAGTAAACTACTTTGCTATTAATTATCTCTAAAATTATAAAATAATCCTTCAATTATTAGCTCATCTACTCTCAACCCTTGAGAATTATGGAAACTGAAAGTATGCTAATTTTAGCATATCTGAATTTCAACCTCATATCTTTTTAATCCTCATCCAATGTTTTTTCTAATATATCTTTTTTTTCTTTCCTATGCCATTAATGTCTAGATCTTAAGGTGTGATAAACAAATGCAGACCACCACATAATGTGTTCTCTGACTGGTAGTACAAATATAAGCTAACATATTTAAAAGTGTTTACAGTGTGCCAGGAAACATGAAGGGGATATTCCAGATGCAGATTCATGGAGTACTCCCAAATATACTATAGAGGTTTGCGCAATTGTTGTTTGTGTGCTATTTAAAAATATAGATGAACGAACTCAGTTATATTACTATATTTTCCAAATTGCTTCTTCAGTGTATAAGCAGCAGCTATTCTTAAAGCAGCTTTTCTTCACAGAAAGACTATTGCAATAGCAAAATACCATGGTCTTTTACAATACATATCAGTCTCAAAACTTAGGGAAAAGTTAGCAAGCAGAAAAGACAAAGTTAGGTTGTCTTTTAGCCATAGCTTGTCAAGATTAAGGACATTTAACTGTAAAATAATGTATATTGGTCAATCTGGTTTTAATATAGTGATTCTTCATTGCATTTGCATATTATTACAAGGGAGAATGATAATATTCCTCACTGGATATTTATGGTAGAATATAAACTCTGCGAAGTCAGAAGTTTGTAATAGTGGTATTTGCTTGCATAAATTTGAGTTTATCTTGTTCAAAACTACAGCCCCAAATACTGGCTACGGTTTAGCATATAGTAGATACTTCACAAATTTTGTGTTGTTGGAGACATCAACAAATAATCAGATCCACATTTAGGATAAAAAAATGAGGATTTGAAAAGGAAAATCGAAGGAAATATATTGGAAGAAGTCACAAAGCATATGAAATTATTATAAGTGTGAGTTTACCTCAATAGTGTCCTATATTTTTGTCTAATAAATTGTTTTTCATAATGTGTTTCCATATAATAACCTAAGAATTTAATGAACATTTAGTGAGAGAACTTGTGTAGGCCTATTTCAGGCACGATCATATTGTAACACTGTCGGCATTGTGTAAAATTTATATCGTAATAACAGTAGTGCTAATTTCCATGTTAGGAGTAGTCCAGCCGTCCTGTAGTGAATATAGCCAAGCTTTAGTACATTAGCACACAGAAAACTCTGTTTCCAAAGTAGGTTTTGTTAATCTTACATGTTTTCTCATTTGTATATGGTGTGTATAATTAGACCAGATGCTAAAGTCTCTTTAAACTTCAAAACTGATATTTCATTTATTACCATTTATCCTCTTCTGAGTCGTTATATCATATTTATGAGTTTGAAAATTGGCCAAGATTGGAAAAGGATCATGCCTATTTTTGAAAATTATTCTGTTTCAATTTTCACTAGTGTTACTCCACTTCCATTGAATTCAATCACAAATTAGTCTTTTAAAATACTCTGCTACATTATAGCAGAGTAGCCTGGTGAGTGAAGAGTAGGAACGGTACCAGAAACCATTAAACCTTACATAAATGATGCCAGTAAGGTTTGGCACAGCAGCAGTGCTGCATTCAATTATAAATAATAACATAACTACAAGTGCATGCCCTGGGCTTTCAGCTGATTAAATATCATAACTGCACAGGCTCTAGTACAGACACATGAAAGAAAGGTTTCCAGTTTTTACCTAGAAACTGAAACTCTATCACTTAAGTGTTAATTGGTGTTACATTGAGTAACAGTGCTATGAACTGAAAAGGCAGGATAAGGACTCCCTGTTGTAATGTTAAAATGGTATGCATCTATTATCAGCTCCTTAAATTACTGGTAGTGTGTATACCACCTCATCTTGTTGAAATAATGCAGGAGAACACTAGGGGGTAAATGGGGCAAACCTGCAAATTGATAAATAGATTCAGTTAATGGACACCTGAATTATATCTCACAATCCTATATTTTCTGTATAAATGATTAAAAAGGTCATGTATTTCAGAGATAGTGTCATATAGATGTGAGTTTCAGTAATTAAAATGCATATGTAGTATTTTGCACTATGTACATAAAAAACAAATAAAAGTAAACATTTTATGTTGTCAGTGTTTATATTGAGTTGTAATTTCAGAATCCTAGGTTGGTTCCGAGCCAAACAAGGAAATTATAATCCTTGAAATAGATATAGTTCCTTTGCACTATCAGCAGCTGGGTGAGGTCGATCATTGACTCCAATTTACACAAGAGGACAATATGACTCAAAGAATCGATGCTTAAGACATGTGCACAATATGCCAAGATGTCTGTTTCTAATCCCCAATTGTTGCTCTCCATTTTGGACCATGACATTATTTACAAATATGTCAAAATTGAGTGCAGTGATAAAATAAGTTTATCCCTTTATTTCAAAACGTCATTTTTTTTTAATTCATATACATTTTATCATACTGAGAATGAACTGCATAATTCCTCAGCAATTCCAGGGATCTCTTATTCTAGGAATAATGTAGATAATTACAGTATTTGATTGTCTGAACTTTTGTACAATCTATCTTTTTTGATTACTGAAAATTAATTAGTTTGTCAATAATCTTGAATGTTGTTTGGATATAGACAAATTATTTGTCATGCTTGATGAAATCTTAATTGTGAATACATCTAGATTGATTGACCCTTTACCTGATGGGTTTATTAAGAGCTTAATATATATTAAGATATATACATATATATCTCTAGGTGATATATATATCTCCTAGTGTATAGTGGAGCAATCTGTGCTATTATATTTTCTTTACTTGAAGATAGTAAGGCTATGCTCAGATTTTATGAATTCTAGACTTGTGATAATATGATAAGCACCAGCTCAATGTGGCTATTTAAATTTAATTAAAATTGAGTAAAGTTAAAAATTCAATTTCTCAGTTACACTAGCCACATTTCAAATGCTATCTAGGTATAAGTGGCTACTGACTCACAAACTAAATGCTTTCATTGTTACAGAAATTCTACTTAACAGTGCAATTTTAGAACATAAAGAGCTCCACTATACAGTTGAGGATTAATTTTTTATGCCAATTGTACAAGAAACACTGACTGCATAATCTTATTCATTTGAAATATATAATATTTGTGACACAGATATTTCAGTTATCACACAGAAACATTAAAATAACTAATTAATGTAATAAGTGGTAAAAACAAAAGCATAATGTAAGATATATATGAGGAACTTATTTGCAGTAAGAATGCGACTGGATAATAATCAGTGGATTTGAAGATTATAGCTATCATTCAAAGAAACAAGGAGAAAAAAGAGTGAAAATCATCATTATCATAATAGAATTATGAAGACAATTACGGGTAATATCAAATAGTCTAATATATGTAATCAGAATCCTAGATATGAGAGTAGAATGAATCAAAGAAAATATTTGAAGAAATATCTGGGAATTTTCCAATAATAACAAAACAATGATTCATAGATTCAAGAAGTTCAGAGAACTCTAAGAGGCAAACAAACAAATAAAACAGGACAGACAAATAAAACAGGACACAGCTTTGCAAGCAGGAATCCCAGAGATTTACAGAGGGACACTCTTAAGTGTTCAAAAGAATATTGATTAGTGTATGCATGCAATGAAACCACACAAGGCTAGGGAAATAACCATTTGAAAAATTGGAGACAACAGAAACCAACACTTGCAAAGGGCTAGGAATAGTGCCTGTTCCCACCAGGAAGACTGAAAAAAATTAATAATTAATGGGATAATGAGTGGAATTCACTCAAAAGTGAATATTTAATCCTAGAATAAATACCGTTCCCATCTTAATGAATCTTAAAAACAAGACATGAAAGGATTAAAGTACTTTCAAGTAAATTAACTGCAACAGAGAATATAGAAATAGCACCCAAAGGTATTAAATTTACAATGTATGCCGTTTAACCAGAAGTCACAGGTGTGCAAGGAAGTGGGCAAACATGATCCATGCGTAGGAAAAAAAAAGTCAATCAAAACATACCCAAAATTGACACAGATGTTAGAAAAAATGACATTAAAACTGTTTCACATGTGTTTGAAGAGTTCTGTGGAAATATAGAAACATGAAAAGACCCAAATATAACATCTAGAGATAAATACACTATCTGGAATGAAACATACACTAGTTAAACATTGCAGAAAGAAAAAATTAGAAAACTTGAAGGCCTAGCCATGGAAACTCTTCAAAACAAAACATAGCAACTACTTAAATAAAGTACAAAATAAAGAACAATGAAAAAGAAACAATTAGCTATGATACAAGAGTACTAACATATATGTACCTGAAGTTCTCAAAGTGGGGGCAGGTAGAAAAATATGTGAGGAAATAATGGCTGAAAGTTTTCCAAATTTGAAGATACTATAAATCCACAGATCCAAGATTTTCAATGAACCCTAAGCACAAAAATCCTGATGAAAATGATATCAGAACACATTTTAATCGAATCATTCAAAACCAGTGATAAAGAAAAAAAATCTTAAGAACAGGAAGAAAAAAAAAATGACACATTACATACAAATTAAAGAAAAAATAAGATTGATGGTAGATTGCCCACAAGAAAATGTCAGCGTACTGTAAAAAAAGTGCTACTCAGAATTTCATATCAAACAAGAATATTTTTCAAATGGAAAAAGCAGAATAAAGACATCTACAGATATACAAAAACTGAAAGAATTCCTTCCCAAGAGATCTATGCTAAAAGAATTGTTAAATAAATTTCCTCAGGAAGAAAGGAAATAAAAGCAGAAGGAAATTTGTATCTGTAGAAAGGAACAGAACACACTAGAAAAGGTAATAATGTGCAAAAAATGAACTTTGTTCTGTACACCATGTGAACAAAAAAAACTTGATATGGATAAGAGTCTAAAATAAAGAGTACAATGATAAGGCTTTTAAAAGAAATCGTAGAAGAAAATCATGTCTAGTAACTTGTCAAAGTATTTTTGTATATGACACCAAAAATATAAAAACCAAACCAAACCAATAAACAAAAAAACTCCAAAACTCAGGTTTTATTAAGTTATTTAAAAAGCTCTGTAAAAGGCAAAGGAAATAATAATAATAAACTCTAAGAAAATTATCTGCAAATAACATCTGGTAGAGGACTTTTGTACACAATGAAAAAACCTCACAACTCATAATGAGACACACTAACCCAGTGATGGGGAAGGCAATGGGGTAGGATTTCTAGTTTCAGGTCCAATATGTAAGGATCTTGGAAATCATCACTCCCATTCTTATAATAAGAAAAATCTAGACAATATAAAAAATGAATGCCTTTTATTGGACTCTCCAGACAGCTAATGTTGCAGGGAAACCCCCAACCTGAAACCCAAACAGATGCATTCTCAGCCATAGCTGAGATGTTCTGTCAAGAAGCAGAAGCCCTGGAGCTACAAGCTGATTAAGAACACTTAAATGGTAATTTTGGTGAATAGCTGGGTACTGAGTGTGCAATATTGTGGAAATGAGAAACTCCTAGTATCCATGTTCTTAAAGAGTCTTCAAACTTTGGGGGTTTTACTTTCAGAAACCCCACTATGTTCTCAAAAGTGAAGATCTGAGAAAGTTACCCTTATGGCTCTGGCAGTAGGAGGGAAGAATAGTCATTATTTTTCAGGTATATTCCCAGAGACTTTTGTATTAAAAATGGCCAAGTATCCAATGGAAAAGACATCTCAGCTGGGGGGAAATCAATCCTCCTACTTCGGTCTCCTCTAGCATCCCTGTCTCACCTAAAGGAAAGAGAGTAAACATAACAGGCATCAGGCCTCAAGGAAATGGATTGAAAGTGCTGCAACCAGAAAAGAGATGAAAGGGAATGGGAAAAAGCTCTATTACGAGAAAGATCACAGCCCATAGACAGATTGTAGAATAATCTTCCTCCTTCACACCTTACCATCATGCGTACAGAATTCCATTATAACAGTTTACCACTGAAAAAGCTATACACACAGACTATCTCAGAAGAACTTAGGGTAGGACAAAGTCAAGAGGGATGACAAAGACAGGGATACTAAGAGGAATTTGAAGCTTTTGGTATATACTACAAAGGTTAAACTATAGCTACAGCAGGCATCAAACACAGCCCCCAAATACATGTAGGCATATTATATTCAAACTGCAGAAAACCAAAGATAAGAAAAATCTTGAAGTCAAAAGGAAGCAATAAAACAATGTACCATACCCACAGATGAACAAGGATTACAGCAAACTTCTCATTAGAAACCAGATGAACAAGAGTAGAATGAAAGAAGACTGCCAACCTAGAATTTCATATTCAGAAAAACAGACTTCGGCATCTCTCTCCTCCCTGGAAGTGTAGGATTGGACTGAAAAGTAACAACCGTCTAATCATATGGTGGTTCCTATGGCAACCAGTTGCCATCCTGAACTATCTAAGGACCCACCAAGAGTCACCTAATTAGCATATATTCAGATATGGTAGAAAGAGGCTTGTTCTAAATAACAAAAGATGCTCTTCTCACCCTTATCAAAAAATTACAAGGGTATTAAGAGCTCTATGCCAGTTATTGGGATGAAGGCTAAAAATGAATTTCTTATTAGATTACAATATCACAATACTTTAATATTATACTAAATAAGCATTAGTATAATTATTATACTTTAGGCTTTGGAGAAAAAATTAATATTTTGGAAAAAAATATTAACATAGATATTGGATTTGCTGCTAGAGTATGATGTGGAACCACCCTGAGCTTTTTTCCATTTCCATGTTATTACATATGTTTGTGTGACAGTCAAAGAGGCTATACTTGTATATAGCCAAGAAGTACCTGGGACATAGTGACTCCAACACATGACACTTACTCCTCTCTCAGGTGCTACTACTACTATTACTGCTGCTGCTGTTCGATCTGTCATTAAAATTTGTAAAACAGTATACTTGAGTAAGTTTTAAAGTAGACAGCTTAAATACTTTTTTAATATAAAGAATGAAATAAAACTTTATTGATGCATAAAATAGATGCTGGCTTGAGGAATTTGGAGAGATGTGAGACAGGACTAGGTTATGGGAGCGGGAAAGACAAAAATCTTGGGATAATTTCCAAAAGAGAGTTGCAGTCCTTCCTATGTGCTTATATATCATTTTCTGCTTACTTCCATTAAACCATTTAATTAGTTTGGGGATTATTCGCATCCGTGTTGATCTTTAGAGATTCATGATTTGCACAGAGAAAAAGTGTTTGTTTGTTTTTTATTCTTTATATTCACGGAGTAAACCCAGAGCCTACCACTTAGTAGGTACTCACGAAATACAAGTTAAGCAAATAAGAATCCATGTCTAGGATTATTTATTTTTTTTAACTATATGGCTGTTTTATTTAATTTTGACCACACTCCAAAAACACAAAGATATTGTCCATAGGTTTCTAAAAAGCATATTTGATTTTCCTAAAAATTAATGCCACAAACTACAATAGCATCTCAATGTGCTAATTTATGGGTCAGAATACCCATCTTTCTTTTATTCCTTATTTTTACACATTTGTGTAATTATTCCTTTCCATTTTATTGATATGCGGAGGTTCATGTTTTTAAGATTTGTTTTACTCTATACAAAATACTTATTAAAGTTGTTCCAATATATAATATATTTTTGAAATATGATAAATTTTAATTAATTTCCTACTTTATCCTTTTTCCAGAAAAATTAATTTTCCTGACACTCATCATTGGTAGTCATTATATGTATGGCAGTCATAATCAATAAATCACAGTCTAAAATAATCAATAATCTTTCCACATTTTTAAAGTATATATTGATAAAACTTATATGCATTCCATATTATGAAGAAAAAAATAATAGAAAATAGTTCAAAACTAATGTCATTCAATCTAGACATAATCCTATTAGCCTGGACATGTACTCTAGTGTCCATGTTTAAAAACACTACATTTCTGTTAATCTTCTTTTAAAAATTACCAATGAAATACGTTTAGGGTAGAAATAACATTATAAATAAAAATAAATAAATAAATAAAATAAAAATAAAAATCTATGAGAGAATAGATTGGCTGTAATTCCACACCCTTCCCCCAACCACTGCTTTGTAATATATGTTTGTAAAAAAATGTAGACTCTCCTAAAACAGGCAATAAGCAAAATATTATCATTAAATGAAGAAAATCAAACCGCCGTGCCCATTCACATTGAGAATTTCCCAAACACCTGGAAGCTTTACATTCAGTTCACTACATATCAGCTTGTTGTCATAGTTTAGCAGCTACATTACATTATAATGACGTGGTAAGGAAGAGACAAAACTGTTGTTTCCCTGCTGACAAAGTAATCAATACACACCTGTTTTCTGCTGGGAAAACTGCAGCAGTAGATGTGATGGCATTTTAACCTGTAAGATGGTGACAAAGTATCATGCTGAAAACACATGAATTTGACAAACTTTCACATACTGTTTGCAAATTGAACACAAACAGTGGGATGCTGGCATATGTTACTATTTTCATGATGACAGATTATGATGCCTCAGGTAAAGGTTAGAATCATTCATGAAAAAGAAGAAGCAAGTCATGAGACAAGGCTATGGGGTATATACTTCATGTTTTCTGATATCTTCCATTTTCTAATCTCTTTAATTTTATATATAAAGTTATTTTAAAAGCAAAGAAGTTCAGTCAACAATATTCATAAAAGTAGAGAGATGGAAAATATGTTAGACTTTTGAATTTGTATTATTATATTTCAGGCAAAATTAAAATATCTGAATATGATATTTTAAATAATTGTTTTAATTTTCTTTCAAATTAGTTAAGTAATACATATGTAAATATAAGCTCTGTCTGAATGTAGGCACACCATCAGTTACTTTTCCTCCAAATTAGCTTGTATGATCTACATTGTTAGTCTATCTCATGCAACATTGAATAAATAGGCCACCTGAACAAATGTTTTCTTCTGTAGAACAAAATAAACAAAAACAAAACTATATTGAGTTTTTGATAAATTACATTTTGTCATTTGTTGAGTGTTCTTTAAAAGAATGTTATGTTTTACTTTTATGGTGGAGGGAAATTCAACAGCCTTTTATAAATGTTAAAAATTGTTATTTGTATTGGCAACTTTTGTAAGTATTCCTCTTCATTAATGATAACAAATGAAATTTCAAGTTTTTATATATTTATCAATACATTTATTGATATATTATTTTTCTTCCTATACAATCATATAAATATAAAGTCTATCTTAGAGTTCTAATTTCCTAAAGTTGATCTAAAGACGATCTCTAACTAAAACCATTGCATTTTGAAAGAATTACATTATAACTGGGGATCATTTAAAATGATGGCTTTCAACCGTATTTTTTTTGGAAAAGGAGCCTATAACTTTTCTTTTTGTTGTTTATTTTGTGTATTATATTGTAGCATTTAATTCAGTTGTTACTTATATAATTTATGTAATGCTGTTTTCATCCTGTACTAAATAATAAAGTGGTTCCGAATGTGATGCAAAAGATCATAATTACACGTGGTTCTGTTTAGAACAGGAAATTGTCAATGCCACTGTAACAAAAAAGAAGGTAACGAAACCTGAGATACCAAAAAATATTAACTTTCCTTTTTAAAAGTTTTTTTTGCATATGATAAAATCAATTGATCGTCTGTAGAGATTATAGGAGATATGGCTTCGAACATTTCTTTTGTTCTAATTAGCTAAGAGACCCCTCCATCATTTGCAACTCATAATGTGCTATTTACTGAGAGACCAAGTAATTGTTCTGTTTAGTTAACATTCATGCCTTATTTGTGAATCCCAAAGTTTATCCTTGGATGACACCTTCCCTGACTCCTATTTTGTTCAAGTATTTTATTCTTATCTGAAACTGTTTTTATTTATTTGCCTTTGGTTTTGTTGAGTTTGTAGTCTGACTTACTAAAATAGAATGTAAGAATACTTAAAGGCCTTGGTTATCTGATTCATTGCTGTTTCCAAGATGTCAAGAACAGTGCATGATGTATATTATATACTCACCAATTGAAGATTATTGGAATAAAAGAATAAATAAATGAACAAATGAATCATCTAAATAATAAAAAAGTACCTAAGAACTTTACCCACATTGTCTACAATATGTAACTTTTATTTTGACTATCCTGTGGCCATTTATTAGAACCTAATATAACCCTATGTCAGTGACAAGGATACTGTCAAAATCTAGGCTAAATCTCTGGGGCCACCAAGAAGTTCTAGTCAGACATGCTGACAAGACAGATATTTATCCTCTCTACTTCTTTTCCCCAATAAGTTTATTTAGGGATACAAAATAAAGCCATATTTCAGACTTGGATATTCACTTATACATATTTATGTTTGCTCTTCTTAAATACCCTATAGTAGTAGAATCTAGAGTGAGAGTTATAGATTCTTAATTCAGTATGGAAGAAAATCTCATATAAAGAAAATTATTCTTGAAAATACCTTATTAATCCATAAAGTTTCACTCCTACATACCTTCCCACAATCGATCCAACCTAGCTAGTTTTCATTCTAGTTTTAAACAGGTCGTTATTTCTTTAGATCAGTAATAAGTACTATAATTGGCTTGCTTTAAGGGCCATTTTGGTTAAAGAATGAACTTTAAACATAAGAATCACACTTAGCATTTTGTCAAATTTACAGTGTCAGAGAACACAGAGGTGCTTATTACAGCCTGAAATCTTATGTTCACTCTAGGCATATGCTAATTGAAAGAGTGAAAATAAATTCCTGCACAACTAAACTTATTGTCTCTACCTTTTTCTCTCAGGAGTAGAATTCACACCCACTGTAATACATCAAGTTACTTTTAGGTCTACCGTTTCCAAGAGGTAAAGAGAAGTTGTTTCTTGCCTTGAATACAGAGACTTATTATGAGATTGAACAAAGCCACAATACCACTTTACACTGAACTACCCTTATGTCCCCTTGTTTGTGTTTGTTTTGGTACATTTAGCAGGCCAGCCTGTGCTTGACTTGTGATTGGTCCATCTCTACATTCTTAAATCCAGCTGTCTTGGGATATGACTCTGCCGAGGCCTGGTCTAAACCATCTGCTCTGACTGTCCGGACTCCTGTCTGCCCATCATGATAAGGCTAAGTGACATTTTGGTTTTTGTCACTCTCATGCATATTTGAGGTTTCCAAGTAAGTGACTCTCAGATAAGTAAAATATTACAGTATCCCAATCAGAGACAATTATACTCTGATTCCACTGATATTTGAAGTTATTTCCAGCTATACAAATCTCCAACATAAAATATGAGACTTTGTTTTAGCTGACAAAATTGACAATAAACTTTGACAACCTGAAGTATATACAAAGTAGACCAGCACAATAATGCTAATTTTTATGACTATATTTGAGAAGCAATATCTAAAGAAACTGACATGTATGTCCTGGAAAACAAAATATTAAGAGTAACATGTTAGTGGTGACTTCATCTTGAAATGAAAAACACAGTTTAAAGAAGGAGGAAATTCTTTTAAAGATGCTATAGCCTCTTACTGGTGTTCATCATTGAAAAACTAACTCCTATGTCAGTTCAGCTTAATAAATGCTAACAGAAATCCAAGCACTTGACTGTTCTCTGAACTTAGAGCCTCAGCACTCGAGGGAGTGATGTTTAAGAATTGTTCATATGTATAACATAGTTATGCTATTTTAAAAACCCTGACAACACTAAAAATATTAAAAATTCTAAGTAATCACAGAATGACATGTTTTCTAATAATTTCAGATCAGAGAACTTTAAATCCATGGTAAATATAAAAGCAAGAAGTAGGTTTAAAGTTCTCTGACTTTGAATAACTAGGAAACATGAATCTGTTATTACTTAAATCTGTTATATAGGTTAGGTTAATGGATTGGAGAAGTACATTTTGTCTTTGTTTTCAATCTGCTTCTTATGTATGAGCCATATTTATAACTGGAACATTTTTTAAAGAATAAAATTACAGTGATTCTTTCTTTGAGAACTTATATTTACAAGATATACTTATCTGACTGCTATGGAGTTTATTCATTGTAATTAACATGTGACAAGACCTTCTGCTGATTATATTTAAAACACTCAGCAACTTGCAAATATGTTTTTCTTAAAAACAATGTAGAATCCATCATATTTTAACTGCATTTAGAGAATCTGTGGAATCATAATGCCCATAGCAATATAAAAGACAATGTAATTGATAAATATTTTAGTTGTTTAATCTAGAATAAAAATTACTTCATTGAGTGTCAATTAGTTTTTAACAGACATTTTCAAAACAAATTTTAGAGAACGTATACTGTAGGAAATATAAAATTATGTTGTGAATGGAAGTTTCTTTCACAAATACACATACCCACATACATACATATTTGTAACTACACATATATAATAGTTTAATATATTTTTCTGGTATCAGTAATATAAAAGGAGAGAGAAGTAGCTGAGTAAAATAAAAGCAGCATCTAGGAATAATAGCCAGAAAGACAGATTAAAGATTTGAATGAGATTCAGAAAATAACAAAACTAGAAACTTTTCTCTATCTAATGCATAATTTAATTTTCCACTTGTAGGAAACCATAGATTATTTAATAGAAAATGTTCACCAACTTGTGAAAGGGCATACAATGTTTATTTATCTTTATTTCCTTTCTCTTCTCACTAAAACAAGATTGGGAGATGTGGAGTGAGAGACCCAAATCAAAAATATGTAA
>NW_024354500.1:3748884-3888909 GCF_902729225.1 Pteropus medius | reverse complement strand
CACACACACACACATGTATATATACATATATATAAAAATACACATATATACATGTATATACATATACATTATATACACATATACATGTATATATGTATATATAATTTTTTTAATTTTTATTTTAGAATGTTCTTTTTAATTAAAGGATAGTTGACATCAATATTATATTAGTTTCTGTTGCACAACAGTGATTTGATATTTAAATATCTTATGAAGTGATCTCCACGAAAAGTCTAGTAATCATTTGTCACGAAAGTTATTGCGATATCATTGACTATATTCCCTATGCTGTACATTACATCTCCATGACTAACTTATATTACAACTTTGTACCTCTTAATCCCTTTCACCTTGTTTGCCCATCCCCCCACCACTCAACCCTCTGGCAACTATCAGTTTTTTCTCTGTATCTAGGAGTCTGTTTTGTTTTGTTAGTGCATTTTAGTTGTTTAGATCTCATATATATGTGAAGTGTTAAAGTATTTGTCTTTATCTGTTTTATTTCACTTAGCATAATACCCTTATGTTCATTCATGTTGTCACAAATGGCAAAATTGTATTCTTTAATGCTGAGTAATATGCTAGTGTGTGTGTGTGTGTGTATTTATACCATATCTTTATCCATTCACCTATCAATGGACACCTAGATTGAATGAGCTCAAAGATATTAAAAATATTACAAGAAAACTACCAAAAGATAATATTTATTAAAGCATATGTAGTAAGATAGAGACTGTACAGTAATTATGTATGAAAGAAATTTCCTGGATGGAATTCAAAATGTACTACTCACTAATAACCAATGGATTATTTAGTATCTCTACATCAAAAAGGGAATTAATGCTTTGAGTGTAAAAATATTTAGAATGCCTTGTAACTATCTGAATCAAATAAGTAATATCATTATTACCAACAATGATAAAGAATACTTGTGTATTTTAAATATAACAATTGATTTTTCACATCTTTTAATTTCACTCTTTTGCCTCTTAACCTACTTCATGAAAGATTTTATCTACAGCATCAAAGAGATACTTTTCAGTTGAAAAGTCTAAATATAATTTATTCAGTTTCTTAAATTTCTATAAATTATCACTTAATAATAAATATTTAATCACCACAAGCCTTCTATTTATTTTTAAAACCTCAGCTCTTACCCAGTATACAACTGAGATCTAAACTTTTCTATGGCCCCACCAAAAAACAAACAGAATATATCTTCCTAGTTAGATTCATCATTCATTTATTCATTCTTTAAACATATATTAATTGAGCACAAATATTGTGACAGGTTTGATTGTCTTTAAGTATCAGTTATGTTCCATGCATACTTGCTAAATGGAAACTGAGTGGGCATCAGTTATCTCCATTTGTATAAAAGCAAGATTGATTATTGCTCTAAAGTAGTGAGTGCTATGTACTTTTCATTTTCCACTTTACTAAATCACAGTGTTTTGATGTTATTCTCATCTCTCGTTATGTAATAAGTATGTTACGGGCAGAAAATGAAATTTAGTTTCTGAGTTATAAATGGGGAGCCACATCTATATCTAATATCAAGGACCACCCAGAACCAGATACAAAAGGTTTTGAGCTTCACAGAATACTTGGATATGACCAGTGGTTGTCTCACTTGGGGAGGATGAATGTGACTAATGAGACATTGCTTTTAGCACCGTCCATAAATGATATTTTACATCTTCCTTTGCAGCTAAGATTACCAAAGGAATGAAAGGAAGGTTAACTGAATGGAGCTTTTGAAAAGCTGTTTTAAAGGGTTGTTCAAAGCTGGGAGAAGTCTTTTGACCTTCACATGTAATCATTCTTTCCCCACAAAATAGTAATTTGAAACAGAAGGTGGAAACCACTCAGTAAGGAAGGCAAAGAAGGGGTTATATTAAAAATAAAAAAAGGAAGATTCTGGATCTCTGATATCCATAGAGCTTCTATAACATCCTTAGACTTCAACTTTCAGAATCTTTTTAGGTAAGAGAAAGTACATCACTATCTTGAAAAGTCCAGTTATTTTGGATATTACATAGCATATTTCCTAAATGATAGAACATAAGAAGGACAAAAGAAGTAAAGAAATAGTTGTTGCTAATATTCTTAAGAGAAATTTAAGAATAGAGTATATTTTTAAACAAGGACAGATATTATCATTTTCATTTACAATGATATAAATGTCATTCAGCAAGTTAATTTTTACAGACAAATGATAAATCTTTAGCGGATACACATTTTCTATTTCAGATTATTTAACAAAAGCCATTTTCTTCTGTTCTTTTGATTAAAAAAAGAAAAAATGGCAAGAAAGTGTTTTAGAAAATAGCAATGAAATTATAATAGATAAAAAATAGTAACAACCAAAGAACAAAAATCTTCTGTTATTATAGAAGATTTTAAGATTTTATTTTAATCGACATTGATTGTTGCACTAATAAAAAATCCACACAAATCTTTATTATTTGAATATTACAAGTGATAGAATCACATGAATATTATATCTGTAACATGTTAGCTTATTTTCTGCCAATATTGAGAAGACAGAGCTTGCACTGTAAAATATATAAATAACTGCAAATTTTTATTTGGGATAATTTCTTGTTCTTTATGAAAAAGGAAGATTAATTGTGGTTCATGTTGGTAGCTTCATTTTGGCATCCAATTTAATATAATGGCTCTATGGATATTACTATTGCAATAGTAATAAAATTATTAAAATTGTTGCAAAATAAGGTTTTTAAGAGTTTCTGCTATTTGCCAGCCATAAAAAATTATTTGTCTTTCAAAAACTCATGGTAGGAATTATTAACTTCAATTAACTTGCATACTAACTTAAATCAAGGCAGTTACTTTCTCAAAGTTACGTATCTATAATATCTTAATGGAAATTTTACTTTCCGTTTTCAAACCTTAACTCACTCCATTATGTTATAATATTAACACACATTACTAGTTTATAGTCTCAAGAACAATGTCATTTGCACTTTAAATACTAAGAAGGAAGATCAGAGTATTAAAATCATAATTCCTTTTATCTGTCTGTCTCTCTGTCTATATCTACTTATCATTATCTATCTATCTATATCTATCTGCACCCACTGCAATTCACCTTTTTTGGTATACAGTTCTAATGAGTTTTGACAAATACATAGAGGCTTGTATCTTTCACCACAGTCAAAATTTTGAACACTTCAGCTAAGAAATTCACTTGTGCTGCTGTTATATAATCAATTTCTCCTATACTCTCAGTCACAGGCAACCACTGATATTTATTGAAATGGAATCATTCAGTAGGTTACTTTCTCAATCTATTTGCTTTCATTTATATTGCCTTATAGATTTATTTGTGCTATTGTGTGTATTAACAGTTTGTTCTTTTCTATTGTTAAACAATAATCCATTTTATGTATATACCACAGTCTGTTATCCAATCAGATTTTTTTCAATTTTTAGCAATTATAATGTTACTATAAACATTTGTGTATAGGTTTTTATATGAACATTTTCATTTTTTAATCATACAGTAGTTTAATTGTATATCAGTTTAACTTTATAAGAAATTGCTAGTTTTCCAAAACAACCATATCATTTTTCATTCCCACTAGCAATGAATGAAAGATTCAGTAGCTCAACATCTATGTCAGCGCTTGGTATTGTCTTTAAAAATTTTTATTTTAACTCCCCCTTTTTTTATAAACCATTGACTAGTGCAAATAATACAATCTGACATGAGGATTTAATTTCCTCCTTCAAAGCATATGTGTGCCACAAACTATGTAATTAGGTGTGTAAAACTGATTTTTTTAAACGTGTTTATCTTTAGTATAACTGACAATATCTTCAAAAGTGGTACGCTTATTTTAAGTTATATTCTCACTTTACTTCTGAGGTTTCAAGGTTTTTTTTTCAGTTTTATATAATCTCTCAAGAAATTCAAGTCCTATGTAATCATAATCACTATAAAAAAAGACACTAAATATTGTAGATACAAATTTTCATTTAGTCTTCACATACAGAGATTCGAAGCCAAGCATAAAGAGCATAGGTTAAAAAATGTGGTTAAACACATTACTAGATCAATTGTAGTCCAAATATATAAACATGTGATTTGAGATAATGTGCACACATATATACATACAAATATAATACATGTGTGCATACACACATTTATATACACATTTTAAATTTTTTATTTTTATTTTAATTATGGAAACAATTTTTTCTGTAGTTTTTTTGTGTTAAATGCATAATTGATTTTATTCTACTAATATTGAAAAAACGTTAAATTGTGAAATTATAAAATAAAAATATCACAAAATATATGTTTTAATTTAAAACTATGATTATATGCATCCAATATCAAAATCTATACAGAGAAAATTACCTACGTTTATGTAATTAGATCATATTCTACAAACAGTTCTCTAATATGTATATTTAAAACACAAATTACGGATTGGGAGACTATCTCAAATCTAATGGCAATTATCAACTAGGCGGTAGAATTTTTTAAAATATTCATCACATGAACATTATAGATTAATAAATATAATAAACTTAATTTTATTAAGGATTTTAAAAATTATCAGTAATTTTAGAGCAGTTAAATTGCATATATGCATAATGTCAAAATAAACAGCCAAGTGAGCATAAAATTAAACAATACTGTATTTTCAAAAAAGGTACACTTAAAATTCTTGGTTAATTTTGTAACTCACTGTCAATTTTTATAGTTATGCAAACTAATAGAGGAGTATTCATATCTCATGCTTCAGCACTCAAAGAATTATTGGTGTAAAAAATAATTACTTAAAATTTTTATGTTGCTTTCACAGAATAATTTTCTACTGATATAAAAAGGCACACTTTTAATTATTGATGTAAGTAAAACAATTACTTGTTTGGTTTTAGAATATACTTTAAAATATTTGTTTCCAAGGCATTGTTTCACAAAAGTAAATAAATATTTATAAGGAAAAATTACTTGGTACAACACCATTTTTCACTATAAATTTCTCATAAATAAGCCCCACGGCATTACTTAATACTATTATATTACTTTATATATTAGTTTAATTTAATTTAATTTAGTCAACTAGTTTTTTAAACCTTACTCTGAACTTTTTAAAAAGGTTTACTTTTTGCTCTGCTTTTTCCGGAATTCTTGTATAACACCCTGTAGGGGAGACATAGCAACCCAGAATCCTGCACAAACTCTCAGGGTGGTTCTGCTTCCTTCTTTCAGTTTCATCTACAATTCAACCTCCTCTAAGCTGCTTTTACCTGTTAGATTTTCTGTGCTACTCTTTCACTATGGTTGGCGTGTTATTTCAATAATTTTTAAAACTTGCTTAAAGATCACTTTTTGAATTCCACTTTTGCTCGTTTGTAATTTTAGTCATAAAGAAATAAAAAAAAAATTCTGCTTGCATTTAAAATAATACCTCTGATATGAATCTTATTGTTTTCAGTTAGTAAATTCTACCTGATGGACAATTACTTTTTATATTTTTCTGTCAAAATTTTCATTCTTATTCGGGGCGATAGGATAATATTAATTCTGACTGACTTGAGTCTCTTGTCCAAGGAAAAAATTAGTTAAACGATGAATAAAATTTAAAATTACTACAGTTATTTTTGGAGAGTCGAAACTAACTTTATTTATTTATTTATTCATCGATTCATTCATTTATTATACTGACATTGGTTAACGAAATCCAATAAGTTTCAAGTGTACAACTGAACAGTAAGTCATATATATCGAATTGTGTGTTCACTGCCCATAGTTAGATTTCTTTCTCTCACCACATATTTGACCCCTTTTGCTCAACTACCTCTCCCCTCACCCCTCCCCTTTCCCCTCTGGTAACCACTAGTCTATTGTTCATGTCCATGAGATTCTGTTTGTTTGTCATGTTTGTTTGTTGCTTTTAGATTTATATCCCACATATAAGTGATATCACGTGGTTTTCAACTTCTGTCTAGCTTATTTCGCTTAGCATGATTATCTCGAGGTCCATCCATGTTGTTGCAAATGGCAGTATTTCATCTCTTCTTATAGCTGAATAATGTTGTATATATGTACCTCAACTTCTTTATCCAAGCATCTATTATAGGGCAGTTTGGTTGCTTCTATGTCCTGTCCACTGTGAATAATGCTGCTATGAACACCGGTATGCATATGTCTTTTCAGATATATATTTTCAAGTCCTTGGGGTAAATAGCCAGTAGAGGGATTGCTGAATCATATGGTATAGATCAATTCTTAGTTTTTTGAGGAACCTCCATACTATTTTCCACAGTGGCTGTGGAAATTTTGCATTCCCACCAGCAGTGTGTGAGGATTCCTTTTTCTCCGTATCTTCTCTAACACTTGTTATTACATGTCCTGTTGATTACAGCCATTCTAACAGGTATGAGATAGCATCTCATTGTGGCTTTGATTTCCATTTCCCTAATAGCTAGTGATGTTGGGCATCCTTACATATGTTTGTTGGCCATTTGTATGTCTTCTTGAGAGAAGTGTATATTCAGGTTCTCTGCCTATTTTTTAATTGGATTGTTTGTTTTTGTTGTTGTTGTTATTGAGTTGTATGAGTTCTTTGTATATTTTGGATGTTAGACAGTTATCAGAGACATTGCTTAAAATATGTTTTCCCACTCAGATGGTTGTCTCTTTGCCTTGTTGATGATTTCTTTGGCTGTGCAGAGCTTTTTTGTTTGATAAATTCTTATTCATTTATTTTTGCTTTTACTTCCCTTGCCTTTGAGGTATTTTATAGCCTCTGTTGTTGGATGCTTAGACCATATTGCTTATGGTAGACATCTACTAGATGTTGAATGCAACTTTTACCAAATTATTTGCTCATCATGGTTTTTGCTGTATCTGTGTATCTCTAGAAATCTTATTACAATATATGATCCAATAGATCACAACTGTGCACAGAAATTCAGAGATAAATATGTAATTGAGCTTCCCCTGTTGCTTCTACTTAGCCAGGCTTTTGAATACTTAAGGGAGAAGACTAAGTTTCTGTAGTTTTGAAGCTGTCATAGACATGCCTGAGTACCAGATCTTTAATTCAGGTGGTCAGAGCAATTATTAAAACATTCCCACAAGAGCCTCCTCCTAAGCAGTGATATCCATAAAATCATAGGTTTTATCTGCTATATGTTCTAATGTGCACATTTTAATAAGTATATAAAATAAAATTAAAATGTTCAGCATTGTTGACATAAAACTATCTCACATGTCACACTGGCCAAAAAATTTGTAAATAGAAAGAATTTATAAAATTTCTATCATTTCCTCTAACCTCCTTTCTTCTTTAGACAGGTTTTTATTTTTATTTTTTTTCCTGATGATAGGTCTCTGATTTCTCTTTTCTTAGAGTATTTACTTCAGAAATCTTAAAATCGTAAATTCTCTGCCCCTTTGAGATGTGCATTTTGCTCAGCCTCATGCCAGTTTTACAATCCAGGCATGCCTTTATCAAGAACATGGGAGTCATCCCTTCACAATGTAATCATAAAGAAAGGAAGTTCTCCTATATTCTGGTCTCTGTGGAAGGATAAGAGCCTAACTTTGATATGCACGAATGGTTTAATCATATCCACCAATATCCTCCTTAATATTCTCCAGTTCTTTTCAACTAGCACACCCCTCTTGCCTTTGGTTTGGGGGGAATTGGACTCAGTCTGTCTTCTCTAGACTTCTTGCAATAGTCTTGAATAAAGTCCTCTTCGCCTATTTAACTCTGCCCAGTCCTTTAATTTTGTGTACTCTAGTTCTATTACAAGAAAAACTATTACATTACTGAGAAAACCTTAAAAGTTTGGAAACTGTCAATATATGATATCAAAAATTCTTCAGCTCTAGGATATCTAGCTAGTAAGTTGCTCTTTATTAAATTTATAATTGCTAGTAATTCATTATAAATAGCACTTGATATTGATAATATCATTTTATCTTATCTCTGTAGTCGAAGGTGCCCTAAGAATCCCCACCAATAGCCTTTTCTTACAAGCTCCACATTTGTATTAGCATTGCTTCCTAATTCAAATAAAGACATATAAGATATGAAAATGACAGAAACTTTTCTTTTGGAAAAGGGGACAATTATTATTGTTCTCTAAGTCTCCATTTTCTGATCTGTAAATGCTCTTGCGAAGTTTGAAGATTGAGGCAAATTACCCTGTAAATTCTTCATGTGTTATTTTAAAATATAAGAATATCTAATTTAAAAATAGTGGTTATTCAAAAAAATCTAAAACTTGATTCATTCTACCAAAGAGATATGTATTCACCATGCCGTAATTTGAAGTCATCATCAGTTAAATCATTTTCAGTTTTCTATAAACTCGATCATAAAATGTTCTTAAAAGAAAGAAAATAACCATAATAAAAATTGCTTAACAGTTTCTTTTCCAAGTATAAATTCTGATATCAATACATTCATATCGATAACATTCATATCATTACAAGGCAATGGCAACCATAAGTTGGCATATAAATTATAATATATTAGCATTAAGTATTTCGGAGGAAGCAATTAAATTACAATATGTAATGGAATGCTTTGAGAAATTCAAATATCTCTTATATCCTCATTATATTAAAATTTAGCAATATAGTCAAAGCACATCTTTATAACTTTGAGCTTTCTTACACTACACTAGAGAATTGTTTAATCTTTGAAAGTGGATTATAGAGCCATACTTTAATAAATTTTCTCAAAACTGATATTTTTTCTAAATTGAAAAAATTTACCTCACATATGTAATAATGATTAAAGCATGCATTTATTGCATGCAAACACTTAAAAAAAGCAAAACAAAAAACTACTACTCTATCTTTCATAATGTATTCTTCTCTCAGCTTGTCTTAACTTCCTCTCAAGTTTCTCCCTATTAGCACTCGTCACATTCATCCAGTTTTTTTTATTTTTATTTTTTAACGTTTCTCATTCTTTGGCTTTAGTTAGAAGATATGACTTAAAGTCACAGCTGTCATATATTGTGCTTTGAATTTTTTGAGTTTGAAAATCCTAAAATATAAGCCCAATAGAGATTAAGTTCCCATTTAAGCAAACGTCTTAGTCGCTAAACCTTGAGCTGTTAAAATATAATTAACTTTCAACTAAAATAGGTCTATTGACATTTTCCTGGAACTTATAATTCCCTAACATTGGGAGACTGAGGAGGAGAGAACCTCCTGGGCAACTAAAAATGGATTGATACTTGTGCTGTCAGTCTCAGTAGTAGAAAAAACAAGAGACAACGTGACTGTTTATTGCTGTTTTTTTTTCCTGAAGCACACATTCGTTCTAGTAAAAGTTTAGTCTTTTTTGCCCCTCAAAATGTAACTGTTTTGCATTTTCAAAAAGCATTTTAGAAGCAATATTAATTCACAATTAATATTAAAGTGACATTAGTTAACTATTTTTATAAAAGTGGATGGATGCTTGAAATATATCCTCATTTTCTAAATGTTAACATTGAAATTACTAAACTATTAATTTGTATAATTAAAACAGCACAAAATATCGAGAATTACAAGATCAGAATATCTACTTACTGAATTTATTTCCACAGCTCACTATAAAATAAGTTTGCAAATCTCAACTTTAATATAAAATATTTGATTCTGTAGCAGTGCTTTTTATAGTTAATTGGCTGCTTAAGTTATGTACATAGATAAAATTATAAATTAAAGGAATCCCAAGTCAATAGTAGGGGGAAAAATGTAGAATGAATATGGAATGTGGTGATGATGAGGTATATATGTATCAACATGTTCAATTATTTCCTCCTTGAAAATAAAATTAAAAATGATTCAAGAATGATACAAATTCAGCAGTTTTCTTGATCCATTGCTAAAATTAAGAGATAGAATAATCATATTACTAATACTGACATCATCATTTAATTATGTTGGGCATACATTTTGATTTTCCTCTATTTAGTATAAAAAATTGCTTTGGTTTAAAAATGTTCTTTTTTTTCCTATTTTTAAAATGTAACCGCTCTTATTTTAATCTATAATCTACTAAGGTATTGAATTATGTGGTTTGACTTTACACTATGTGAAGATTAAGTATTTCCTTTTGTTCTTTTCAAATTAACCTTCCATTAGTTTCAAGTGATCTTGTATTATGGAATTGCATATGAAAAGGATGTTATCAATTTTTACTATACCCCTCAAAATCTTAAATAACTCAATTATATTTACTTTATCTCTTCACATTTCCAGGCTAATAATCTTAGCTTCCCTACTTTCCTTTTGTATATGTGTAAGTTTCATTCTACTTTAACCACCATATGTGTCCTATTGTGAATTCTTTCATCCTTATCTTCCCCCAGGGAATGTATTCTAACTTAAGACAGTGCTTCACGTTGAAAGTCAATATATAATTATAACATATTAATACTATTAATTTGCATTTATATACCATTTCATTTATTCGAAGTGCTTTTCAGTTTATCTTTATAATATTGCTGGGAACTATTAGCATGAATTTGGAAAGAGAAAGTACAAAGAGGTTGAAACTAACCCAAATCACTAGTGGTTCATCTAAATCATTTTTTCTAAAAAATTAAAAAAATATATCTTTCATTTAAAAATCTATTTAAAATGTTAATTTGATTGATAAGAACTTACTAAAGGACATTGTTAATATTCTAGCAATATGAAGAACAAATGAAAAAATGATAATTTTGATAAACTAGTAAGACCACTTTTTTTAGTATGTGAGAGTGACTTAGAAAAGTATAACTTGATCATTTTATTTTCGATTAAAAATAATACTGTTTAAAGAATAATGAATTTACAATATGTTAAAACTAAAAGTTATTGCACTCAAAATTAATTGAGGTGACTTGAATCTTGCAAATACTCATTAGGCATCTAGATTTCATTTTTATATCCTGGGTAATGCCTCCTCTCCATTTTTATGTATGTTAGTGGGACCTGTTCTGATTATTTTAGTTATATGACCATATATGGGACTCTGGGTTTGGTGGAAATTTACATTATGAACCCATGGACTTTCTTTCTCTCACATTAGGTGTAATGTTTGAAGTTAAGTTCCGATGTTATGTGCAGCCTTGACTGGTGAAATCGGGAAAGCTTTAAATGGTGTAACCAATGTTTAATGTCCTCTCTCTGTGCCTACACATAAATTCCCCTAACTAAACAAACCTCCTTACCAAATGGAACAAATAACATTTCTTTTCATCATAGAGTAGCAGGTTTTAGTTCCATGCCAGCCCACAGCATGATTGATAGAAGCCCATGACATTCTCCTGGGGAATCAGGGAGCACCATAGCTTCCTGTAGATCTGCCTCCCACAGGCCCCGGTTCTTCACAGATTGTAGCCTTCGTGTGGCCCTGCTTAGAGAGCTGTGTCTTCCCCTCAACCCCGACTGCGGCTGTGAGTAAATATGACTTATAAACTGCTATCTATCTTATTTGTCCAGTGCCGGATATCATGTGTCTAGCCATCTCTATAATCCCAGGGTGGACATTATTACTTCACCAAAGGGGAGAAAAGTAGGTGATTACAACATCACATAATGATAATTCTTCCATCACTGGATACATTGTCCTCCAATGAGGAACGGCCATAAAGTGTATTTCATTTGCTAGCATGCCTATATCTCACACTGATTTATTTGAAAATTGTGAAGGTGTGGGCATTTACAAAAAATATAGGAGGGCTTTCTAAAGATATTGTTTCACTCCACAGTCCCCTAAGGGAGTAGTGTCTGAAAATTAATTTCTTCTGATACAGTCAAATTTTTATCCCATCTGCTGGTTTTTCTAGAACATACAAATGCCTGCATTTTTAAGAACTTTGGAGAAATCTGGCTAATTTTAGTTTGACAAGCAGAAATACCAAAAAGAGAAAACAAAGAATATCTCAGGAGTAGAAACAAGAAAAGCCTATTAATAAACATTAAACTCATTGAGAAGATTCTATGTGACAAATACTAAGACATTATCTCACTTACCCTTCACAATAATTCTAAGGAGCAGGTGTTATTTCTTCATTTAAAACATAAAGATTCTGATTCTGAGAGATACTGTGTAACCTTTTCAAAACACACACGGCTGGTGAATAGCAGTGCCCTTTTTGGTTGGTTTAAAAAATTTTCACATTTAGTTTTCATTCTACTAGAAAGCAAAAACAATTCAAAAAAGGGAGGGAAGGAAGGAGAGAGGGAAGAAGGAAGGAGGAAAGAAGAAGGAAGGAAGAAAGGAAGGTGTCTCGATCTATGCCAGCCACTTTGCTAGGTGTTTTATGTAGATTAGGTCCTTTCATTCTCACATTATAACCACAGGGTAGATGATATCCTTGATTTTTCACAGATGAGAAGAGGGAGGCTGTGCAATGGATTAGTCTTTCCATGGTCAGTTATCTGATATTTATAGAGGGTGGAAGCAATTGTGTCTACTTGCCAAACTTGTGATTTTATTCATGACATTACACTGCCTTTATGAGATAGAAAATATATTAAAAATGATTCAAAGATCAGGCTTTGTGAACAAAAACAGCCCAAAATGAAGATTGTGAGTGAAAACTTCTCTTTTGGAGAATGAAGAGAGAAAAAAAGATAGTAGCTTAGAGAATAATTCTGTAGAAGTATTAAGCCAAGAAAAAATAAGCATTTTTGGACCAACTGAATAGAAAAACATTTTAAGTTATATATTTGAATGTTCAAAATAGGAAAGAGATCATTGATGGAAATCAATTCTTAGAGAGATGAGAAAGAAGGAAATCAACACTTAAGTAGGAATAATCAGCCTTGGAAAGAAATACAGCAATAAAGGCCCCAATCTTCATATATCACTACATCCCACTGTCAAATTCTTAACTGCTTAGCTAGCATATTATCTGTGTTTTAATGGCAGACATTTGCCCATATTGCTTCTTTAGCTTGAAATTCTATTCTTCATATATACTCTCTTATAAAATTCTTCTCATCTATGAAAAGCCTGCAGATATATGATTCTTTTTCATGAAATAGTATTATTTTTCCCTTACAGAATTATTTTATTTACTTTCTCAGTTTGTACCTCTCTTTTTAAATTACTTCATATTGAGTCATAATATTATAACAATAACAGCTATGATATTACAGTGTCCTTAAGTACATGATACTATGTTATGTGCTTTCTGTCCAATACCTCATTTAATCTTAATACAACCTATATCTTCTTTTTATCAAAGAGAAAACATAGATTAAAAATAAATTTTAAAGTTTTTTTTATATCACACAGTTAATTATGAAAGAAAAAAGAATCACCACTTCTTCGTCTTTGTCTTAGTTCAGCTTTGATTGGAAGCAACAAAAATTCCACAGTTGGTTTAAATAAAAGAAAACAGGAGTATCATTGTAATGGCATATGTTTTACAAAATTATTGGAAAATCATATATCTGAGTTTTATTATAAAGTGGAATAACTCTATAAAGAACTTAGCAACAGGTAGCTATAGGCCTATACCTTCATGCTCTACTCCTAATGTGATCTCATGACCAGTTTATAATTTCTGCACCCCTTTGGAATGCTAGTCAAGAATGATACCAACAATCCTAAAGTGCTTTATATTATGAGACAAATATTTAGCAAAATAAACAAAAGTATCTTTTAATTAATCAACAGTAATTTTTTCGTTAAGACGGTTAATGAAATAAGTTATTCAGAGTTTACTTTCTTGCAAGAAACTACTGATTTATTTTAGTGAAGAGAGAAATGAATTGGAAGGTGAGAATACCATCTTACAGAACCTAAGCACTGGAAGAAAATCAAGGTCTCAGAGAATTAAGAAATTTGGAGTCTGATTCACTTTACCTGAGAACACACTATTGTCTTTCTTCTTGTCTCTCCTTCTCTATTTGGATTGATTTCATTCTTAACTCTTTCTGTTGATGAATTTTCTTTGCATCTCAAATATAGTTTTGCATGGCTTTCACTTAAAGTTTCTATCAGAGATTACATTACTTGAATATTAGTTTTATGATTGAAAGAAATTGATAAGTTCAGTGGATAAGTTCTCTCCATATCCAATCACCTAGAGTGAGGAGTTTACTGTCCTCCAGCTCTAAGAGCAATTCAGCAAGAGCTGGGGGATGATACGAAGTAAGGGCATGACAATGGGATGAGGACTCTTCATAAAGCAGGCACTGTGTGCCAGGAGTTTTCTCAAGTGGTATATCCTTATTCTCCTCTTAAGGCTGATACTAATAACACTCATTACCACTCTTATTTATAGGTGTATTTATAACTAACATAGTCATTAATTCGGATTAATAGTTTAGTAAGGCTATATAATAAGAAATAAGGATTTTTAAAGCATATAAAAGAAAAAAAACATTTCTGCCTTTTGATACTTTTTGTTCTTGTCGAACTCTGTCTTAAAATATGGCAAACCAATGATTTGCATCAGTTTTTTTACTAAAGGGAAATGATTCAAACCTCCATAATGATATCCTTATGTGCCTACGTAAGCCTGAAAAAAAATAATTTCAACATCATGATTGATGAATTTGCTGCTGTCTCAGGTTTTAAAATTAATTGGAGAGAAATGAAAATTATAATACAACTTGCTTTGACTGCACAGCATGCCTCCTATGTAAATCGCTAAATGAACACCAGAGGGAATTAAATATTTTGCAATAATATAAAAATAAATTTGAAATAAATGCAAAACTTTGGAATAAAATACATAAAGATTTTTCAGTCTATTATAATACAACTATAACAATTTAAAATAAAGAGATGTATTTATTGCCCTACAAAGTAATAGTGTTAGAAAAGGTTAATTAGGTCAAGTTTTAGCTCATTTTGTTTTATGCTTTTAGAATAATGTTATTTGTATAATATGACAGTCTAAATTTCATCAGATCTTATCTTTTATGTCCAACGTTTTGAGAAGCAGAAAGTCATTCTACATAATTTCTCAAAATGAACTGGTTCCTTTACAAAGTCAGGGCTCTAAATACCATGTAGAGAACCAAGAATTTATTTCGTGGGTATAGACAATTCAAGTAGATACCAAGTTGATCTGCCTGTTTGTCCTGCTTGTATTCTCTGTCACAGTGATTTCTCTTTTGAATGGATAATGTGCTTTTTAGAATAGTGATGTCAATACAGGCATACTTCGGAGAAATTATGCGTTGAGTTGGTTGCAGACCACTGAAATAGAGCCAATATCACAGTAACATGTCACAGGAATTTTTTGGTTTCCCAGTGCATATGAAAGTTACATTTACACTATACTGTAGTCTATTAAAAGTGTTCAGTAGCATTATGTCTAAAAACACAATGTATATCCCTTACTTTAAAGAAAACTTTATTGTTAAAAAATATTAAACATCATCTGAGCCCTCAGTGAGTCGTAATCTTTTTGCTGGTTGAGGGTCTCATCTCCATGTTGATAGCTCCTGACTGATCAGGATAGTTATAACTGGATGTTGGGAAGGCAGTGGCAGGTTTTTAAAATAAGATAATGAAATTTGCTGCGTCAATTGACTCTTCCTTTCATGAACAATTTTTCTGGAGCATGCAATGCTATTTGATAGCATTTTATGCATCGTAGAACTTCTTTCAAAATTGGAGTCAGTCCTCTCAAATTTTACCACTGCTTTATCAACTAAGTTTATGTAATATTCTAAATCTTTTGTTGTCATTTCTGCTATTGTTGTCTATGGGATCCCACTGCCGCAGTTCCCACCCTTTTTGGCACCAGGGACTGGTGCTCCAATGAGAATCTAATGACTGATGGTCCGAGGTGGAGCTGAGGTGGTGATGCTAGCGCTGGAGAGCCACTGCAAATACAGATGAAATGTCACTCTTTTGCCCGCCACTCACCTCCTGTTCTGCAGCCTGGTTCCTATCAGGCCACTGAATGGTACCTATCGCTGGCCCAGGGGTTGGGGACCCCTGCACTAATAAACTAACTTCTTTGAAGCAACTCAGCGAAGTATGTGACTCAAAAATTTATCAAAGGCAAACAATCAATTTTGATTCTATTATATTTATGGAAATATTTTTATATTTCTATATTAAGTCAGACATGGATATAAAAATTTTATTTGAAGTATTTAAATAAATACTTAAATACAAGTATTTAAAAAAATATTTGGAAAGATTTTATAGTTAGCAATTTGGTATTTATTCACAACTCACAAGTGATCATTAAGCATCTAAGAATTTTAAGAACAAGTTACAATTTGTTTTATCCTAGTCACAAAATAAAAACAAGGAGCAGAGCACAAGTAAAACTTTGTATTTCTTGAATGTAACCTATTTTGGGCTTTCACTGTTTTATGGACCGGCATATTGTCATTCAGAAATAATTTCACTGTATCAGCCAAGGCAATTCCCATTTAGATCCATATGGCCAAATTCTCCTATATTTTACTTTTACGTATTATATTAGTTGGTTTCAGAGCAGCAATGATCTTGGATACTTTTTAGTATATTTGCAATAAAAAATCATTTAACTTTGATCAAATGACAAGACTAATGTTTAACTTTGGTATCTAATCAACCTTAGAGACTCTTTACTGCTCCGTGAACTATACATCTTAACTGCTTCCATGCTGCTAAAAGTAGCAGGCATCCTGGTTATGTATCCGAACTGAAATGTCATTTCTTCATTACCAACTTCAGTGATCTCTGAAGACATATTTGTTTTGTCAGTCTTATCAGCAGTAAAATAACCTTCAGATACTTAAGCACAAGCAAGTTTAGTACCATTACATACTCAAATTTTTTTTTTTAATTTAACTGAAAAAAAAGTTCAAGTTTCAATAAGCAGATAACTTTCTAACCCATCTCCATGAGTCCTAACTCATGGAATTTCTAGGTTAACCTGAAGAGAACAAAGGTTGATTTTTATACAGATTCTTAACCTTTTGTTTAATATGAACAATCTGGAATTGAAATAAGTGATGCAAGATTAAGCCTTTTCCTTATTGCATCATTTTCCCTATCCTTTTCAATTTATTCTTTGTACCTTTAACACAACAGCAACTCATATAACCCATAGTAATTATAGAGTATTATGAAAGTAGATGAATGAGTATAACCCTATTCATGGGATACATTCCACCTATTTGCAGTTTGTCCTCACAAACTCCCAGGAACCTAATTAAAAATTTCACTTCTTATGAATTTGAAACACCTTTCAACTTATCAAATAAATCTGTTTATTCACTTGAGAAAAGAATACTGAGTGCCATGTATGTGCCTGTCACTGTATTAAACACTGAGCATATAATGATGATCACAGTATATAACTGCATGTCCACATGGAATGGAGAACTTTATTAGCCCTAACAATTCCCAGATGGTTCTGGGTGTTCCCAATATCTCTGCCAAAAATATTGATGGAGTTAGCATTTATTTGTGGTAGATAAAACAAATCGTCTCCTTGTGTAGATTGTATATACCAAACGAAGGAAGAGAGATTGTCAGTGTTTCCAGTTTTATTATTCAAATATATCTTAGCAAACAACTTAACAAACAAACAAACAAAAACCAACACCTATAAAATAGTTCTAAGAAAATAAATAGTAAATGTAGGTTTATTTAGGCCAGGTACTGCCCTAGCCCCTGCTGGTTATGGTGTTAACTATCCTGGGGGTGGGAGTTGGGGAATAAATAAGAACATCAAGATCATTTTTGATACTACTGTGATCATCAAATAAAGTAAAATAAGGTGAGTGATGACTGTAAAATAGAAACGTGTATATCCCAGAGGTTCCGAAAATTAAATAAATACATGGAAATGTATATAAAATCATGATGTCAATACTGATGTCTAGCATAAGTAATTTTACATTCTTAAATAAGTCACCAAAGAAATTTGTCTGAATGACACCTGGCACAGTGTAAGCAGTACTTATTACTTTTTATGAGTTTAAAATAACTTATTGTAATGAAATATGACCAGTTATGTTTGTTAACTAGGGCTGCCTTAACAAAGTACCACAACCAGGTGGTTTGAAACAATAGAAATTTATTCTCTAAAGTAAGAGTTCTACAGACTTGAAGTCTAAAATCAAGGTGTCAGCAAGGCCAAGCTCTCTTTAGAAGCTCTTTAGGAAGATCTTTCTTTGGTCTTTCTTGCTTCTGGCAGGCAATTTTTAGTCTTCCTTTGCTTATAGACTCACCAGTGCACCTTGACATGATATTCTCCCTGTGTGTCTCTCCTGTGTCTCTTTGGCCTCTCTTGTAAGGACACTAGTCATATTGGATTTAAGGCCCACCCTAGCCTGGTATGGCATCATAACTTGACTGCATCTGCAAAATCATATTTCTAAATAAGTTCACATTCACAGGTACTAGGAGTTAGGGATAGAACTTGTCTTTTTTTTTTTTTTTTTTTTTGGTTGAGAATGGAAGACACAATTCAACCCACAACAATTCTTTTTAAAACTATATGGTCACTACACAAATATTTATTGAATACCTTTTAATCATCTGGTCACTGTACCAGGTGCTGTTTTGAAAACAATTTTAAAACCTTCAGGTTATAAACTGAAAGACACTAAAAGTAATATCAGTGGTAGCTCTCTTGTGTCAGTTAACAAGTGCTGCGAAGTCCTAAGCTTGTGCTTAATGATGAGCATAATTTTATTGAATATGAAACTCAGATATTCAAAAAGTTAAGTATCTGTTAAATAGCGGGTAAATTGAAACTGAGTTCTGACACGGTTCATCCTGCTGTCAAATTCCTTGTGGTTACCATTGTATAACCCTTTTCCAAAATAAAATCTACAAACTATGTTAAAGAATGAGAGAGAGAGATTGAGTTACAGTTAGGCTTGGTCAGTAAAATACCACTACTCATGTCATTGTACACTTGATTTTGTGTTTATATGTAAAAACCATGATTATCATTGCATACAAACTGCTGTAAACTGATCTGCAAGGGGTTTAATTTTCTAGGTATTCTCAATAGTTCTTAAAATTGAGTAAAAAATAATATGATATAAAAAAATCATAGAATTACTTCTCAATAATTACTCCCCCAAATTAGCATTCTCTGTAAATGCTTATCATTCACAGCTTTATATAATATATGAATATGACAGACACTAACAAGATTATTTCTACCTGTCAGGCTATATAATAGTCAATAAAACTCTTTTAGGAAGATAAATGCCACATAAATTTTTTCTATAAAGTCAAGACAATGTTTTCAGTTTGATATTAAGTATCCTTATAAATAGTATAAACTTAAATTATTTTGATTATGTATGAAATATTTAATGGAAGAATATTTAATGGAAGAAATATTTAATAAGAAATGGAATACAAATAATTCCTGATTTCCATTATTGCTTAATCATTGGAAATATATAAGAAAGCATGTCAAAATGAAGATGATTACCTTTTAAAATAAATAATTCTGATTCATTGAGAAAAGAAAAAACTGACACAAAATTTAAGTATTAAATATTCAGCTCTATGCAAGCTCTTATCCTTTAACATTACAGCCATTAGAGAAACACAAAATTTCAATCATTTATTGCCGATTTTTCACAATGTACCATTTACTTACAGGAGAGCAATAAGGTAGGAGGCTCTTATTTCTGGACAAGGCAGTAATATACATCTACCAAGGATTGTACCCATACTCTTCCCAGACAAGAAGAATGGCTCATTTCAAAAGTTCTAACTTGTTGATTTAAACATACTGAGATGTACCAGTTGCACTCTCCTGTGATGTATCTTGTGTGTTCTAACTCAAACCAGCTACCCCAAGTCATAAGAACTACTAGAAAATATTTTTTTTTCTGTATTTTAGAAGCATCTTTTATGTCCCTCAGCTTTTGAAACATGTAGGAAAGAAATGTAGTTTCTATGGTGGAAAAAAAGCAGGGCCACATTTGTGAATGGCTAGTCAAATTTTTTTTTGCTAGTGAAGAGTTGTTTATAGGAATATTTGACACTGGTTATGAAATCAAACTAATATAATTGATATTCATATAGGCACAGTATTAAATTAAATATCTTTCCCTGAAATCTCTATGGTATACTGAGAAAGAACATAGTTCAATAATGACATTGGGGAAGGCAAGCTTCTATTAATTTGTTAATTCTATTTTTACATTTTATGTGTACCTAAAGATTCAATAATCACAAATATTTTATAAATCAAATAATAACAATAAATATATATGACTACTTATATTGTAAGAGGAGAAATATAGCTGTTTACATTCATGAATGTTATGATCTTCTAATCATAATGTACCTTTCCTTTTATATGCCAATGAAAAGAACACATACAAGATAAACTCTAAACATGTCTAAAAATTATTCCCGTGATAGAGTTTTGTAATATAGGTTAAAAGAATACATGAATACATACCCTTACATGAGAGCAAGCCCATTATACCAAATTGTATACTATTTAAAATGATTTAAAAAAAAATAACAAAAAAAAACCTTTTACTGGTGCCTGCAGTTAGAGGTGTAATTTGAATACCTAAGAAATCAATATCTGCTTTAGTATGTGATTACAGCCAAATAATTGAAGTATCAGACAAGCAGTGAACCACAGAGTAGTTTTTCTGTGCAAACAGCAGGGAATTCTAGCCATAAAAGTCCTCTCAGTGCTGGTGGATCTCAGGTTGTAATTACATAAAACTTCCAAATGTACTATTTTTTTCAGAAGAGCCTATTGGGGTAATCATTCAAGGGAAGAAAAAATTCTAAACATACCAGAATTGACACTTCATACTGAGGCAAGAAAGACGGAACTGTTTAAAAGTAAATTGACAAGGAAGATTCTGAAGGGCTCTCATTCACAGCACCTTAACAATGCCATCCTCCTGGTCACCTGGAGCCTTTCATGCACAACTCGGAGTACCTTAGAAACATTCAGCTTCATTCTTCACCAGATCATCAGGGATTGTACATTTTCTTTACTTACTTCCAAAAGCTTAAATCTCTCCTTCTGGCTTTCAAATCTTGTCTTGAAAATATTTTCTGATAGAGATAAATTCTTTGCAACCAGAACCACTTTACTGTTGCAGCCCCTGGGCCGGTGTGGGGGTAGGGGTTGGGGTGGGCACGATTCTTACTACCTCCTCATCTAGTAGTGTCAAGATTAAAGACACATATGCCTGCAGTGCCAGGAAGGTGGGGTTAAAGCAAAGCAGTGTGGAACAAACAGGCAATGAATGGCAATTGACACCTAGCTTCAGAGATTGGTGTGGACTATGTATTGGAATGTGATGAAGAGAATGTATTTCATATAAGAGGGGACACTGTTGCTCCACTTCATTTCTTTAATTGACTTTTTACATGTGTAAGAATGTGAGCTCATTTTTCCTGATCTTAAAAGTCTTCAAAAAGACATTGGAATTTCATACATTTCTGCAAGAAGTTCCAACTTGCAAATGCTGACAGCTATATTAAGAAAATTGGCTGCCAAGGGATAGCCATTTGTTGGAAGGTGATATATATTCCTTTTTGTTCAGTAGTCATTTAAGGCATAGGACTTACTTTTATTCTTTTATTGCATTCCTTACTGTATATCATTAGTAACTTGTTATGTTATATGTTATTACGATTACTAAATACATATTCTTAATATCTATGGAGTAATGCCACAAAACGAAAATATGCAACTATACTTTCTAATTCTGACTTTTTATTGAAATGAAACAATCTCTTTGTTCTATGGAAACAGAGCTATAGACTCTTTGACAGAAAACACTGTTAAAGTTACTGTTTAATGGAATCTATCCAATAACTTCAAGAAAATTTTTAATATTGATGTCATTAATTTCAACTCTATACTTATTAGAATGAGGTCATGATTTACCTCATATTGTTTGATTAAGTATATAAAAGAAACAATCTCAAATGTTATATGCCACATTGTCAATTTAGTCAATAATAATAAGAGTTATTGCATATATGCAGTAACCATCAAAAGTCTACATTTTAATGTCTGGTTGTATTCAGTCCTTTAAAATGTTCTTATTTTTACATATTAGATCCGTTTCTCTACAGCATGATGACATTTTTCTCAAATAAATCAAAATAAAAGCCTTTAAGTTTCAGGATTATATCTGGAATGTTGTTTAGTCCATACTAAAATAAAGATAAAAAGGGAGCAGAAAGTATTTTAACTTTTATTTTATTACCGTGTAGTTTTTCTTCCTCTTCAAAGTAGGAACTGAATAATACTAGAAGGAGTGTCACAAAATTGAGCTAAAGTTTAATGATTTATGGTATGTTAATATATGGGAGCCCATTACTAAGTAGTTTTCTATGAATCACATTGGTTTTATCAACCGATTTTGATACATGCCTGGTACTGTTAGTCTGTTCCTCTGTTTATAACATTTGAGCCGTTACCGCTTTTGGGTGGTTGAGTTTTGTACTTCCAAGCAGCACTAGAAAAATCATGAATAAACAAATCTTTACAGTTTATCTTCTTGATATTCAAGCCAGCCTAAATTTAGTTCCAAATTTGGTTGCTTTATCTCTCAATATGCATTACATGCTCAATATATGATCAAAATATATGCAATATAGGCATGATAAACATCTAAAGCACTCATCAGTTGTTTCAAATATATTTTTCACTTATGCCCCTATATTTGTTTACTTTCTATTCTCTTTCTCTTCCTGGAAATCCTTCTCCTTACTCATCATCTTTAAAAACTTTACCTACTTATAGTAAGCATTTTATTATTTTTTTTGTTTGTTCGACATCAGAAACTTTTTATATTTGATGAATCTTGAGGATGGCAAAGGTTGTCCCACACTATTAAAACTTAAAATAGCTAATATTTATAGCTCAAGTTCCCCATGCAGTGAAAATACAGGAGTGACTTTCACTTAGGAAGTGAAATATACCTACTCTGGATTTTGAATCAGAAGCTAAATATACCAAAAAGCAAAACTGAAGTGTGATCGTCTTGGCAGAAGTGCTAACAGTAATATCCTCTACAAACAGAAGTAATAATTATAGCAGATGCAGCATCTATTGGTCTTTTAATGGCCAGCTCACATAAAAAGTGCTTTTTTATGGCAAATTGTTGCATCTGATGTTTACTGGTTGCAATAATAGTATTTAAACAGACAAACCTGATGGTGTGATTTTGACTGTGGCTCTGGCTACATAGCTTTCTTTGTTTCTGTCTGTTTCTACAGCTTATCTCTTCAATCATCCTAGTATTCCTGTGACCAGTAAATTTATTTTCTATTTAACTCATTAGGAATCAGTTTTTATTGCTTACAATGAGGGAATTTCAGAATAATATAGATTGGTACAGGGCTAGGGTAGTAAAGGCAACTGATATCCAGCTGATGTTCAAGGAAGTTCTTTCTCTGTCTTATTAAATACAAAGATTATAGAAATAGTCTGTTTTTGTTTGTCAGGAATATTAGTATATCTTCCCATTTTCCTTCAGATTAAGCGAATTCTTAAATTCTGTGTCATAATTTGAATTTTAAAGATTTTAATCCTTTTATTTCATAAACCCTCATGTTGGTCCATAAGTTAAAAGTATTATATTGATAAAACGAGAAATCAGAAATTGATAACCAGTATTCTTTTGAGAGTGAGGAATATATAATATGCAGAGTTTTGACCCTTCAGCAAATCATCTGAGGAAAAGCAAATTCTGTGTATGTTGAGAGAGCTTCCCCAAAATGGGGAACAGATTTTTTTTTAATTAAATCTATTGGTGTGACATTGCTTAATAAAATAACATAGGTTTCAAGTGTACAGTTCAATAATACATCATCTGTATATTTCATTGTGTGTTCACCATCCAAAGTCAAATCTCCTTCCATCACCATATATTTAGCCTCCTTTACCCTTTCCTCCCTCCCCCCGACCCGCCGAACTTTCCTTCTGATGACCACTAAACTGTTATCTGAGTCTATGAGTTTTTGTTTGTCTTTTTCATTTGTTGCTTTTAGTTTTGTGTCCCACGTATGAGTGAAATCATGGTTCTCAACTTTTTTCTGTCTGAAATTTTGCTAGCATAACAATCTCAAGATCTAACCATGTTGTTGCAAATGGCAATATTTCATCTTATAGCCGAGTAGTACTCCATTGTATATATGTACCACGTCTTCCTTATCTAATCATCTAATGAAAGACACTTTGTTTCCATATCTTGGCTACCATGAATAATGCTACAGTGAACATAGGGCTGCATAAATCTTCACGGATAAATGTTTTTAAATTTGAGGGTTAGATATCCAGAAGAGAGATTGCTGGATCATATGGTAATTCTGTTCTTAATTTTCTGAGGAACCTCCATACTATTCTCCATAGTGGCTGTACCAATTTACATCCCCACCCCCACACACTCTTCAATACTTATTATTATTTGTCTTGTTGACAATAGCCATTCTAATGGGTGTGAAATGGTACCTGATTGTGATTTTGATTCACATTTCTCTAATAGCTTGTGAAGTTGAGCATGTTTTCATATGTCTGTTGGCTATATGTATGTTTTCTTGGGAGAAGTGTGCATTCAGGTACCCTGCCTATTTTTTAATTGAATGATTTGGGTTTTTCTTTGTTGCTATTGTTTTTGTTGTTGAGTTGTATGAGTATTTTGTATATTTTGGTTATTATGCCCTTATCAGAGGCATCATTTGCAAATATATTCTTCCATTCAGATGGTTGCCTCTTTTATCGATGGTTTCTTTTGCTGTGCAGAAGGTTTTTAATTTGCTATAGTCTCCATTAATTTATTTTTGCTTTTACTTCCCTTGCCTTTGAGGTCTAATTTGTAAAATCCTCTCTAAGACTAAAGTCCATGAATTTAATACTTATGTTTTTCTTCTATGCAATTTATTGTTTCAGGTCTTATATTTAGGTCTATGATCCATTTTGAGTTAATTTTGGTGTATGGTAGCAAACACCGGTCTAGTTTTATTCTTTTACATGTGGCTTTCCAATTTTCCCAGCATCATTTATTGAAGAGGATTTCTTTTCTCCATTGTATATTTTTGGCTCCTCAGTTGAAAATTATTTACCCATATGTACGTTGGTTTATTTCTGAGCTCTCTGTTCCTTTGAACTGTGTGTCTATTTTTCTGCCAATGCCATGCTGTTTTGAATATTGTGTATAGCTTATGTCCTGACACTCAATATAGGGGACTTGCTTGGTAGACTACTTTTATATTTGAAAGACATTATATGACATACTTAGATGTACTGAAAAATTAACCAGATTACCCAAAGGACTAGCAGCTTTGAGGAGGATGCAGTACAACAGAAGTCTCTTCATCTGGTTCAAATTGAAGTGCAAGTAGCTTGTTGAAAAGATTGTAGGATCTAGAGCATGGCTTGGCAAACTTTTATAAAGCAAGATAGTAAATATTTTAGGCTTGTGGGCCCTATAGCCTTCCACAACTGCTTAAACTTGTCACTGTGGCATGAAAGATAATTCTTAAACAAATAGACGGAGCTGTGTTCTAACAAAAATATATTTATAAAAATAGGAAGTGTGACTGTGGGCTATTATTTGCTGATACCTCATCTATAGGATTCAAGTAGGAGTGAATAAATCTGAGGAGAAATTAATTCTCAGTTAAAAATATTCTGAAAATCTACTATACTAAATAAGAAGTCTGTTAAATAATTTTTCTCCACCATTTAAGTAAAATGAAGGTAGCATTATCTTAATTGTATGTAAAATTTAAATATATATATAGGATCTCTACTGAAATATTTAGGGGTAAATTGGCATGAAGTCTGTAACTTACTTTTAAATAGTATAGGAAAACCAGAGAGAGAGAGAGAGAGAGAGAGTGTCAGAGAGAGAGACAGAGACAGAAAGATAAAGAGACAGAGAAAGAGAAAAAGAGAGAACACTAAACCAAAAAAGGCCGAAAATGACATTAAAAAAAAAATCTAGGTAAATTATATAAGAATGTGCACTGAAAAGTTCAACTTTTTTCTAAGTTTGAAAATGTTTAAAATAAGCAGGAAAAACATTGTAAAACAAGAAAATCACAATACTGTTATTTAGATTATTTTAAATAGCATTAATTCAAATTATTATGAATTTGAAACCCTGGACTATAATATCAGCTGACCTGAAGTTAGTATTTATGAAGCAAAAAAAACTTTAATAAATAATTTACCATTTGCTTTAATCATTGGAGTTCTATATTCTCTAGCTCTTTTGCTTCATAAACTTATTTCTTTTTTATAATTTTAATACCTTGATGTTTAAAATGTAGAACACATTGTAATACATACTAAATATGTGAGAGTTATAGAAAAATCTAGGATTAAGTGTTGAGACATATCTAGCACTTTACACTTTGCAGGAAAAGAGAAACAAATGTTTCAGGTCATCTGACCCTTCATAGTACACGTGATACTAGAACAAAATTGAGTGGCCTGCTATAGATGTGTTAATTAATTTGAAATTCTTTCTTAGATAGTATCAATTGTTAATTCACTTGTTTCTTAGTCTGAGTTTATCACAACTTCAATTTATGCATCCACATTTACAAACAGATAAATTAGGCATTGGTTAGTCAGGCCGAATTATGATTAACTACAAATCTTACATTTCATTCTAACACAATTATTTCCACTTTGACATTTAGCAAAATAAAAGGAGTGTACCACTGAATTCAGAAAAGAAGCTATTTAGATTTAATGGCAAAGTAAGAGAAGTTCTTTTAAAAACCAAAAGACATTAAGAGATCATGGCTATGATACTAAAATCTAAGAATATCACAGCGTAATTTAATCTCATTTATAATGTGAGGAACACATTTTTACGATTTTTATTTTATTTTTATAAGTTGCAGTAGACCTGGCAGAGAAAATACTAAATTTGCCAATGACTATTCAATTTGATGGACTTTTAACTTTGTATATGAATATAAAGGAAGTAAGTCTGGAAATAGTAGAGGAAAAAATTACAAGTATGCTATATTTGCTGCGCACATATAATTGATAGAAGTAATAAACGAGAAATTCAAGGGAAAGTACTAGAATGATAGATAAGCAGTTTTGATGAGTGGCTTAATCTTTATGGTATACATTTTTCATAATTTGTTCTAATGCTTAGAAAGATAATATGTATATTCTCTGTATTTGAGACTTTCAGAGGGATATGATTTCTTTCCTTCATCTAACCTTGCCTTTTCTGTCAACTCTGATGTTTCCTAAATTTGCCCTAGACCCCCTTATTATTTAGCCAGAAACTTTTCTCCCGTGTTTTCTCTTTTGGATCCTCACTATAATTTGAGATATATTAACTTTGTTTTACAACTAATTTCACTCATTATGTTGTGGTTTGGTCAGAAGGAAGACAAGTCAAATGGCCCTTTCAAATGAATATATGTATATGAGTACAGGTTTTTAAAAATCACAAATTCGTTACAACTCATAAACACTCTAAATAAAAATAGCACCAGGCTTATCTATTGATCTGTCACTTCTAAACTGTGGTAATATGTAGAGGATTGAGAATATATTTTCCTCTGTTTCTGGAATCTATCCAGAGAGAAAACAAATTTAGAGACATCTAATGTTCTAATCTGATAGCTACAGTTAAAACTTTGACAAACAATTAGAAATTTGGCTATTAAAGTATCATAAAATTATTATAAGTTGATAACTCATGTGTCCTGGACAAGAAAGGCAACAAATTATAGCAAGAGAATTCTATGGGAAAAAAATATATTGTCAATAATATATTCATTAAGGTAGATGCATAATGTGAGATAGGAAAATTAACTGAACTAGAATCAGCAGTAATCCTTTCCCATTGTGAAAACATCTGACATTGCATAAATTACAAGATAATATAAAAGTTTAAACAAACTTAAAATCTCTAACTTCTATTAACTTTAGTTCCAAAAGACAACCATTAATATTTATTGAATATTCGAATATACTTCTAAAACACTTTATCTCTCCATTTCCCATTTTCTCCTTTATTCTTTCATTTTTTCAGCTTTATTGAGGTATAATCGACAAAAATATTAAAGTGTACAATGCGATGATTTGATATATGAATGTATTGTGAAATGATTCCCACAATTTAATAACACATCCATCACCTCACGGTCACCTTTATATTTTTGGTAAGAACACTAATATCTACTGTCTTAGTGAATTTCTAGTATAATTGTTAGGTTATTAATCTTTCTTTTCTAATATATAAATGTTTATCTATTCATGTGGTCCATTATATATGAATGAGAAAAGAAGCAATGAAAAATTTACTTCCCAATTTAAGAGGCATGCTAGGTGTTATCAGAGTCCTGCAGAGAAACCGTATGACTTGAATATATAAACCATTAGACTACATTAGGCTGAGGGGAGGGTTCAGTTTTATTTATGTTTTTGGAACCAACTCTTTTGTATATTGCCAACAATAGGGCATATGGAGATATAAGGAATAAACTTTAGAAGGTCATCACCAACACTATTTTAATTTTGAGTTTTACCTTTTTAATACTAGAACACTTAGGTAAGTTTGAGTCAATAGACTGGATTCATTTCATTCTCGCCATCATTTCTGGCCACTGCTGGCGGTATCCAGGAAAGATAGTGAAGACTCCATTAACTCAGATGCTGATAATAGCTTTGAGATATAACAACAGGCACTTGTGTAGTTCTTCCTGCTTTTGAATACTGTAACTTCCATTTCTGTCTATAAATTTAATCTGTACAATTTCTCAGTTGGTTAAATACACACACACACTCACACACAAAATCTGGAAAATCTATTCATCTATGTTTACCTGTGTATACAAAAATGTCAAACATCACAAGCCCATTAGATTTTTGTGTATTTAACTAACAGTCTTAACAACTAATTTTGTTGCCATATTTCTCTCACTTGTTTTTTCTGAGATTGTCATTAGATTTTCTTTGATTAATTTTATATGAAAATTGTATGAAGCTTGAAATATTCTTTATGCTTATTTTAAATGTGACATTTGTATTTTAGTTTATTCAAAATTACTCAGTTTAATAAGATATATTTTTCATAATGCCCTCATCATTGAGCTATTATATTTTAAAGAATAAATCATCCTGTTATTATAGATTGCTCAATATTTTTTTCTTATGGCTACAGATATTTTAATTTGTTCTTATGGATATGGTAACTTTAAGTAATTTGTTCTCATTAAGTAGCTCATTTTTTAATTAAAATATTTTTATATTACAGCAATGCAATTTTAATTGCTAACTACCAGGAGTTAGGTCAAACTTCACAGATTAAGGGCATAGTCTCCCGTAAGACTGCCTTAAATCAGACACCAGCTATATTTGGAAGTCCCAAGCCAAAAACACTCTGATCAACTGGCTACAAATTTGGGGGTTCCAGCTACCCTTTCAGATTTGATAATTAACTAAAATGGCTCACAAAACTTAGGAAAGCACTATATGTAATGATTACATTTTTGTTATAAAGCATAAAAATCAGGACAAGCCAAAAGAAGAGACTCATAAGGCAAGGTCTTATAGGGCCCCGAATTTGGATCTTCTGTGTCCTTCCTTCTTGGAGTCAAGGTGAGTCCTGAGGATGAGCAATCTAGATGCCCTCCTGGCATATCATTGTGTCTCACCATCTGGGAAGCTTACCAGAGCTTTGGATGTCCATAGATTTTATTGGGTTTTAGTACATAAGCATGGTTGATTGATTGAATCATTGTCCATGGGCTTGAACTGAATCTCCAGTCTCCATTTTTTCCCAAGAGATTGAGTTGATGTCATGTTACTCAAAATCCCAACTTTCTAGTCACATGACTGGCCTTTCTATTATGGCCATCCCCCACTTAAAACAATATAGTTCCCTACCTGAGTCACCTTATTAGCATAAATTCAACTGTAGTCCAAGAGGCCCATCATCAATAACAAACACACTTCCCCCAAATGGAGAAATTCCTAGGATTAGGGGGTTCCATCCCAGGGAAAAATACCAGCCATATTCTGTTTACACAAGAATTATACTAAGATCTCGCTGTAATATATTAAAGAAAACCATTTAAATAAATGTTATACTGAGAACAACTCAATGGATCTTAACTATAATCTCGATTTCAATCAGACTAAATGAAAGTTCAATGGGTGTTTTAGAATAGCCTATTATAGCTATCACGTTAATGGGTAGACAAGCACTAATTCATTAGAATGTCAATAACTTCTAACATCGGAAGTATTCATATGCGTGTAGTCTAATTGAGCATGGTCAAAAGATTAAATCAAGCTGATTCACTGTGGCCCATTTTTATAACCCTCTGACCATAAGGGAACCACAAATACCAGTCTCATTATTCACAGAACCATTTTAGGAAGAAGAGAAACTCAGTTATATTTATGCCCTGTCTAACCCTAAAATTTAACCATCCAAATGTTATTTAGAAAATTGTTATATCCCACATCCTTGTCTCCAAGTTGATCAACAGTATTTGAGAAAAAAAAAGAAAAATTACCGAAGCTCTAACTTTTCCATTTTTTTAAGACCTAAAACTAGATTTTTTTTCCATCTAAAACTAGAGTCAAGGTAGAAATTGGCTGAGATAACCTAAAAAAAAATTCTTCCATGTTAACTACTATTAAATTATTGAACATGAAAATGTGTAAATATTTGTTGAATATCATTTTTGATGCTGTAATGAAATAACTAGTCTGTGAATATTTGTAACTTAGGCTTTCAGACACTTTTTCCTTCTCCATACTTCTGAAAACATTAGAGCCTATGACAAAAGATACTCAATAAATAATTTTTAATTAGTGATTATAATGGAGAAAAATAATTTTAGATTATATTTCATATATCCCTTTAATCCAAAATTTGGTAAAATTATACCCCATTTGAAACCTTTTTATTATTTAGTATTAGAATATTTCAACTCAATAAACAGCCTACAAAATCAAAAGTGGTACTCTAGGGTTAAGTATTTAATACATTACTATCATTTTTACATACATACTAGGATGATTAAAAAATCATATACTTAAGGTCATTTTAAAAACATAAGTTGTTATTATTCCTTGGGTTTTTGTAAAAAGACAAAGGCAATAGGTGACAGACATAAAAAATCATTTAAAAAATTTTTTAATGATAATGCCTATCATCCATAATATCATCTTGGGTTTTGAGAATGTATATAAGGAAATATGCATTTCATTTTGTTTTACATGTTTATTTTATATAGTTACAGTGGTAATAGTATATGAATTGCTCCATTATCTTCTCAAGTAACAAATCTATCCTCAAAAAATAGCAATGATATATTGAGGGCAATTTATTAAAAATGATTTCACTATTTTCTACATTCCTTTTAGAAGTTATATGTTGCTCTCTCCTACACAGCATTCTTTCATCTGGGAACCACCTTTACATGTCCATATTGCAGTGAGAGCACCAGCTATTTACAGTATGCTCCTAGTCTACACAGAGAGGGACAAGCGAGCAAACTTGACCACTAAGAGCACACTATTTTTTGGTGGTGGTACTTTGTATAAAGAAGGGAAGGAGGAAACACGAACCGGAAAATAGACATTCTCTATCTCCTGTTTATTTTACTCAAGTTAAGCAATGTAATATGGGACTAGGAACAGTCATGTCTCACACTGCTTCAGAAGAGCCTCCCTACAGAATAAGAATGTAAAACCAGTATGCAAAGAGAAAGGAAACACTGAAATAAGAGATGGAGTAAGAAAATTAAGAATTAGGTTGATATTTGTGAGAAACCTTACTGAACAAATTAAAAATCACCAACTCTTAAATTCACCACAGAATCGAGATCGCAGGACAAACTTCTGTCCCCAAAATTTGACCGGCAGATGCACAGAAGCAGAAACCAATGATCAAGCCAGTACATGGCTAGGACAACTTAACCTGTAATTGGTGAATGGCTGGAGGGTTCAGTGTGGACAAATTAGGGTTAATAATGCTGGAGGGGCCCAATCACTGGTAGTCTCCACTCTCTTTTGGGGTTCACTACTAGGAGCCCTGCCAGGTTCTGATAGTGCAGATGGGAGGAATGTCCCCCCATGCTTCCAGCGGGAAGAGAAAGTAGCTGTTTTGAAATTACACCCAGAACATTCTTCTTTCCTTAGTAACATTTGCCCTCCAAAAAACAAACAAACAAACAAACAAACAAAAAGACTTATTTTACCAGAGCCAAACAAACATGGAGAAAGGACATATCTGATTTAAAATACAATGTATTAATAGAAAGTTTGAGGAATAGGCCAACAGATGAGGAGATGATTGCCATAAAAATGATAGTTCATGCCTCATTGTCCAAGTAAAGAGGGCACACCACATCATGGGAATTTGCCTGGGGAAACGAGGTAACAAAGGAGGGTGGAACTGTGGGCAAGAGCTTTAATTGTGATTTCCTTGGGAGGGATGAGCCAGGCATAATAAGCAGACTATTTTGAATAATTTCAGTGGGTTTGGGGGCATAAAGCCTCCCCCTAGTTGTCTGATACCTGGCCCTGGCTGATTATGTTAGAGGGTCAGTGGCCTAGGGTGTGAGAGCCTTGTAAAGAAAGTGGTTGTGGTATGGAACTGGATTGATTGATTTGTATTTCAAAAGATTGTTCACTTGCAAGTTGTTTACTACCTTTAAGGACTGGGAAAATCCTGAAAAGGTCAGTTCCTCTAGGGTCAACTAGGCCCTACTTGTCCAAGCATCAGAATACAGAATATAAAAGAGTTAACACAATACCCAGCTCTGGCCCCCTCTAACCTCATAATAGGCCAAAGGTGGAAACAACCTAAATTGTCAACACCTTAAAAAGAGTTGATAAACAACATGTAGTATACCTTAAAATGGAATATTATTCATCAACAAAAATAATGAAGTAATAACCCATGCTACAACATGGACGGAACTTTAAAAACATTTTGTTAAGAGAAAGAAGCTAGGCACATATAATTAGATAGTGGTGACAGTTGTACAACATGTGAATATACTAAAAAAACAGGTTGATGCAATTATAGTAGTGGAGTATAATAAGATTTTAAAAATATACAAATGGTAAATCAATATTGCAAGAAAACAAAAACATTATTAGCTATTCTATATTTCAGTAGAAACTATTTAGAAATAGTCGTGGAAATAGTGTCACATTTACACTAACTTTGAAAACTATAAAATGTTCCAGGATATAATCATAATGAGAAATACTGTGCGAAGAAAATTATGAAAAAAATTAAAAGCCATAAAGTTATTTTAAAAGAAAGAGAATGTCCATTATCAAAGACATAAATAGTCAATATTATAAAGAAACCAATTTTTAAAAAGTAATTCATAAATCTAATTCTACCAAAATAGAGTATTTCTGGGTTTAGGAATGTTTGGGCTTTACATTTCTTCTAAATAGCAAATGGATTTCTATGTTTAAGACTAGAAAGAGCTTTTAAAAAGTTAAAATAGATCTGGAATCAGAAAAGACTAGTGGGAAGAATATATATTTCACAAATAAATGATCATATTTAAATTATTTATTATAATTTTATAGTGACTATTTAGTAGTAAAACAGAATTATTGAATAACATCTCTTGGGACAACTTATTAACAATTTGGAAAATAGTAAGGCTTTTTATTAACATCACATATAATTTCTAAATGAATTAAAGTTTTAAATGAAATGCTGCAAATTTTACAAGTACTTGAATATACATAGGTCATTAGTTTACTATGAATATAGAAAATGGAATGTTTTAATATCAAAACTGAATTTTGGTATATATGTATGTAATTCATAATATAGTATGATATGCAATAAAATGATTTAAAATAATGACTGATTTTATATGTGCACATATAATCATATATGTATTATATATATTAAAATATAAACAGCATTGTAGTCAAAAGCTCAGGAGTAACATTTTGACCAATTACTGTCTGTTATCCACTTCTCTCATCTGTAAATTATTATAAAAATAGCATTTGCCTCTTGAAATAGTTTTCACAATTAAGTGAAATTAATTATACATGTAAAACAAATTAACAATGTTTGAGATATAAAATTTTAATAACTGTTACCTATTGTTAAAATTTACACATTCAGAAGTATATTAAGTAATACAAAAAAAACCTCATTCAAATTTTAGCCTTTCCCTATAGATAAGTAATATTCATAGTTGTGGGTACAGTTAAAATCTTTTTATATCTACACTCACACATATATTTTAAGGAAATCTTTACTTATGTTTTTATAAAATAATATAATTTATATCATTCTGTGAATTACATTGTTCTCACCTAACAACATAACTCATTACAGTATATCATTGGGCATACAGCATCTATTCCTCCTATTCTTCTAATTTTTCTGAGCCATCATCTCAGTCTAAGTGGACTGGGTGTGCCAGCTAAAGTCCTACGTCCACAGGCAGTTATGTGACTCAAGACTGGTTAAATAGATTTTTTAATATTCCCAGCCACAGCGTCTGGTTTAGGGATGGGCAAATGATCTGATTCTGTATAGTGCAACACAATTCAAAGTGTTTTATTTTTAATAAAAAATCTCTATTTCTGCTGAATTGAAAATTGAGCTGGAAATTAATGGCAGGTATGGTGCCACTAATTAGAGTCAACCTAGAATGAACACAAGTAATAAAGTATTCAAAAGATAAAGAGAGAATAATAATATGACTTGACTATATTGCTGGATGTCTCTTTAACTAAAGCCAGGACTATCTCAAGATAGCCACTGGATGTAGAAGATATTCCTTTTATCTTGATTCTGTTTGAGTTAGGTTCTATCATTTGGAACCAAAATGAATAAATATGGAGAACTATGTCGCTCACTCTCTTACTCTCTGTATCTATTTTTATTATCATACCAATGCCAAAATTAATGCACGCATCCGTACAGTTGTATGTGTGAGTATATTTTTGTGGAAAAATAGCCAGAAGTTGCTTATATAAGTCAAATTTATATACAGTTTTAATCTTGATAAGTTATTTCATTCTCTATTTTTTCTTTTAAACTTACATCAAATAAGATACAAATTACTTATCAAGTGCCTCTTTGCCAACACTAAACACTAGCAATGTTTTTTATAATCTGATACCCATGGTATGACAAATAATGATAATCACATATCAGTAAAGATTAGCACAGCCTATAATGTATGTATGTATATACATTATAAAATGCATTTGTGTGTCTAAGAAATGAAGGAAAGCTATCTTAGCACCAATCTGATCATCATATAAGGTTGATAATTTATTGATGGAAAAATTAAACAGCTTCTGAACAGATTAAAATAAACAAAAGGAAAAGTAGAAAAAATATTTACAGTATAAGTGGTAAAGAGGATTCATGACCATCATAAGCAAAATTCTTACAAAACATTGAGAAATAATCATGAAAGATGAACGATTTTGTATTTTATATGAAACTTCCATTGTTGAGGAGGTTATTAAGAAACAGGTAATCTAATATACTGCAAAAGAGAATCTGGTATAAGTTTTCTAGAAGTCACTTGGTAAATATGCATAAAGTTATGTAAAATATGCATAACCATTGACCCAGCAATTCTGGGAATTTATCTCAAAGAAAGAATTTAATAACTACATAACACGTTCATATATTAATTGCAGTATTGTTTTTAGAAGCAAAAAATTTTAATACAACCAAAATAGATTAAACATATTTATATTTGTAAAATGGAAAATTGCCACAGATCAATTTGATTTGACATGTAAAAATAGATGACAGATTTCACATGATAAAAGAACTATACAAAACACATTAAAACTATTTTCAATGTGTAGATTTAAAACAAATATCTAATGCAAATTTAAAGCAATTGGAAAATTAGTGTATATACTTTGAATCCTAACAGCAATTTCCTCTGGATGGAGGCATGAATGTTGACTTTATATATATAAAAATATATATATATAATTTATATATATATGTATATAAGTATAAATATATTTATATTTTAATATAAATATATGTTATATGATATATAAATATAAATATTTTAATATAATATATATTTATATATAAATATATATTTATATTTATTTATATAAATACAAATAATTTTTTAAAACATTTTTATATATAAAAATTATTCTGGAGATGTTTTTAAAAATTATTGAGGTTTACTTTTAAGTAAAAACAATTACAATTTCCATTGTGATAATAAAGATATGAGAGAAGCTATGACTAATGCTGGGAAAAAAAGTTCTGAAACAATAACTATCCAATGAAAGTCTTAAAATCAAAATATTTAAAGTATAGTTTCCTTTTTCTTACTTTGCTATAATGTTTTCCTTTCATGCCAGTTTCTCCTCCTCAGTATAACTTAGTGTGTTAATTGCTTCATCGTGTTGTAATTGCCACTGCCATCTACTATTCTGCCACCCCACCCTGCCAGTGTTATGCCATTTTTTAGCATTTCTTAGCATATCCTGTTTGCCACTCAATGCTAATTTGCATTTCAGGTCATTCCTAAAACTACCCTTTTGTCATTTCTTTTCTGTTAAAGACATCACATGATTTTGCCTTTATTTATCATTCTTTTCTCTCATTTTAATTCAAAACCAGCTTTATCTAAACAGGAAATCTGGAAAACTATCTAAATGTCTGCTCATTTTGTTAGAACCAAGAGTATATATTTGCAGGTGTTTGTTTCCATGGGTCTATATGCACCAACATAACTGGCTAATTCTGACAACTCTTGTTTATTTCGAACTTAAAATTCAGGACTGAATTATTGAAAGGTCAATAGTCTAAAATAATTATGTTTGTGCTATCTACTTTTTAGAGCACAAAAGATTCTCTGCCCTTTCAACCTTGCCATTCAGAAAAGGTCATAATATAGTAATTTAAACAGAGGTGTACAAAATTAAAATATCAAAAAGAAACTAAGCATACATGAATTCTAATTTATTGTCACTCAGTAATAAGATTACCTCAACTTAAATATTTGTGGAGCTGAGATTTAAAACTTAAAAGTATCAAATGATGATAATGTTCAATGTTTTTATCTGTCTAGCCCAGGATGCACAAATATGTCATGGTAGGACATCAAATTATAGATATAGGTTTCTCCTCATTCCACTTGGCATTCAACAATACAAATCTGAGTGCAAGATCTACAAGCTGGGTTGTGGTCCCTTTTACCAGCGTTATTACAGTTATAGAGAAACTCATATAGTGGGACTCATCATGTCTACATTTCTTTTACAGAATAACATAATATGGGCTTTATCTTATGATAAATTGACCTCCAAACCACTGAACTGCTAAGGGACCTCACCCCAGATGGAGGTTCTAAATATCAAGTCACTCTCTACTCCCAACCACTTTTGCAATTAATTCTTTTCCATGTTTTCTCTCTCTCATAATCAAAAGCCTTAAATCTGCTTTTCTTAAATCATGTATAATTACTATATGGCCAGAAGAGTTAATGATTTTAGAATGGCAGCCAAAAGTTTCACATTACAAGTATATTTAATATTCACTTAAAAATATCCTGAATCCACTTCCTTGAAAGAAAGGATAAACATGTTTATTCCTTTTTGATCCATTTTTCTTCTTCTACAATAGTTCAGACAGCTTCTTTATATTGTATCAATAACTAAGCAATGCAATAAATAAAAGAACAAATAAAATCCACCATTTAAGTATTCAAAATATGATGCAATAGTTAGCAAATGCAAAATAAGAGATGTGGAATTACCAGGAAAATAATCCAGAATAATATAAAAATAGCATATGTTGAAAAAGACTATATTTTATGTGAAGCTGCCCCAACTGCTCATTCTGTGTTTGATTTATTTTTATAAATCAAAAATCATTAAAAATTAGCCCACATATACAACCAATTTACAGTCACTAACAGTGACTTTAAATTAACACAATCTTGATGGTGGGAGTGATATGATGATTTTATATGTTATTTCTAATTTTTAGCATGTTATATTGTATTTAAAAAGTCATAGGTAAGAATGAAATGACAGACATAAGAATTAAAAATAATCCGTAGAATACGTAGAGAATAATAAAACAAACGTGTGTGTGTGTGTGTGTGTGTGTGTGTGTTTAAAAGAAGAAGGTGATAAAACATCCTGAACAATTATGCTTCTGTGTTCTCCCATCAGGATAAAAAGAAGTAAAAATTTTCCAAGATAATTACCATCGTTAATATATTTAGAAGAAATCAAAGAAGCAATTATAACTTTACCTCTCTTTACCAAACTATATCTTGCTAAAGCAGTATTGTACATAATAAAAATAGATGTTCTTTGAATATACACGATAGTAAAATACTTTTTGGAAATTCTGATTTAAACCACATTAAACCTACATATTTACTGTAGGAATTCTTAAATGCTTAAATTTTTAATCGATATTGGATTATCCAAGGCAATGTTTTATTTTTCTGCAATTAACTTGATCAAAAATCCTTCCACCACACTTTTAAAAAAATGTTCTTATATTTCATGAAATACAAGAATGCTAGCCTAACCAATTTTAATATGCAGTCTATCTTTTCTTAAAAAGATGTCTTACATTCCAAGTAATTTAAGGATTGTCTTAGATATAATTGTATCTTTGCTCTTTTCCTTAAGACATTTGTTGTTAAAAACTAATTAAACTTATTGTTACATAATTGTCATTTATCTAACTCTACAATATGAAATAATATTTTTTAGGTATAAAACAATAGCTACAAAATTCATTTTTTGTAGTTTTTCCCTATCCATTAATAACTTTTATTCAATTAATAAAATACTTCCACTTCATAGATGAGTATACTAGAAAGGTAAACTCTGATAAAGGTCTACAATCTGATTTCAAAGATAAATGAGTTAACCTTGGATTAATTCGTTAAGATGTATGTATAACAGCAAGGCCAAGTCTATGTACTGGTAAAGTTTGCCTTAAAACTTTGGGAATTTTAAACATGCTACAACAAATTAAAACTAATTCTATAAAATTTGTCAGGCTTGAGTCTTTATTAGAATTACTAATTATCTGTATCATTTGATTGAGAAGACATATGATTCTGAACACAACAAGAGGTATGTAAAACCATTAACTGTCTCTCCCTCTAGATAGAACAAGTGATGTGTAGACCTAAACTCAGCAGGGGCCATCTTTACAACCATGCCCTGAGGGGAAATGGAACATGGTTGAGTGGAACACTGTTAAATGAGCATAATATGATCCTTTCTTTCCTCATCCATGTACTTATTCTCTGTAGGCCTTGATTTTTAAATGCTAGCATTAACTTCTATAACATCTATGTAAGACAACATGACACATTACTATTTTTTAAACTAATCTAATAATGATAAACATCTAACCATGAATGATGTCAGTGATGCAACTCAGTTACCTTTTAAATTTTATAAAGAGCTTTGATATTGTGAAAAGTCATTTCATAGCACAAACTATGGTTTTAGAAGGACCATACTTTTGGGCCGCCCCAGAGAGAAATCTGATATTTTCTCAGTGCCTTCTCTCATAACATGACCTTTGTCTCAGAGAAAGGAAGGAAGTTAAATTAGCTCTCACCCCTGGGAGCTCTGCTTCTTCACATGTCATCATGAGAAATTTCCTGGACTGTTCAGTGCAAGTTCTCTAAGTTTGAACAATTAATGCTTTTTCATGCTAAAACAAATCCTGTTCTCACTCTGTAGCTCTGTTCCTCCTCGCAAGAGAAGTTTGGTTGGGGCAGTGAGGGGGATGGGGGAAGGGAATAAAACAATTTCTAAACCTGAAATAAGTCCAAGTAAAATAACTCCTGATAGGCAGGTAATGATAAGTAGTCACCATTTGATGGCATTCCCTTTGTTTTTTAATTATTATGAAAGTACAGTTAATATACAATATTATATTAGTTTCAGGAATAAAATGTATAGATTTGCATTTGCTCTTTTACACAAAGTGGATATGGAATACTTCTCATGATTTTTCAGATAAATGGATTGAACAAGTCTAGTTCTTATCTAGTAGAAAAATCACTTCAAGTGTAGACTGTGGAGCAAGAAGTCTAATGTAGCTGAAGCAGAAGAATAGGGAGTCATAGAAGGGAAGCGTTAGTAAATTAGATTATGTAGCACCTTTTAGGCCACATTAAGGATATTAGATTTTAGGTAATAACTTTGAATTAAAGATGGAAAGCAATCATAAAGTATGCAATGAAGGAGTGTCTTAATCTGACATATTTGTATATATACAGTTGACTCTTGAACAATATAGAGGTTAGAGACCCAATCCCGGCACAATTGAAAATATGACTTTTGAATCCCCAAAAGTTTAACAACAGTGACCCTTTACCAAATTCAACTAACTGCATATTTAAAACAGTCTTTTTCATTTATAGTTGGGAATCAGGATGGAACTCTGGGGTTGAGAATGTAGAAATACTGTTGAATTGGTAGTTCTGAAACCCCCAAATAAAAAGAGCTCTACTGCATTTATTGGAAAAAAATCCTCAGGAAAATAACAACACAATTCTAACCACATTGTTCAGGAGTCAACTGTAGTTGCTTTAAATGCCAACCAGAGACTTGTAGTTTAAAGATGGAATTGGAAATACCAGAAAAATAGCAATTATTCAGGTAAGATATGCTAACAGTTTGTATTTGAATGAGAGTGGTGGAGAATTAGTGGTTGACTTGACATGTATAATGAGTAAAGATATGATAGGTTTTATGGATGGATTAGATGTAGTGTATGAGAGAATGAGGGTAGATAATGATGTGTCCTTGTTTTGTCCTAAGCAAGTGAAAGAATAATGTTGTGATTTACTAAAATGGGCAAAAAGCAAGAAATCAGGTATAATGAGGGTTAACAAATGTTTGTTTTGGGACATAGTAAGTTTGAAATGCCTGTTGAACAGTTAAGAGGGTAATCGAGTTAGGCAGTTGGCTATGTGAATTGGATGTTTAGACAAGCTATCAGATTGGACATATAAATTATGGGCTCATCAGTGTAGGAGTGGTATTTAAAGGCATGGGTCTTGAGGAGATCCTCTAAGGAGAGAGTATGTGGAGAAGAAAGGATGGCAGAGATTGAGACCTGGGTTACACTGACTACAGAGATATTGAAATGAGAAGGAAGCAGCAAAACTGGATGAGGAGCTAGAACAGATGGAAGGTTTGGGGTCAGGAAAATGGATTTAGGAAGAAAAGAATATTTTATTCACCTGAATAAAATGCTGGTGACTGATGAGATTAAGAAATGATCTTGGATCAGGCTAGATGGATCTTATATGAATAAGACTTTGAGAATAGAAATGTCTTTGCAATTGTGGGGACAAAAATCTCAACGGAAGTGAAATTTTTTAAAAATAGAAGAGAAATTTGAAGAATATAGATATATAGATAGACAGTTTTTTCTATAAAGAGGACAAGTATGAGAGTATGTAGTTGTAGGTCAAGAAATTATTTCATTTTGAAATTGGAGAGCAGATGGTAAATATAAGATGTGCTGTATCACATAATTACCTACTAGAAGTTAAAAGCATGCAATTTACTTCTAGTCCTTAAAGTGAATTAAAACATGGTATGAGGCACTAAAATATACTATAAAAAGAGAATAATTTGATTACTCTAAATCTTGGTAGACATGCCATTCCCTCTAAATTTAACAACATATATATGTGTGTGTGTGTGTGTGTGTATGTATACATATATATATACACACACACATACAACATATATTCATACACACACATATATGTATATTTAGTTTTGCTGCTGAATGTAGATAACATTTTTATTCATTTTCCAGATACAGGGACATGTTTTAAAACTTTAAAACAAACTCAAAATTGTCATTTTAAAAAGTTTGTAAAGATAATACTTTCAGTGTATTTATGAAGGATTTCTTGTCATGATAGCTGTTATCACAGAGATAAAAATGCATATCATGTAATCAAGAAAATATTATTAAAAATATAACCAGAAACAATGAACTGTCACTAGAAAACTGCTATAACATTTTTCAATGAACAGGAATTAGATAATTAAAATAACATACTATTAAAATGATGGTGTAAAGCTGTTATACATAATCATGTCTTTAATGTATCACCATAACTATAATAATACATGCTTTACTCATTTGTGAAGGATTCCTGAGTTTCTCATGTTTTTATATATTGAAAGTTTAAATAGGAAAATATGTCAAATTTGGGGGGCTCAAATATGAAGTTGATCCAAAGTGATTAATTGAGCCATCCTTTTAAAAAGGCATGGAATTAATCTGATAATAAAAACAAACTTCAGTTGGTACTAATTTTGAAATGCATCTCAGGGAAAATAAAGATATTTTAATAAGAAAAAAATGGCAAAAGGGAACATTTATATGGCACAGAGTAATACACTGCCTCGGGATCATTGCATGAATAAAGGAAATCTTAAGATATAATTTTCACTCGTGCAGATATTTAAAAATTAAATATTTCAGTTGTATGAGACTAGAACAATATATCAAATGTGAAATGTGTATCTAAAACATTAAAAATTATTCTATACAATGCTCCACTTTTTAAATATTGTATTGACTTAAATATAATTGCATGGTTTAATGTATTTTCAAATATAGAAACTTCTCAAATAATTTAAATTGCATTTTGCTATTATATTTGTTTAGTTTTAAAATTATAATCAATTTTAATTGTAAATTCAAAGCTGCTGATATCTATTTGATCTGCAGTCCATGCTTTCCCTCCACATCCTCATGATTTAGGCCCCATTAGACTTCTTGGTGGTCTGTCTATACAGAATTAAATTTCAGCTCAATATTCAGACTGCACATTAGTCATTTCTTGAAGCTAGACTAACTTTGATTTTTTTTTCTATTTAAAAATAAGTGTTGTGCTGTCCCCCAAACCTAAGACCTGCCTTATAATCTAGTTGCATTTATTATGTTCCATTTCTGTTTTTTGTTCTTGACATCTCTTCTATTAGTAGCTTGCAGTACCCTTGTCCATGTAAGCCAAGGAGTCTTTTAAGCTTGTGACATTCTCCTGGTGAACTGCAGTCATATTAATTAATTCTGGTGGCTTTTTGCCTACTATCATGAGACGGATTTCTGAATACACATATAAATATATGTGTATTTATACTTAATTGTAAATAAAAGCAGTTCCTGCCTTTCTTGAGTTCCATAGTTTAGGAAAACAAAATGTAGAACAAAAAGTCTTTTTCATTTTTCTTTTATTATTTATTTATTTATTTTAAATTTTATAGTAATTTTAGGTATACAGTACAATGGTTAGATATTTATATAATTTATGAACTTATCACCCTGATTACTCTAGCAACCATTTGGCACTACGTATAGCCATTGCAATAATATTGACTACATTCCCTATTTTGTACTCTATATCCTCGTGACGGTTTTCCACTATTTTGTACTTCGTCACTTTACCTCTTTCACCCAGTCCCCTAATCTCCTCTGGCAATCACTAATTTGTTCCCTGTATCTGTGAGTCTGTTTTCATTTAATTTGTTTGTTTTGTTCCTTAGATTCCACATGTGAGAGAAATCATATGGTATTTGTCTTTCTCTGTTTGACTTATTTCACTCAACATAATAACCTCCAGGTTAGCAGTCCCTAATCATTTTGGCACCAGGGACTGGTGCTCGTATGAGAATCTAATGCCTGATGATCTGAGGTGGAGCTGAGGTGGCGATGCTAGCACTGGGGAGCAGCTGCTAATACACAAGAAGCTTCGCTCACTTGCTGCTACCTCTGGCTATGTGGCCCGATTCCTAACAGGCCACGGAAGTTACCAGTCTGTGGCCTGGGGGTTGGGAACCCCTGCTCTAGGTTCATCTATGTCATCGCAAATAGTAAAATTTCATCTTTTATGGCTAAGTAACATTCCATTGTATATATGTACCATTAATTCTTTATCCAATCATCTATTGATGAGGACTTAGGTTGCTTCCATATCTTGGCTATCGTGAATAGCTCTACAGTAAACATAGTGGTGTGTAAATCATTATAAATTAGTATTTTGGGTTTCTTTGGATAAATACCCAGAAGTGTGATTGCTGAGTTAAATGATAGTTCTATTTTTAATTTTTTTAGAAACCTCCAAACTGTTTTCCATAGTGGCTGTACCAATTTGCAATCTCACCAATGGGATACGAGGATTCCCTTTGCTCCACAGCCTTGCCAACACTTGTTTTTTTGTTTTATTGATGGTAGCCATTCTGACAGGTGTGAGGTGATATGTCAATGTGGTTTCAATTTGTATTTCTCTGATGACTAGTGACCTTGAGCATCTTTTCATATGTCTGTTGACCATCTGTATTTCCTCTTTGGAGAAATACCAATTCAGGTCTTCTGGCCATTTTGTAATTGGATTGTTTGGTTTTGTTTTGGCATTGAGTTGTATGAGTTTTTTCATGAATTCATGTATTAGTTCTAACAATTTTTTAGTGGAATCGTTAAGGTTCCCTATATATAGTATCATGTCATCTGCAAATAATAGTTTTACTTCTTCCTTTCCAATTTGGGTGACTTTCATTCTCTTTCTTGTCTGATAGGTATAGCTAGGACTTTCAATACTATGTTGAATAAAAGTGGTGAAAGTGGATATCCTTGTCATGTTCCTGATCTTAAGGAAAATGCTTGGAGCTTTTCCCTGTTGAGTTTGATGTTAGTTTTGGGTTTGTCATATATGACCTTTATTATGTTGAGGTATATTCCCTCTATTCCCACTTTGCTGAGAGTTTTTATCATAAATGGATGATGAATTTTGTCAAATATTTTTTTCTGCATCTATTGATGATCATATGGTTTTTATCTTTCAGTTTGTTAATGTGGTATATCACTTCAGTTGATTTATGGACATTGAACCAATCTTACATCCCAGGAATGAATCCAATTTGATCATGATGCATGGTTTTTTTCATGTATTTCTGAATTCGGTTTACTAATAATGTTTTGTTGAGGATTTTTCAGGGGTCTATCAATTTTCATTGGGATATTGGTCTCTAGTTTCCTTGTTAGTACTGTCTTTGTATGGTTTTGGAAACAGGATAATGGTGGCCTCATAAAAAGAGTTTGGGAGGCTTCGCTCTTCTTGAATTTGTTGGAATAGTTTGAGAATAATCAATGTTATTTCTTCTTTGAAGGTTTGGTAATTAACTTATGAAGCCATCTGGTCCAGGACTTTTGTTTTTGAGGAGGTTTTTGATTACTGATTTGATTTCGTTGGTGGTAATCGGTCGGTTCAGATTTTCTGTTTCTTCTTGACTCAGTCTTGGGAGAATGTATATTTCTGGGAATGTATCCATTTCTTACAGATTGTCTCATATATATATATTGGCATATATATCTTCTAGATTTTCCAGTTTGTTAGCATATGTAAGTATAAAATACTTATATATAAGTATTTTCTTATAATCCTTTGTATTTCTAAGGATTCCATTGTTACTTCTCTTTCATTTCTTATTTTACTTATTTAAGTCCTTTCTTTTTTTTTAATTAGTCTGGGTAAAGATTATCAATATTGTTTATTCTTTCAAAGAACCATCTCTTAGTTTCATTGATCTTTTGTATTGTTTTTCTAGACTCTGTTTCATTTATTTTCGCTCTGATCTTTATTATTTCCTTCTTTTTACTCACTTTGGGTTTTGTTTGCTGTTTTTTTTGTTGTTGTTATTGTTCTTTTAAGTGTAAGGTTAAATTGTTTACTTGAGATTTTTCTTGTTTCTTGAGGTAGGCCTGCATTGCTATAAATTTCCTTCTTAGGACTGTTTTCTCTGTGTCCCATAGATTTTGAGTCATTCTATTTTCATTTTCATTTTTCTCTAAGTGTCTTTTGATTTCTTCCTTGATCTCATTGTTAACCCATTAATTGTTTGGTAACATGTTATTTAGCCTCTATGAGTTTGTGTATTTTCCAATCTTTTCTTGTAGTTGATTTCTAGTTTCATACCATTGTGGCCAAAGAAGATGTTTGATATGATTTCAGTCTTCTTAAATTTTTTGACACTTATTTTGTGACCTAACAGGTGGTCATGTGCACTTGAGAAGAATGTATATTCTACTGCTTTGGGACAGAACACTCTAAAAATATTAATTAAATTCATCTGGTCTAATGTGTCATTTAAGGCTGCTGTTTCTCTTTTGATTTTCTGCTGGAAGATCTGTTCATCGGTTTTCAATGGGGTATTAAAGTCTCCTAGTAGGAATGTATTACTGCCGATCTCTCCCTATGTCGGTCAATAATTGCTTTATATATGTAGGTGCTCCTATGTTGGATTTATACATGTTTACTAGAGTTATGTCCTCTTGTTATATTGATCATTTATCATTATATAATGCCATTCTTTGTCTCTTATTATAGCCTTTGTTTTAAAGTATATTTTATCTGATATAAGTATTGGTATCCTGGCTTTATTTTCATTTCTATTTGCATGAAATGTCTTTTTCCACCCCTTTACTTTCAGTTTGTGTGTGTCATTAGATTTGAAGTGGGTCTCTTGTAGACAGCATATGTGTGGGTCATGTTTTCTTATCCATTCAGTTATCCTCTGTCTTTTGATTGGAGCATTTAACTTATTTATAGTTAAAGTGATTTTCAATAGGTACATATTGCCATTTTACTGTTAGTATTTATGTTTTTCTCCCTTCTTTTTGCAGAAATCCCCTTAACATTTCTTGTAATATTGGCTTTTTGGCGAATTTCTTTAGATTTTTTCTGTCTGAGAAGTTCTTTATCTCACCTTCAATTTTAACTGATAGCCTTGATAGATAGAGTAGTCTTGGTTGTAGGTTCTTGTTTTTCATCACTTTGAATATTTCATGCCAGTCTTTTCTGGCTATAAAGTTTCTGTCGAGATATCAGCTAATATTCTTATGTGAGTACCCTTGTAAGTAACTAACTGCCTTTCTCTTACTGCTTTTAAGATTCTCTCTTTGTCTTTAACCTTTGGCATTTTAATGATGATGTGTCTTGGTGTTGGTCTGTTTGGGTTCCTCTTATTTGGAACTTTGTGCTTCTTGGACTTTTATGTCTAACTATTGCCAGGTTAGGGATATTTTCTGTGATTATTTCTTCAAATAGTTTCTCAATCCTTTGCTCTCTCTCTTTTCCTTCTGGTTCCTCAGATATGAATGTCGGTATGCTTGATGTTGTCCCAGAGGTCTCTTAAACTTTCTCCATTGTTTAAAATTCTTTTTTCTTGTTGCTGTTCTGATTGGATGTTTTTGCTACCTTGTCTTCTAACTCACTGAATGTTCTTTGCTTCATCTAAATTACTGCTGATTCCTTCTAGTGTAGTCTTTATTTCAGTTATTGTATTCTTTATTTTTGACTGGTTCTTTTTATGGCTTCGTGTCCTTTTTCATGCTTACTATCTCTTTGTTGAAGTCTTCACTGAGATCATCTCTTTTCCCCCCAAGTTCATTGAGCATCTTTATAACCAGTGTTTTGAAATCTGTATCTGGTAGGTCGCTTGCCTTCATTTCCTTTACTTCCACCCGTCCCCCCACCCCCGCCCCGAGTTTTCTCTGTTGTTTCATTTGCGACATGTTTGTTTGTTTGTTTGTTTCCATTTTAGTTGCCTCTCTGTGTTCTCCATGTTTCTATGTATTAGTAAGATTTGTTACGTCTCCCAACCTTGACTGGGTGGCCTTATTTAATAGGTGCCCCGTCTGGCCCAGTGGTGCAATCTCTCTGAAAACCTGTGACAGGGGTCTAGGCATGTTCGTTGTTTGAGTTGTATGTGTGCTCCTGTTGTAGCTAAGCCTTGATTTCTGTTAGCACATCAGTGAATAGGATTGACGTGGGCTGACTGGCTGTGGGGATTGACCATGCCCACACGGTATGAGCTGTCGTGTGGGGGTTAACCCCTTAGAGTGAGATTCACCCCAGCAGGCTCATGTACCTGTTGAGAACACCCTTTGGGTGTGCCACTTATGTGGTCTGTTGTGTCCAGACACTGTGGCCCCTTAAGAGGGGCTCCCATGTAGGCCAAGGTCAGCTGCTGCCTTTGATTACTTGGAGCTTCCTGGTAGGAGCTACAGAGCAATCCACAGATGGTTGCTGCCTATGCTGGACCTGGAGGCAAATAGAAGTAACCATGCTGAGACTGGTTGCCCCAGTACTGGGCCTGGGATGGCTTAGCAAAATGACCTGTATAGGTCATGGCCTAAGGCTGCCTGCCAGCTACCCTTAACACTCTGCAACTGAAAAAGCCATTGGGTGGGACAAGAGTTAGGTGGGGTAAAGCAAGCAGATTTCACCCAGCCAAAGCAGATTGAGATTTTTTGCCAGTTTTAAATCTGTGGTCTCCTATAAAAGTCTCAGATCAAAGCAAGGCCAGCCACTGCCTGCCTTGGGCCCACAGTACACTGTATTCTGCCCAAGAAATACTGCAGCTTGGGCTGGCACCGGTGGGCTGCCACCCCAAAAAATCTCTCCTGGGATGCATGGGCTTTGAGCTGGCCGAGTGAGATGAGGGCTGTTTGCTTTCTAAATAGCAACCCAGAGAAAGCTCAGGGTGAGGCTGGCTGCCTGGGAATGGTTTTGCCAGGGGCAATTTGTGGTGTGGGTGGGGTGAGGTCACAAGGAGACACAGGGTGGAGCAAGCTGATCTTTTCAGGCTAATGTAAATTCAGATTTGGTGCTAGTGCTGAGTCTGTGGCCTCTCACAAGTCTCAGACCACAGCAAGGCAAGCTGCTGCCTGCTTTGGGCCCACAGACCTCTGAGTTCTGCCCAAGAGATACTGCGGCTTGGGCTGATGCCAGTGGCCCACAACCAAAAATATCTCCCCAAATGCTAGGGGCCGTGGGAGCTGAGGGATGCTCACTGTCAAATGCATGGCCCAAGGAAGGCACAGGGTGAGGCTGGCTCCCTGGCAATGGCTTGCCCCAGGTAATTTTTGGGATTGGGTGGGGTGGGGTCTCAGGGAGAGTAAAATGGGGTGGAGTGGACCAATTTTACCATTTCACTGTGCTATTGTAGATTCAGGATTTGCTGTGTGGGAGGAGGTTTCAGTACAGGCAAGATGGCATCTGTCAGTAGATTGCCTCAGGGGCGCCCGACAAAGGAATAATGGAGACTTTCCCTCTAGCCCTCGCCCTGGCACCAAACAACTCCTTCTTTCCTTATATGTTTCTTGTGCCTCCTGAGCTGCTGATCCACCACTGGAATCCAGGACAAGTGTCTGCAAGCAAGTCTGTGCATGGGCACTTTAATGGGGATGTCTGGGTTTTCAGGTTCCTTCCGTCTCACCCAGATGGCTAGAATCACACTGAGTTTTACAGTCATATTTTGTGAGAACTCTTCTCCCTGCAACTGGACTCCTGGGCTTGGGAGCTTCCTGTGCGGGGCTAGGGCTCCTCGCTCAGTCAGGGGGGCCTCTGCACTGGGCCTTCTCTCCCAGTGCTCAAACACCATGCATGAATGCAGGACCCATTTTATGTCTGCCCCTCCTATCGGTCTCGGTGTGTTTTTTTCTTTATATCCTCAGATGCATGTATTATGATCAGCTAGACTTCAAATGGTTCTCCAAGTTGATTGTTTTATAATTTGTTTGTAATTTTAATGTGAACATGGGAGGAGGTGAACTCCACTTTTACCTAGCCCTCCATCTTGACCCCTTCTCTGTATAAGTCTTTTTAATTCAACAGGATTCGTGTCAACGAATGTTTGATTTGCAGTTTTTTCTAGTAAATATTACTGCTTAGGTTTATAAAATAGGACATTAAAGTAAAACACAAAGCACTTAAATGCAACAATGATATTTTTTTCTGTTTTTAACTAACATTGTCATAAGAAGGGTTGAAAAATATTGGTAACATAATGCATCTATTTAGAGAAAGCCCCTTCCTAACAGTACTGTACTAAATATTTGATGATGATAATGATAGCTGTTGCATTGTTGAAGAGCAGTTCAAACAATGTCTGATTATTTCAATTCTAGCTGAATGTTTGTATCTCCTGAATTTTTTAATAATGTCTCATTCTGTTGAGTATGTGTATAACAAGAAAGCCCATGGTGTAGTGATTTAAATATTTTCAGGGACTAAGGTATTATATGTAACATTAATTACCTCTTCTGGGGCACCAACCAAAAATATTTATTTTTTACAATTTTTTTTTTGTTATTTCCATAGAGTATTTTTTTCTTTATGAAATGTTTATACAATTTAAGCATCAAAATAATAAATGATTAGAAAAGGTTCTCAAATATTCAACTAATAAAAATTTATGAATCCATGATGACATTAAAGACATAGAGAAAGAGCACAGAAAAACTCATTTGACACCAGTATTATCCCAACTCTGTTGAGGCAGAATTAAACATAAACACTGCCCTTTAATCAAAAACTATATTTCATCTCCTGTTGCTATTCTAAAGCTCCTTTATAGAGAGGGCCAGCTAAAAATATAGGAGAATGATAGAAAATTACTTCTAATTAAATTGATGATGCAGTAAATAATCATTAGTGTATGCAAAAAATGTGAGTGACAGTTTATTGGGGATCAGATATTTTTAAAGTGTCAAAGTATCTCATAGATTTTTTTGCTAATTCCAAAAAAAGGAAAACATGTCTTTATAATAGAGAGACATGGTCTGTTTGCATCTGTAAAAAGATGAATATTAACATCACTTATTTTGGGATAACCTGATGCTGCGTACCAACTCTGGGATATAGTAAATATTTGTGAGTTATTTTTGTTGAAAATATTTCACCTGAATTATATAAGGCCCTTAGACCTAATTTCCAATTTTAAATGTGTTACATAGTATAGGAAAGGTTAAATGACATCATCAAGTGTCATCATTAGGCAAATCTGTCATGTGGGAAATGAGACTTTCTTCAAAAATGTATGTCTTAAAAGAATAAAAATGTAGAGGTTGAATACAGATTTTAAAAATAATAAAAGGACAAAATGCAATGTGCAAAACTTTCAAATTACGTTTGAACATAAAATAGCTACAAAAGATATATTGGCAGAAATTTGAGGAATTTTAAATGTGGTATATGTGTTATTAGGAAATATAATTATTTTTTAAGTAGAATATTGGCCTTGTGCAATTAGTGAAAGTATAACATAGTGAGAGTAAAATGTAATATAATAGAATTTATCAATTATATTGGAGTTTACTAATAATTTATTGAAAAATGTCTAATTTTATCTGGATAAAGCAACCCAAAAATGTTTCAAATAATCTCAATTATTTTTTTAATTTTTGAAAAATTTAAACAGTTAAAATTAGAAAACCAAACTCTACATGGCACCTTTACTACTCCTGTTGTAATAAATGGATTAAAATTACTGTTGAATAAAAATTTTGATATATAGCTGAAAGTTGTCAGTGATACTGATTTGGTGTTTACTTGGTTATTTAGAAGGAAATGAGCACATTTGACATGGTTATCTAAAACTGTAAGTCTGACTATCAAATATTTCTTGTTAAAGAAAAACACTTATAGATAACTTTTACTGGATTTTGCTTTTAGTAATTTCAATTTCTTTTAAAATATATATATATGTGATTAAATATATTAAATCATGTAAGCTTGATTGAGGACTGTGAGTATGTTTTTGATATCTTCGTAGTCCTCACAGATAACAGTTCAAATCGCTACAATGAAGTCGTACTTTTACATTTACTATGTTTCTGTAAGGCCCTCAACATATTTTATTTAAATGATGGATTTTCATATTTGATTATCTGTGAGGAATATGTGCTCTTTAGGTGACGGATTGCGTCTTATTTATCTTTGACTGCTTAGGTCCAAACACAGAACCTAACATGTACCTGAGTCTCAATATGTTTGCGTTGAATGAAATTTGATAAGCTGGAGAGAAGTTAAGAGTTGTTGACCTTGTGCTAGGAGACACCTGGCTTGTATACCTACTCACCTGTTCTACAACTCAGGATCTCTGAATGAATTTGAGAAAATAATGTGGGATTACAGTTTTTCAATTGTGCGAGATTTAAATTGTTAATAAAATTGCCTATTCACAGCGTTGTTATGAAGATCAACCTGATGATGATAACAATAAGTAATCTTTATGTAGTACCTTTGTTGCCTGCTATGTAGTAAGTGTGGTCCTGGTAAGGAGTACAAAGTCAAGCCCTAAAAATTTTAGAAATGTAATTTTATTTAATCTCCATATATTATGTATTATTATTTCTCAATTTTATAGATTAAGAAAATGAAACAAACAGGATTAAATAAGTTGCTTAAGATCAAACAAAAAATGGTCTAGTAATGCAGGTGATTTGATTCCTGGGCCTTTTATGCTATGTAAGGGACCTGTACATAATACACAAAAAATAAAGATTAGATTTAAAAATCAAAATAAAACAAAAACACTTCAATTGCTATTCATGAGGTTCCCTTTATTTTTGAGAAAAAATATGCAAAGCTTTCTTTGCTCTCCAATAATTGCTAATGAGTGTGTCATTTTTATAAACGTATGAACACACTTAAGCTTTCAAAACCTCTCATTTCGTCAAGCTGTTGAACACTAAATGGATGTGACTAGCTACAGGGAAATATTCTCTGCATAATAAGAATGACTTTTCTATTAAAGAAAACCACGTGTCTCGGGTTAGATGTGGCACTTCTGCCATATGATTTACAACAACGTATCTATTTAACTCCTTTTGGTTATTTCAAACCAACTTATGCATGTTTTTGGCCTTAAATTGTCCTTGTTTTTCAGTGGAGATTTGACATTTGAAAATATGAAATAACAAGTGTTATTTCCATCTAATTCTTAAAAATTTGGCTTCCATCTAGACAGGCACCTGATTTGGAGAAAAGCAGAGGCTCTAGCCAGCTGGAAAGAATGAGAAATTAAAAAAAAAAGGTCAAGGTTTCCAAAAGTATAGGTCTCTCCCTATTTAAATTGTTTCAGACCATACTCACTTATATCATAGACCAAAAAAGTCTTGATTCTTTCTCTATAGAACTCTTTTAATCATCTATGGCAGGCCAAGGGCTACAGCTTGAGGCAGCCACATGGCCAGAAACTCTGTTCTCATGTCTGACTATAAGAAAAGTCTGTAAACCAATTTCCAGACCATGTTAAAAGTAGTTTAACTGTCAGAAGGGGGGAAAAAAGGTGCCTTTGATGTTCAATATTTGAAATTAAACATTTGGTGCGTGTATGTGAGTGTGTGTGTGTATATATTCTTTTTATGATTCTTAAGCAATAACCAGTCAAACTTGAGTCTCATATTGCTATAGCTAACCAACAATTGTATTACTGTACAGCTGCCTCCAGTACTATGATCACAAGTGCTAATTATAATTAAAAGGAATTTTTGAAGAAAATTCACATCATAGTTTATTCACAATACTGCATGCATAAACTTCATGGAGTTCCTTATAGGTAAGCTAAGCTAAAAAGGTGCAGTTGTTCTAAAAACTGCTCTCAAATTCTTGTTTTCTGTTATTTTCTGACTGACAGCTGCTATAACATATAAGGAAGGCCACTAGTTTAAACGACTCAATTCTTGGAGAATGCATATTTATTTTCCACAATATAGTCATTTTTTTTTTTAACTGCCATGATTATTTCCTCCATTAGCACTAGTGACAGGATAAAAGTTCCAACAGATAGTAATGAAATTGTTAGTATCTGAATAAAATGGAGACTAGTTAGCTTGGTCCATTCAGCATACCAGATAAGTTCTTGTGTGAAAAGCCTATTCCTGCATTGCAAACCAAATACTCGAAAACATTCATAAGTCTCTAAGGAGAAGCTCTGTTTCTATAGGATTGATTTTACAGTGATAAGGATGTTTAGGGGTTCTTTATTTTACATCTATATCAATTCCCCTAAGTAATCTCATATAAATACCAAATCTAAATAGAGTGTGCTTGCTGTTCAAATGTATCTTATAAACAAGCCTCCTACATTTCTCTCCAATTACACTGGCTCTCCTAAGCCCCTCTTAAAAGGAAATTATCAAGCTACCACTGGTAGTATTATTTCTATTTTGAAGCAGCTTAATCAAAATAAATTTCTAATACAGTAGTTGTCCTGTTCTTATGCTCTAAAAATTTACCTGTGTCACAAAGTCCTATTTGTGCTGCCTAAGTTAGAACAGTTACATGTTTTTCTCCTATGAAATTAGGGAAAAATTTTAATTTTTTGCAATAGTGGTAAACTTTGAATATAATAAAAATTCACTTCAAGATTCATCTTGATCATTTCTAATTGATCAAAATCCTCAAAACTGTTATGTAGACTTTGATTAATCAGACTTTTTATCAAAGCCCAAATTTATTAAATTATTTTTAAATGAACTCTATAATTTTTTTTACCTTGATATCAGCATATGTGCTGTATTTTTGTACACTAATGTATTTGATAGGAAACAATGAAAGAGAATAATATGCAATTATTCAGCAGGTACAGGATGGTTACATATTTAATCCAGAGAATGATTCATATAGGAATATGATATTTATTTTGACTTGGAGAGGTTTCTTTTATAATTCAACTGGACAAGACTTTTCTCTCACAGAGTCTGTACATAAGGAAAAGTGTATTTGCCAACACAGTTCATGAATTATCAAATTTGAATGTGTCCATTTAATTTATTAGAGAGATCTACATATTGCTAACTTCTCTTAACTATATTATACATTAGCTTAAAAATGTACAAGAAAATCCCAGCAAGAAACTCATTTTCAAGCTTATTGAGAAAGTAATTTCATGAATTTAATAAGAATATTTTCTTACCAATAATCTATATGTTATAGAAGCAGATATAATTGGTGGCTTAAAAAATAATTTTATTTTCGACTCTAATTTTCTAATCTTTATAAAGTAGTGTGAAATTAACATAACTGTATTAAAATTATTTATATACAAAGCTATGCATTATTCCCTAATATTTAATTCCAACTTTATTTATAACCATGTACAACATATATAAAGGTAAGAGAACATAGAAAAAGAAGACATTTGTAAGGGTTTTGCATTTGTTTTGCTAAATTAAGCACACCCATGTAACCATTAAACATAGCAAGAAATAGAACTGTATCCTATCTTAGAAATCTCTACTTATTCTCCTAGTCACAATCTACACAAAAGTAAAAACTTTTCTTCTATAGATTTATTCACCTGATTTAGAATGTTGTATAGTAGAATCATGCATTTTGTACCTTTTTGTGTCCAATATCTATTGCTCACATATTTTGATTTTGATAATTATCCATGTCATTACTTGTTATAATATTATTTTCATTTCCATTGCTGTGTTGTCTTTCATTGTATAAATAATACAATTTATTTACCTAACTGCTATTAGTGAACATTAGGTTGTTTCCAAATTGGGGCTATATTGAATTATACTGCTGTGTGAATTTTTATACATGTTGTCTCATACACATATGTACATGTGATTGGATGAACATATAGACATATCTAGAAAGTAGAAATGAAATTGCTAAGTCATATGGCATCTGATGTTCAATATTAATAAACACTGCCATTTTCCAAATGCATTCTAATATATACTCGGACCACCAGTATATGACAGTTCTAAGTGTACTACATCTTTAACAATTCTTAATATGGTAAGTATTTTGTATTTTTTGTTTTTGATTTTGGTTTGGTTTTAATGTTCTAAGTGGATGTGAAATGGCATCATATTGCAGTTTTAATTTGCATCATAATCATGTGAAATATGTAATCACATACCCACTGTTTTTTAATATGATATTTTGATAATTGTTTTAAGTTACTTGTTATTTCTAATTGATTATAAGCAATCTTAATCTAATCTGGATAAAATTCTTTTCTTAGACAAATATATTAAAGATACATTCTCCCAATTTTATGGCTAGAGATTTCACTCAATAATAACACTTTATGATTTGAAATAATAATATTAGCACAACCCAAATTATCAACTTTTATTTGATGATTGGTGCATTTTGTGTCCAGAAAATCATTGTCTATCCCCATGGCTATGAGGTAGTCTTTTATGTTCTTAATTGCTTTAAAATTCACATTTCATTATTAAAAATAGAAGAAATTGATTATAGCATTTAGTGTTATGTATAAACCAAGGTCTTTTATTTTTGTTTCATGAAGATATCAAGTGAGTCAGAAAATGTATTTTATTAAGATATAATTACAAACCACAAATTCACTCTTTTGAAGTGTACAGTTCAGTGGTTTTTTGTATAGGCACAAAGTAGTGCAACCATCATCACTACATTTTTATCACTATCAAAAGAAACCCCATATCTATTGGCAGTCACTCTCTTTTCTCTTTTCCTAAATACCTGGCAGTAACTAATCTACTTTCTTTCTCTGTGGATTTGTCTATTCTGAACATTGCATATAAATGGCAGTCTTGGTGTCTGGCTTCTTTCGCAACATAATATTTTCAAGGTTCAATCATTTTGTAGTATATATTAGGGCTTCATTTATTTTTATAGCTAAATAATTATCCATTGCATAGATAAATCATAGATATCCATTTATCAGTTGATAGGTATTTGGATTTCCAATTTTAGTTATTATTAATATTGCTTTAATGAACATTTATGTACAAGTGGTTTTGTAAACATGTTTTCAGTTCACTTGGGTACATACATAACTAGAAGTAGAATTGCTGAGCCATATGATAACTCTATGTATAAAAGTTTGAGGAAGTGCCAAAAAGTTATTCAAAGTGGCTGAACTATTATACATTCCCACTAGCACCATATAAGTGCTATAATTTAGTAGTATCCTCACAATTGTCACAGTCCTTTTTTTTGATTAGAGCAATCCAAGTGGATATAAAGTAGTATCTCATTGCAATTTGATTTGCATTTCACCAATAATTATTGATTTTGAACATCTTTACTGTGCTAACTGGCTATTTTTAAAGATTACTTAGAAGAATATGTATTTAAATACTTAGCCTTTATGAAAATTGTGTTTTCGCTTTATTGTTGAGTTGTGAGGGTTCTTTATAGTTTGTTGACTCTAGGCCCTTATGATTTTCAAATAGTTTCTTGATTCTCTGAGTTGTCTTTTTCAAATTATGAGTTGTATCCTTTGAAGTACAAAGTTTTTAATTTTGATAAAATTCAATCTTTTATTTTTCTTTTGTTTTTCTGCTTTTGGAATAATATCTAACAGATCATTGCTTAAATCACATCAGGAGTTACACTTTTTCTTTTTTCCATGAGTTTTATAGTTTTAGCTCTTACATTTAGGCCTGTGATCAATTTTGTATTAATTCTTGCATATGTGTGAAAAAGAAATTTCACTTCACTTTTTTTGCTTGTGGATATCCAGTTGTCCTGTCATTATCTGTTGAAAAGAATATACTTTCTCCATTGATTTGTCTTTGCAACTTTGTTGAAAAATCAATTTACCATTATATAAGCGTTTACTTCTGAATTCAATTCTATTCTGTTGACACATATATTTATACCTATGCCACTACCACACTGTCTTGATTACTGTAGCTTTATAGGAAGTTTAAAAATTAGGAAGGCTTTGTCTTCCAATATTATCCAAATTTGTTCCTTTATTCCTTCCCAACATTTTTTTTTTTGGCTTATATGCGTCCCATAAAGTTTCATATGAGTTTTAGGATGAGCTTGTCAATTTCTGCAAAAGGCAGGTAGGTTTTAACTGGGACTGCATTGAATTTGTAGAACAATTTGGGGAGTGCAGCCATCATAGTAACATTAGTCTTCTGGTTGAGATATTTTTCCATGTTTTAGTCTTCCTTAATTTCTTTTAACACTTTTTTTGTAGTGTTCAGTGTACAAGTCTAGCACTTAAAAATTTACTCCTAATATTTTATTCTTTTGGATGTTCTTGAAAATGAATTGTTAATTTTGGAATTTTTTATTGCTAAAGTATTGAAATGTAATTGTTTATAGATCTTGTGCCCTGTAAATTTGATGAACTTGTTTATTAGATCTAGTACATTTTTCTTTATTCCTTTTTTTCTAAATAATAGGTCATATAATATGCAAATAGAGATAGTTTTACTTCTTCCTTTTCAATCTAGATGGATTTTTTTTATTTATATTAATTAATTAATTAATTGATTTAGCATGATTGTTCCAGTTATAACCTCCAGTACAAAATAAAATGGCAAGTGTGGATATCCTTAGTTTGTTCTTGCTCTTAGAATGAAAGCCCTCTGTCTTTCCCCTTTAAATTTGATGTTACCAATGTCTTTTAAAAGTATATGTTTATGTCCTTTATCTGCTTGACGAGGTTCCTTTCTATTCTACTTTGTCGAGTATTTTTATCATGAGTGTTGATTTCATCAAATGTTTTTTACTACATTTATTAAAATGATCATGAGGTTTTTGTTGTTTATTCTAGCAATGTAGGAAATTATATTGATTGATTTTGATAGGTTGAAGCAACTTTGCCATCTTGGGCTATTTCTTACTAGATCATGTTACTGGATACAGTTTGCTAATATTCCGTTGAGAAATTTTAAGTCCATATCCGTAAAAGATATTGTTCTGTATTTTGCATTTCTTGAAGTTGTAAATTTGGCTTTAATTTCAGGATTATATTGACCTAATAGAATTTGGAAGTACTCCCTCTTCTTTTACCATTTGGGAGAGTTGTGAAGGTTTGGTATTATAGCTTTAAATTTTTCTTCAAATTCACCAATGAAGTTTTGTGGTTTGGGCTGATCAAGAATTCAGTTACTTTACTTGTTAAATATGTAATCAGATTTCCAGTTCTCCCTGAGTCATTTTCAGTATTGTGTGTGTAGGCATTTGTTCATTTTGCTTTGTTATCTAATTTATTGTCTTATACTTATTCATGGCTTTCATTTATAAACCTTTTTTAAAATTTTTATAAGGTCAGAAATAATCATCTTTCTTTATTTAATAATTTGGGTCTTCTCTGTATTTTTCTTTTGTTTTGGGTTTGGTTTATCATTATACTTTATTTACTGATTTGAGATATTTATTATTTTAAATATATGCATTATAGTTATAATTTTTTCTTTAAATACTACTTTAGCTGCATTCCAAAAGCTTAGGTGTGTTGTGTTTTCATTTTTTGTCATCTCAAAATATTTTTAAAAATTTCTTTTATGATTTCTTTTTCAACTCATGGATTATTTAAAAGAGTGTTGTTTACACATATTTGTGAATTTTTAAATTTTCTTTGTTATTGATGTTTAATTTCTTTTAATTGTGATTGAAGGACAGACTCTGTTGATGATAACTTTTAAGTTTTCTGAGAGTTGTTTTATAGCTTAACAGATGGTCTAACCTGAGGATATGTTTTCATTTATTTTTCTTACTGTTTCTCAGAGTGGATAATCTCGGTTGCTCTATTTCCATGTTTGCTGATTCTTTCTCTGTCTGTTTGAGCCTCTCTAGTGAATTTGCCTTTTAGTTATTGTCCTGTTCAATTCCAGAATTCCTATTTTTTAAATTAAATCTATCTCTTAATTAAAATTCTCTATTTGGTGAGACATTAGTCTTATACTTTCCTGTAGTTTTCTAGATGTCGTTTTTCATAGTTCTTTGAATATATTTCAAAGAGCAGATCTAAGAATCTTTGTCTCATTAAGTCCAGCATTTGTGTTTCCTCATGGGCTGTTTGTTATGTTCTCACGTACTGGCCATATTTTCTACTTTATATCTCTTAATTTTTTGCTAAAAATTGATGTTTTAAATCATATAATGTGGCAACTGTAGAAATCAGATTCTTCTCCCTCCCCATGGTTTGTTGTTATTTTTTAGTGTAGTTGTTGTTTGTTTGCTTACTAACTTTTCAAAACTAATTCTGTAAAGTCTGTCTTCATTGTCATATGGATTCACTGGAGTCTATGTTTGTGGCAAGCTAATGGTTGGACAGAGATTTCCTTAAATGTCTTAGACCGAGAAGTCTTTCAGTCTTTTCTGAGGTGTTCTGTGTGTGTTATGGTGTATGCCTTCAATATTCAGGGATGTTTACAACACTCTGTTATTCTTTACTTTCTGCTTGTGCAGAGCCTTGAAGTAAGCCACACTTGAGAGCTAGGGACTTTATCAGGTCTTTCCTGCATAAACCCTGGCATGCACATCATTCTGTCCATGTGTGTAATCTAAATTCTCAGAGACATATCAGAGCTCTTCAAATCCATTCACCTGCTTTCCTTTAACATTTTTTTGTCAACTTCTTATTTTCTGCTAATGTTATCACAGTTTCAGGCAGCTGAAATGTTAAGTAGTTGCTACTGATAATTTTCACAAACACTGGGAAAAGGCTGCACTAAAAAGCTCTATTAGATCAAATAAATACAATCTCTGCAAGTGGGAGTCTTCCATAGAACCATCAGAAAGATAAAATAGTGGCTATCATGTAGCTGCAGCGGAGGAGGATGGAACAAGGGCAAATTAAAACACCCACAAAACTCTTTGTTCTTGCTCAGATCATTCATTAAATAAATAAATACCCCTTGGATTGCTGTAAGCCTTTGGTTGATATCTAGAGCTTTAAAAAAGTATAATCTATTTTTTTTTTTTGGCTAGTTTACTCATTACTTTTATGGAGGAAATAAATTTCAGCATTCTCTATTACATCATTTTTTGCTGATGTCATCTTTCTCATTTTTTTGAAGATTGCTTTATCTGGGTATAGTGTTATGGGTTATTTTTTTCTTTGAGGCCTTTTATATGTTATTTTTTGTCTTTTTACTTACATGATTTTCAACAAATTTCTTTATTTTCCTTATTCCTATGTAGGTACTCTGTACATTTTCTCTAGCTATGTTTAAGTTTTTCTCTTTGTGTTTAATTTTTAGTAGTTTAAAAATTATAACCTTGGACATATATTTCATGGTTTTTTTTTTTTTCCTATTTATTTCGTATGGTTTTCTCTAAGATTCTTGGTTCTGTAATTGGTGTCACTCAGTAAATTTAGGAATGTATTGGCTATTATTTAATTCTGTCCTTTTCCTCTTTCTCTTTTCTGTGATGGCAAGCATATATGTGTTAGATAGTTTGATATTTCCACAAAGCTCTTGGATCTTTTGTTATGTGGTTGTCATTTTTGTCTTTTTGCATTTCAGTTTGAATGAGTTCTACTGATCGATATTCAAATTTTTTTGACCATTCTGGGGAAAAAAATTCTGGTTGTATATAGGGTATAATTGGAAAATAGATGAAGTCATAACTACTACAATGGAATAAACTTGTTTTCTGATGATGGGGAGTGAACAATCATTTTATTACCTGAGAAGGTAACTCTTCAGACACTGGAAGGTAAGGGCAAGAGGAAGATGAAAAGTATATTTTTCTTTTAGAATTGTCCCTAGAACCTTTTTCATAAAGAAAACACATTCCCATGTGACTCTTCCAAATTAGTGAAGAATTTTTAATTTACCCGACTGCTAGACCCACCAGCCTCTGACAGAGAACTCCAACCAAGATTTTATTGTCATTCTCTTAACTTTTACACATAAATATATCAGAACAGAGGAGAGGTTCTTAGCCTTTTCATTTCCAACACAAAAACTTGTCAAGGTCTTTGGATGTCTTGAAATACCCACATTCCAGAGGCATCACTTAGTCATTCTGTGGGGTAGAAGCATCCTGCTGGTGATTTAGGCACTCCCTTCATACAAGAATTAGATCAATTATTCAAACTGAACTTGGAAATCTAAAGCTTATTAATTTGGGGGAACCACATTGGAAGCATTCTCAATCTGCATTCTCTCCCAATGAATATTAGTTCCTCTTGCAAGACCCCACAATTTTGAAAAATAATTTCTTTCTAGGGACACTATATCTGTATCTGGCATTGTGCTGCTTATCTGGTAACAGTGAACTAATTTAACGTCTCTCAAAAACACAGTGACTTATAACGTAAGTTATATGACTTTGGATACTTTTCAAAATGAAGCGACTTTTGGTTGCTTGGGGATATTTCCCAGAGGGATAACTGATTCATTATTTATGTGCTCCTTAGAGACAGTTATCTCTGTAATCTGAGTCAACAAATTAGAAACCTTGGTACCAAATTTATCCCTGACATTAACCGAAGTGATCAATTATACTGCCATGGCCCTGGAAGGCATATAGTTCAGTCTTGACTCACTGGTCATGGATGTTATGGATGATTGTCTAAAATGTGTTTCTTACAGGCCAAGGCAGAGTCTGTGCAATCACTAATGCATTTGATATGCCTGGAGTAACGCCTTGAGCCAAGTGGAAAGGTCAGTGCTGAAACTTATGGAGAAAGACATCAGGCTTTCTAAGTTAAAATCTGATTTGTTTGTTCAGCTGTGTATGGTAACTCAAATGACATATTTTAGTCGATACTTGATGTTGTCCTCATTGGCTACTTGGAATATTATTGAGAATAGCCTTAATTAAATGTTGTAAGATATAATTGGATGGATTTTGTTCCTAGCCTCTGTAGGTCAGATTAATCAGAGTGGCCAATAAACTAGCATACTTATTAGAAAATTCATCACAATTCAAGACAATGTAGAAATGAGAGGTGATTATTATTGGGAAACAATTCTCCACAGATCTTTCATGTCTCTAAATGTCTTTTGAGTGACGTACTGATGGCTTTTTTTAATGACATTTGTATAGAGGATTTCCTTGGAAGATAGAAATAGTACCTCTCTTAAGAGCAAAGTGCAGACGTGCTTAGTTTTCAGTACAGTAAAGATAATCTCCCTTTAGAGCCATGAGTAAGTGTAATAACTGTTATAAAAAACTAAGGTTTCCTAAACTCATGTTTACTTTCCTTTAACACAACCCATTGCATGTAGCATATCTTCCTAAATGTGACTGTGGGAAATTGTACAAGACTAATTAGCCCATTTATTCAACTAATAAATTGCCTGGAAAAACAAGGAAAAAGGATGGATGATGCCCTAGCATAAACCAGATAACTGAGAGATACATCAACCAAATGCAGTGTGTAGATCTTGTTTGATCTTAATTCATACGAATTAACAAATTAAAAGTATATTTTTAAAATAGTTACTTTAGAATATCAGCTATATATTAGATAACATTTAGGAATTATTATCAATTGTTTTAATTGTGTTACTAAGTTCAGGTTGTGTTTAAAAAGAAATTTCTATGTGTTCGAAATATATACTAGTATTAACACATGATAGGATATTTTTGGGAATTTTAAGTTAAATATTTTGCAAGAGAATTAAGATTCAGTAAGGGGAATAGAGTATTGCAGATGAATAAATACTGTGAATATAATTAAGTACAATAAAAATTTAAGTCAAATTCCTAAATAGTTATGCTTTATGGCTCTCAATCCCTTTCAAAATGGTGTATAGACCCTAGTTAGTGTTCTAATACTTGACCAGTGATTCTCAATATAGTGCTGTTTTGTCTCTGAGAGAATATTTGGTAATGTCTGGAGATACTTTGATTGTCACAAGTGGGAGGTGCTACTGGCATCTAGTAGGTAGAAGCTATGAATGCTGCTAAACATCCAAGGGTTGGGGATGCCCAGGTCTGAGGACTGGTACCGGTCCGTGGCGTGTTAGGAACAGGGCCGCACACTGGGAGGTGACCACTGGGCAGGTGAGCGAAGCTTCATCTCTATTTGCACCCACTCCCCAGTGCTAGCATTACCACCTCAGATCATCAGGCATTAGATTCTCATAGGAGCACCGGTCCCTGGTGCCATAAAGGTTAGGGGCCGCTGTGTCTCCAACACACAGGACATCTTCTTAAACAAAAACTTATTCAGCTCAAAATGTCATAGTAGCAGAACTGTGAAATCCTATACTAGATGATTAAAATAAGGTAGGCTTATCCACTGTCCTCATGTTTAAAATAGCACTAAGAGCTAGAGTAGGAAAAGCCTGGATGTCTCAGGTTTGTAAGTCAAGTTCTGGACACTTTGCAAATCTCCCAAGCACATTACTGTCATCCTCAGCTGATTCGAGTTCTCTAGTTGCAATGGAGATAGGGAGCGTTTAAAGTTGACATGCACTTAATCCTCAGTGAATGTGAGCACAGCTCAAGAAACTGTATAAGTGTGTAAAAAGAAATTACCAGCTTTCCTGGATCCATGATAGTCTTACATCTTCTGACAACTTCTCTTCTGAGGAACAGCAAACAAGTACTCTGGCTGCTTTCTTCGTTTGCCATGCTGCTGGATCATGGCTACACTGTGAGTGGCAAAGGATTTTCTCATCGGTTTTCCCAATTTAATGTACAGAAACATGGGTGGAGTCTTGCTTTTCTTTTCTTCTGAAGGAAGTATATCTTTAATGGGTACCTGAATTCTCCTTAATAGCCGTAACTAAATTTCATAATTATTATCCATTTGTGTACCTAAGCAGCTATTATCTAGAGTAGATTCTAAAGGGGATTCTAGAGATTCTTTTCTCATATTTTCTTATGTTAAAGAGCCCAGTTGTGGAAGGGGCTCTCTATCACTCAGGTTTTATCTGCCTCTTTATTGCCCTCAATTGTGGGATCACCTGCTTGGGGAAGAGAACTATTAAGGGTGATCTTTATCCACTGGTTCAATATTTTTGCCATCACTTAATTCTGCCTTCTGCAAGTTTTTAGGTAATTGTGAACTTTCTTCTTATTAAGGTAATATTGGATGAATTTAACGTTATCTAGATCTTAACGTATGTTCAGTGTGTTTTCCACCTGGCTTTCTTGGGAACCAGACTTATGTATACTTCTAGCACTATGTCTTTCTTCTCATTGGATTCTAAATCCAGGGCCCCTTTCAATTCAGCATCACTCTGTTCCTGGAAAGTTCATGACTGATTGTACCTGCATTTTTGTAGCAGAACTGATTATTTGTGACTTATCCTTCCTTATCAACTCTGGGTCAAAGGAAAGGCATTTCTTTGAGGTATCTCTTTTGTCCATTCCACTAAGAAAGTCCTTCTTAGTCTGTAACAAAGTCATCATCATCCCCTAAAAGAATTTTCTTGGGCTGTAGATTCAAATGCAACATGAGTGTCAGAAGGGCCTTCCTGACCCTTAGTTACTTAATTACATCTACTCCACCAAAAAATATTATAAGGGAGCATATGGAGGAGGATACAGTTGAAACAAAATTGGACAACTATGTATTTCTAATTGTTGAAACTGGGTGATGAGTACATAATGATTCATTATGCTATTATATCTCTAAAAAAAACCCAAACAAACAAAAAAGCAAAACAAAAGAAGTATGGACTCTAGAGTAAAGCTTTTTGATTCTAATCCCAGGTCCTCTACTAATAGCTATGTGACCTCTGAAAAGTTCCTTTATATTGTTTCTTCAATTTCCTTATCTGAAATTGAGGATAATAGCAATAACTCTACTTTATAGAGTTGTAATGAGTTTTAAATGAGTTACCATTTTTAGGTACTTAGGACAAAGCCTTTTTATATGTATTATGTAAATACTGAAATATGAATATTTCTGAATTATAATAATTATAAAATAAGGAATTTTGCTGCACAATTATATTTAAAGGATTAATTAATAATGCATACTATAGAATAAATATATCCACTATTAAGTATATAAATAGTAAACCTCTGTAAAGAATCAGTTAATGTAATTTATAACTATTGATGTCTTTTTATAAATTTTAACTTCAGATGGTAATGGGGGCCTTTTAGAAAATTTGATTCTAATTCAAGATCTTCCAGCATTTCTATGACTTCCACTGCATGAAGTACATCTAGGAAGTAGTTTAAAATTTTCCTTTTACTTACATCCAAATTGGAAAATTATTTCACTTACTCTCCAGTTCTGAATAAATATACATCTTTTTCATGAGGAAAAAAAATATCCCTAGAAAACAAAGAAGGTATTTTCTTCATTAAAATACACATTCAGAATTGTAGCTCCAATGCCTGGCAGATAGACATCATTCCACTAATCGGCCAAATCAATCAACTAATAAATCAATATTTTTAAATGAACTACTTAACAGAAATCAAATGTTTCCAACTCCAGGTAGGTACTAGTAAAAATGTCTGCTTCATGAAATTTTCCTGTGAATTCATGATAAAAATGTAAAATTTACCTCAAGAAAAAAATCACTTTATTTCCCCTTTCTCAATAAGGTCAACAACGGTTCTTATATCTACTTCTGAGAGAACTGCATTCCTACTCTGCTGAATGCCTTTGCCTCAAATATGTTTCATAGAGGGATGATAATTTACCTTTAAACTCAATAAGAAATACATGTTCAATAGTTTAGAGGAGAGAAAAGTCTCATCTACTTGTTCTTTTTAAATATTTTTGCACAAACTCAACCCAATTATATTACCTTTCTCTGAATAACAGTATGGAAAGCTGTGGAACACAGATCTCATTTCCCAAGCTAAATGATGTGGTAATTTCACAACTCAAGTGGCTGAGGTACTTTATTTCACATTCTCTCAATTAGGATAATAAACTCTGGAACCAGTGGATTGTTGTTAAAAGCTAGTAGAGAAAATTAAATTAAAATGAAAGAAAATATAAGGTAATAATTTTTTAGGCAAAAAGAGTACTTAAGTTCTAGAATAAATACAATAAAACACTTTTGAGGAAATTTTTCTAAGACATAAAATTTCCATGACTGTAATATCATGGACATTATGTCCAATTAATAACCTCAAAATAACTAAATTTATGCTATAGAATTTGATACAAAATTTATAAAGTCAACATTTGGTCCTGGTTTCTATTAATGACTCAGTCCTTTGTTTTAGGCATTAGTGTCCATATAAACTGAATTTTGATAATTTGAAATCCAAATAAGAATATTAATATAAATATTAAAAAGTACTGTATTTATATCTACTTTAAATTATAGTACTTAATAAGATCAAGTTTATAGTGTTAAAATGTTTCACATATGATTAATTTGCTAATGAGAGTGTAAGCTCTCTAAAAGCAAGGTCTGTGAAGATATAGTGCTGTATATTGTTTTAGAAATATGTATTTTAGAAATAATATGGCCTGGATTCTAATTCTGACTCCATCATTAACTAGCTGCATGATCTTAAGACATAACTTTATCTTTCCAAAAAGCATATGGAAAAGTACTCAATAATACTCAGAAAAAGTGCAAATTTTACTATAATGAAGTACTACAGCAAATATACTAGAATAGCTATGATTAAAAATACCAAAACTCAAAATGTACATCAAACTTTCTTACATTACTGATGAACGTATAAAATTATACAACCCACTTTGTAAAAAATATTTGATAATTTTTTTATGAACACATTTATTATATGAGTTAGTACTGTTCACGTATTTATCCAAGTGAAATAAAAACATATTTACAAATGGCTTCTAAAAGCATATGCGTCGAAGCTTTTTTCATAATGGCAAAAAAAAAAAGGAACTACTTCATTATAAAAAGTTGAAGAGATAAACAGATTGTGAAATAGCCATATAATAGAATATTTTCAGCCATTAAAATGAGTGAAGAACCATTATAGGCAACAAAAGTTGAATATTCTAAATTCATGCTCTGCTTACACAAAAAATTTTTACCTTCTGATTCACCTAACATGAAATTTCAGTACAGGCAAAAATTTACTACAGTAACAGAAATTGGAAAGGTATCTGCCTTTTGGGTAGTAGATTTACTGCAAGGGAGTTGAGGGAACTTTCTGAGGTTAAGAATTTTTCTATCTTAATATGGATGTGAGTTATATGAGTATATACATTTGTCAAAACTCAAACTGTATACCTAAGATGTATAGTTACTTATATGGTAATTATATGTAAGTAGAAAAAAGAAGATATTAAAAAAACTGAAAGAGATGGAAACTGTTAGATAGAAAATTCTACCTAAAAAAAAACCTAGAAACATGTGTAGACCTTGTTTTGTTTTTTATTGCTATATTATTATTATTATAGCTAACTATAATATGTAACAGTGTATTACTAGTAAATTAGAGCCAAAACTGTCTTATTTAACCAAATTAACCAAACTAACTTTTGGGTAAATTTGTTATGCTTAAATATAATACTGAATTTATGCTAGTAAAACTTATCTCTAGAGATACATAATGAAATTTTCCCAGGTAAATTATATATCTTGAATTTGAAAGAAAGACAGGGAAAATAATATTGGTGGACGGAAGTAAAAGGAAAAAGAGATTAGCAAAATGTTAATAATTTTTTGAATTTTTACATAGGAGTTTATTTTTAATATTTTCTTTTTGAGGGTACATTTGAAATTTGGCCATTAAAACGGTTAATTTTATCACCTTTCAAAAAATAATTTTTAGGATTTTTTCATAAGAAAATTTTCCCTGCTCTAAGATCTCAAATGTCTCTCATGACTTATTCTAGTTAAATACTTAAATTTTTTTTCATCACCAATACTTATTAAATGTAAAGCAATAAGAACATACCAGTAGACCAAAGGAAGTGCATAAGCATGCATGATCAAACTATTTAGAGATAAGCGCATTGTTAATGCTTTTTAATTATATAAGTAATATATGTTTATTGAAGAAGTAACTAAAAACAATTTCAAAAAACAACATATTAAAGGCTATGGTATATTCTGCTATTAAGAACACTGTTTAACTTTCCTTAATTATAAGTGTGTTGAAGTGTATGTGTGTGTGCTTGTATCTGTCATGTAAGTGCATCCCCAAAAGTTTATGCAGAAGTGTTAGACAAACCTTTTGTTACAATCACTTACAGCAGTATTAACCATCATCCATTCGTATTTTAATGTAAATATAATTTTAGCTTTTGGTATAATAAAATAACCTTTTATCTATTATTTATGGAAATTATCTTGAATTCTATTTTATGTAATATAAATATGGACTTTAGAACTTTTATTTACATTAGTTAGACATGGCTTTGCTCAACCTTTTGCTTTTAATATTTCTTTTACCTTTTTCTTGAGGTATACCTATTTTATACAGCATAGGCTATATTATGTGTTTGAAAACTCAAGAAATAGGAGACTTCAACCCATTTATTTTTACAAGCTATATTTGATTATATTTTGTCATCTTGTTCAAAATTTTACCTCTCACCCTCATAGGATTGTTATATGAAATATATATTTTGTGCTCTTTTGACTGTACGTATCTTATAGTTTAGCGTGTTTTTTCTAATTGTCAGGAGAAAGATTGAACAGCATCTTTAAAGACAGTCTTTCATTTAAAGAACGTAAAAAACCTTTCTCAGGTGTCCCTTGATTTTGTTCTCTTTTCAGTAATTATTGATATTATCTAGCTTTAAAAGTTAGAGTTCACTTTTATACATACATTTTTCTTTCAGAAAAGTTTACATTTGCATTTACTGATAACAAGATGGCCCGAAATTATTCTACGCTTATATATATATATATATATATATATATATATATATATATATATATATATATATATTTTTACATATATATATTTAATTTGTAATGTCCTTACAAGTCTGATTATAAAATCACATTTACTTTTTTGTCTATTAATATTGAAGTGTTTCTTTGTCGCTTGGACTCTACCTTTAAATCATTTTTAGAAGTGTAAATATGTCAAATATTTTCTGAAATCTTACCTGATGCGTTCTCTCTCTGTGACTTTTGTATATGAAAGCTTAGCTGGGTATAAAAATAGTCCATGATATGCATTTTATCAATGATATGTGTGTGTTGTCATGGTAGCAGTTTTCATTTAAATTTGTAGAAGAGGTTTTTGATTCTATCTGAATTTTGTTATCTCTATTCAATTAGATTTTTCTTTATTTTTATAATGCAATCACAATGTACAATAAAGTGTACATTTTCTCTTAGAATATCATTTAGAATTTTTTCAGTTTATTTTTCTACATTTACTTTGTTTATTGTATTTCTTTTAGTTGCCCTGGTCTATTCTTCAGGAATACTAATTAACAATTAGCTGTATCTCCGCTTCCTGAATTACACATAAACTTTCTTTAGTGAATCTTTTCAACTCTCAAGCATTTACTTGCATTTTGTGGGTACTTTTTGGATCTGTTTCCAACTCATTGTTTTAATTTTCTTTAGTATCAATTTGGCTTTGTAGTTTAGGAGTTAATTGATTTTGCTATAGTGATTTAGCAGCTATAAATTACACTACCATGCTTTATTTTTTTCTTATATTATCCTATTTCAACTTTATTTCGTCCTACTTCCATTTCATATCATCCTCTTTCATTGTTTAATTCTATTTTTTTAATTAATGATATTTTCTTCTTGTGTTCTTATTTAATGAAGGATGTGTCTTTTTCATGCTCATGATAATGTCAAACATTTTCCAGAAATTTGAGGCATGAGGAACCATGAATTTGATCTTTATTTCAAAAGTAACCACTTGTGTCATTCCCTTTTCCTTCTGATACATTTTTATGAGAGACATTTTCAAACTTTTTTTTCCTTACTAAGGTGTTTTGGGCTCACATTTATGGATATGTATTTGTTCCACCTTCTCAGTATTGTTTTTGACAATTAAAAAATATCCCTTTCTCATATATAGAGCTTCAGGACAAGTTGATTTGACATGTTTTCAGCATCATTTTTTGGATATTTTTAGGCTTTATCCAGAATCTTCCTTGTATTTCACTATTTGATTCTCTGAAACGTTTAAATCATGTGCAAACTAAAGTTTTCCATAATGCACAATTACTGGCATAGCTTTTGTCTTCGATTCTTTCTCCAGGATTATATCTGAAAAACTATTCTTCCAATAAGAGAAATAATGGTTTTCCCCTAATTCCTTTTTATAACTCCCTCCCTAGTACTCTCTTTATGCACAAATATATTCTGTGATATGCTCATTCTGAATGTATGTCAGAAGATCATATCGAAGAAGTATTGATAGCTCACAGAGACCCCCAAATAAAATCCTAAGATGCAGATTGAACTGTTTTCTGATTGTTACATAGTCTGAGTTCCTAATACAGAAAACGGATGGTGAAGTGGACTGCATAATTCTTGTTTTAACTTTTTTCAGGTAGTATATATTATATTTTGAAACATAGGAATGTTAGGCAAGTTGAAGTCTAAATGGATTTTTTTTTTTCAATCAAGCTCTCTCTGACTTTAAGTAATCTTGATACATCCATAAACCAAACATCTCACATGGAGAGTACACCAATGTGTTTATGCTTATCTTACTGAAAATTATGTATAGACAATGTTATGGGCTTCTAGTCATATTTTTTGAAGTGAATATATTACCTATTTAATCAGAAAAATTCATTTGTGTTTTCTCATAAACCGTTGGAGTAATTATAAATTAGTTGAAATATTTAGAGGACGATTTGGTAATATTTATTACATTTTAAATTGTATATATTTGCTGTCTAAATAATTTTACTTTGAGAAAGTTTATAGAGCTATGTTCAAAAAAGTGTGCAGTAGTTATATGTTCATAGGTCTTTGTAGCATTATTTGAAATAAAAACAGACCTTGAAAAATATAAATGTATATCAATTGAGGATTGTTTGGATATTAAAAATATCTTGAATAATATGTGGCACATTTATTGTGTTGGTGTATAAATTCCTCAAAATTTTATTCTAAATTATAAAACAAGTTTTTGGAGAGTGTACATAATATTTTCCATTTATATACATAATAGCAATAAGAAATGCACATATGAACATGTATATAGTCTTTATAAAAAATACATCTATATATTAACTGGTTTAACTCATGTAAAACTCATGGATTGTGAAGCAAAGTTAAATGTTACATTTTTGAGTATGTGTATTTTATTATTATGACAATTAGTTGCTAGTATTTACATTGTACAATTCAATGAGGGTTTTTATTTCAATTATAGTTGACATACAATAATATATTAGTTTCAGTTTTACAGCATAGTGATTAGTAGAATGCACATTATTTTTATAAATAAAGAAAGCAATATAAGATTTTTAAAGAAAATAATAAATTTCATTACAAAGGATTGTTATAGGACTTAAATATGATGTGCTTGATTAAAGCTTTGTAATCTATAGCATCCTACAAAAGAATATTGATAATTCTAGTCTGTGTGTCCCACAGTACATACTTAAGCACAGGAGTTTTTACATATTAGATAGTGTCCTTTTATAATATGTCAGTGGTATAAATATATAGTCCCTTTTTTATAATGATTTAACTCTTATTTATTTTGAAAACTTATTTACAAACATAGGAATTGTGCTTGCAAACATATTATCTTACTTGTGTTTCAGTTGCTCTTTAACTCTTAAAAAAATAATGTGTCAGTTTTTGAAATAAATATGAAGAATATCTTTTTCTGCATAATTTTAATAGGAAGCACTTCTATTTCAGTTAAATCTCAGACTATTCTAATTTTTATGCCATTGAGGTGTTGTTTTTATAAAAATAATGCTTAAAATATCATGATGTTAAGTAGATAACATCATGATTTTTGAACTTAAAATATCAACAAGTCTAATTGTATTTTCTATATTTTCATTTAATATTGCCATATTGATTTGAAGAATGGTGGGAGAATGCCCCAGCAGATAACAACCTTCTGTGTTAGGATCAAAATGTCCAAATCAGAGGGCATATATAGTCATGAAAGTTAACATATTTTTGTAGTCTTTTAAAAAATAATGAACTATGGATACAGTTATGTAGCACAAAATTCATGTTTTTGTGGTTTATAAACTAGTTGAAAGTAGGGACACTTTATTAACCAGTGGATTAGATAGCCTTTGGGCATTGGGTATAAACTTTTGAGACATAAAATTACAAATATCTAATTCTCTCTGTTGACAAACAAAAAGAAATTATGGGCTTTGGTAGATAGCTAGGAACATATCTATCAAACAGACATCCTAGGCTTTTAGTCTTTTCTTGCCTTCCATCCTCTGAAAGTTATCCAGGGCCCAGTGATTACTTTCCTTATGTCGACCAACTCATTCCTCCTTTACTCCACTGGGTTCTACTGACAGGGCTTTCGAGAATACATATCACTGTGTCTTATTGGTTGATTTAAGGCTTTCTCTCTGTAAAAATCTCTCTAAAATATAAAATTTGCTTTTTTATGGAAACAAACATTGGAAATCAAGACTGACACAGTGGTTTTTGTGGCAAATGTTATTACAAATATGATGATGTACAAAGTTTAATAAGCAGTGATCTTTGAAAGTTCAAATGTTAATAGGTGATGGATTTTCTCAAAGCAAAGCAGATGCCCTATTGGAGTCCTGGGTTCTATTCAAGGTCATGCATCTGATTTTTTAGGCAATCTTAGACAAAGTTACTTATGTGGTCTCAACCTACGTTTAGTGGGTTTTCCCCCCATCTGTAAAAAATTAGGTTAATAACACATATTTATTTGTAAAGTGCTTTCATATGCTCAGAGTAAAAAAAGGTACAAGTGCAAATATTGTTAGTATTGTATTTATTAATCGCTGACGATGGCTACAGTGCCCCTTTGCTATTTTAAGATCTTGCTTGCAGCTGTGAAAACATCATGCTTAACACAAGCAATTATTGGGGTTGGTGCAGAACTTACAGGGAAGGCAACTGCTAGAGGGGGAATTTATTAAGAGCAGAGTGAGAAAGAAGAAACTGCAAGCATTATTTAAAAAGTGAGTGGTTTCATATATATATATATATATATATATACATATATAAACACACACACACACATATACACACACATATATATGTAAAATGATATATAATGTTTTATATATAATATATGTATGTTATATGTTATATAGGCTATATGTTATATAGTATATGTTATATATTTAAACATATAGATGTATACACCAAACACTCCTGTATCTATTATTAAAGAAATCAAAGATTGCAGAGTATTTTGTTTTGTTTTGTTATTGTCAACTTCTTGCTTTCTCACCTTCCCCTAGGCCTGTCAATTCTCTTCCATACTAAAATATTATAATAAAATAAAAAGAAGGCAGAAAAACCTAAAGATAGCAAGTATTAGAAGTACACGTCTTTGTGAAAATTACATCTTCTTTTGTCTGTCCAGCTTCAATAGCATGTGTTCACTTTGGTACAAGATTAAAAATATTTGTTTCTCTTTACATGTATTTTTTTTTCTTTTACTGATCTTCTCTGTTGATGTGATATCTTATTTACTATACCCAGATTACATATACTCATGACCTTTATTGTCAGTTTTCCAGGATGATGTATGTGGGTACTTTGAACTTCCTAATATCAGTTATGTTGCTGCTTATAGATATGTGCGAGCAGGCAAAATAGAAGACTGAAATGAAGGTTAGAGGAAGGCAGCTAAAGCACCTGCTTAGCTGCCTACTTTCTGTTCCTCTCCATCAGCTGAATTAAAACTTCTTTATAAAATTTCCTTTAGTGGAAACAAAGTAAGGTTTTATATTCAGGGAGGATATAATTAGTAAAACAAATTCTTCCTTTACAAAAAGAAAGAGAGGGAGAAATGGAAGAAGAGAACCCTAAAAGGGATGAATTTAGACTATCCAACTTGTTGATGACTTTTCTGCTGTTTCTTCTCTAAGTTGCCTCCTGTAGCTCTCATTTTTCTTCCTTTATTTTTTCATTTTTCTCTTTTATATTCTTCTTTCTTCTCTCAAAATATGGAGTTTTAATTGTGGTCACAAAAATGATAAGAAAAAAGCCATCTGAATAATGTGTAAGTCAGTAAGCTGCAATGAAGCCATGGCAAATTGTAGCAACTGTACAGATGATTCGGGTAAAAAAAAATCAACAACAAAAAAACAAGTCAATATATGGAAGTAACACACATTGATGTTTTATGTTAACCAAATTTAACACTGTTCACAACACATTTTGCTTTGGTTTTATGGACCATAGCTAACAGATAACTCTTGCAAATATGATATTGTCAAGCCATTATTTTTAATCTCATTTGGCGAGGGCTCGGTTAATAATAATATTTTTTTAGGGTCATATTATCATTCTTGGTCCATGAAAAGACTTTCTCTTATTTCTTTTATCTCTTTTTATTTACATACTCCACTCCTCTCCCTACCCACCCCCATCCTTCTATAAACAATCTTTCTATATTACATTTTTTGTTTATTTCTATACTTTTTATAAAAATGCACTATTATGCTGTTATACTTACTACGTTGCTTATATTTGATTTGCTGAGAATTATGATTGTTAAGATCTATTTGTGGGCTCGGGTGGATTTTTATTCTAGTCTTTCTAGTAGTAGCATCCTTTAAATGGAATGAGTTTTATTTTGGGAGGCAGTAAAGCTACTTGAGGATCAGTTTGATGCTTTCAAATTCCATTAAAGTAAGGTAACATAATCTTTACTTGGGTTAGTAAAGAGTTATTACAAGGTATTACCCTTCTAGTGTCTCTACTGAATATCATAGTTGTTCAGTTCATTCTCTCTGATGTGGCTGGTTGGAACTTGAATATCTCCCTGCCCTGTTTGAATTTCAGGAGCATTTCATCTTAAATCACTTTAATTGTCCTTTCCCTTGAATTTATTCTTTGCCAGGTCTTACGAAGTTTTATCCTATGCATGCATCCCTAAATATGTACTCCGAAACTTGAGATTAACCTGCTTAGATTTCTGGAGATCTTTATGTAGCTTCCTCCTCTCCGATAATCTGCTCCACAAATTCCAGCTGCTGAGCTGTTAGATTATCAGCAAATTAGATAATCACAACTGACCTTTAAAGAAATAGCTGATATGACCCTATAATCCCAGAGAAAGCTGGGCATTGGCAACTATGCTATGTATTATATCAATAAATAAGATATCTGTAAAGTATTTATTACCAATTTACGTAACACAAGGAATTACAAATAGTTCTTGTTTGGGGAAATTCGTGGTCCAATGTAGAGGGAAGAGGCCGGGTAAGTAAATACCTCCTTTTTTAAAAAATCTAAACATAGAGTTTAGAAAATAAATAAAATGAAATTATATTTATGAGTGTATAGAAATAATTTATACAGTTATAATAAATCTTTGTAGAGTAATGGTATTGATTTAAGCCTTAAATTCCGGAAAAGATTTTTACACACTTGGAAGAGAAAAGAGCAAATTAGTGTTGGGAGAGGAAAATGGAATATTTTCATGAACCAAAACATAATGGTAAAGTGGCACAAAAGAATAAACCATTGAGAGGGTATTGTAGTTAAATCAAGAGTTTTCTTGTAGGGTGTCACAAAAGATAAAGATAAAAACAGAAATGAAAGACAGCTGTAGAGTATGTTGACATTAAGACTAAGAGCTTTATAGTGCAATTTAAGATCAGGTTTTAAGGTTTCTTTCCAGCATGTGTAGGACAAACAATTTTGAGAAAATAAAATTTACTTTTCTAAGGTCTCACTATCTTCATCTGTAAAAATCTCTAAGACCTTTCAACGTTGTTGATTTTTCATCAAAGTAATATAAGTGCAAACATCTTGAATACTGAACATTTTGAAAAGGTAAATGTCCTAATGAAAATTTTGATTTGGAATATAATCTAAAAGTTTGTAATAATAGATTATTGTAGAGAATGGAGGAAGTAATATAATAAGGTTTCTCTTGAAAGAGTTCTCTTATTAGACAATAGGGTATGGCTGTTAATTTAGAAGGAAAATAATGGATAAGAAGACTCTTTTAGGGTTTAGATACTGAATTTAGGAGAGGTGATGCAGTAAGTGGTCAATATGCTAAGACTAAATGGATATAAGGAAATTTAATAGACCACTGGAATATAGTTAATTGTGAATACAGTAAAATTGCATATAATGTTATCATTGTGTCAAGTATGGGTCGCATCCTCAATATTAAATTAATAAGAAAGATTAACTAGAAATAAGATTTTTTTATTCCTTTATTATTTCACTGAACACTTAACAAAATTTAGTTCTTTTAAACGGTACTTTAAAAATATTAGATAAACCTTATTTGAGCATTTTTGAGTTTTTTTAAGGATAAGGGATAGAAAAGTGTTAAATGAGACAAACAGCTTGTTATAAAAAACTCTTATAGTTTAAAATCTTTACAATATAAACAAATACAGACCTCATATCAACCATTTTTTAAAATTAATTTCCTATAATCTGTTGTGTGTATTTTACAGACTATATACTCTCTTGATTTGTGTCTCCTACTTCCTTTGACTAATCACTTTTAACTCTAATTATTATAGAACTCAATCTATTCAAGTTAAATGTTGTATTATGAGGGAGACATCCTACTAATTGTGGACAAGAGGAATAGTGTCATCTCTGCTCTTATTTATATGTTTTTTTTTTTAAATTTATTCTCCATATTGTCATTGTTACCCAATGTATATTGGTCTCATCTTTCTATCCCCATCATTTTTCCCAAATCAAAGACATAGCTAAGCTAGCCAACATCATGACTATACAAATAGATACTTTCAGCTAGTTTGCAGGTCTCTAAATTTATTTTCTAAGTATGGCTTCACATTTGTGAAGTGATCCTTTATATATACCTATAAATCAAAGAGAAAAATGGGAAAAATGTGGAAAAGATATTTACAGAAGAGGTCATCCAATAAATGAAGATGCTCAGAAAGAAATAGATGTCCAAAATTATTAGCAATTATGAAATACAAATTAAATCAACAAAATATTATTACATGCCTAAAAGAATGGTAAAAATTGCAGAGCTAGATAATAAAAATATAATGTGTTAAGAAGAGCATAGTCTCTGTCCACAGTAAAATTATATTAGAAATCAAGAACAGAAATTTGTCTGAAAAATTCCCAAATTATTTGAATGAAATGATGTCCTTCTAATTATTGAATGAATCAAAGAAGATATCAGATGGATTATAAAGGACTTTGAAAGGTATAGGAGACTTTAGTCAAGATGGCAGAGTAGTAAACACTGTGCTCCCCTCCTCCCATGACCACATCAAAATAACCACTAAATTACAGAACAACCACCCTTGAGAACTACCTGAAAACTAGCTGAACATAATTCCTATAAATAAGAATATAAAGAAGAAGCCACATTGAGACTGATAGGAGGGATTGAGATGTGAAACAGGCTGGTCCCACAACCACGTATAGCGGTTAAGAATCAGGAGGGATATCTTGGCTGCAGAAGTCACCACATAAGAGCAAAGGCTGGAGAGACAAGCATCATTATTCCTTGCTTGAGCCTGCTCCCCACATACCCTGAAGGCACAGATAAACGTCACTTCTGAGTCTCCATTAACTTCACTAACACCTCTTGCCCCACCTTAGTGATTCCCTGAGACCTTGTTCCACCCAACCCACATGTCCAGAACCTCTTTTAGAGGCTAATCCAAATAAGATCTGGGCCCATGCTTCAAACTTTTATAAAATCTCTTAAAGGTCCACAAACCCCAAACAAGCAGTAGCTATACTTTGCTAAGTGGCCCCGAGACTGGCACTAGTGGCAACCAGCCTATGTCCACAGCATAACCTCCCCTAGAAGGCTCCTAGCCCAGCACGGGGAACTACTAACTGCATATCATTTTGTAGCTCCTACCAGGTCTCCCCAGGTTGGACACAGGCAGAGGCTGAACTTACCAGAACCCCTCTCAAGAGGCCCCAGAACCAACACACCTGAATGCCTGCTTCAGACTACACCCAAGTAGTGCCACAGATGACACACCCAAAGGGTGGACTTGGCAGACACCAGAGTCCCACTAAAATGAATCTCACTTTATGGGGTCAGCCCCCTACAGAACAACTGATTTGTGTATTGATGGCCAGCCCTCACAGCCAGTTAGCCTGAGGGTCAGTTCTACCCACTGATGTACCAGCAGCAATCAAGGCTCAACTACAACAGGAGTGCACACACAGCCCACCCATTGGACACCTCCGGAGCACCCAGCTCAGATGAACAGGGAGTCTGCAACACTGGGCCCCATAGGACAACTACTATGTAAAGCCAATCTGCCAAGATTTGAAGATGTATCAGCTCTACCTTATACATAGGAACAAACACAGAAAGGCAGCCAAATGGGGAGACAAAGCAACATGTCTCAAATCGAAAGAACAGGACAAAACTCCAGAAGTGAAGACAAGCAATCTACCAGATGGAAAGTTTAAAACACTGGTTATAAGGATGCTCAATGAACTTAGGGGAAGAATAGATGATCCCGGTAAGAACTTCAACAAAGAGATAGGTAACATAAAAAAGAAGATAGAAAACATAAAAAAGAACCCGTCAGAAATGAAGAATACAAAAACTGAAATGAAGAATATATTATATGAAATCAATATCAGATTAGATGAAGCAGAGGATCACATCAGCGATTTGGAAGACAAGATAGCAAAAGACACCCAACCAGAAGCAAAAAGAAAAAAAGAATAGGAAAAAAATTAGGTTAGGGACCTCTGGAACAACATTAAATGCAACAATATTCACATCATAGGAGTACCAGAAAGAGACGAGAATAAGGGATTGAAAACCTATTTGAATATTTCTCTAACCTGGCAAAGGAAATAGACATACAAGTCCAGGAAGCTCAGAGAGTCCCAAACAAGATGAACACAAAGAAGCCCCCATCCAAGACACATCATAATTAAAATTCCAAAGGTTAAAGACAAAGAGAGACTCTTAAAAGCAGCTAGAGAAAAGCAGTTAGTTATCTACAAGGGAGCTTCTATGATTTCTCAACTTTGCAGAAACTTTTCAGGCCGGAAGGGATTGGCAAAAAGAATTCAAATTGGTGAGAAACAAGGACCTATAACCAAGGTTACTCTACCCAGGAAGGCTGTCGTTTAAATTGAATGAGAGAGAAAGAGTTTCCCAGACAAGAAAAAGCCGAAGAAGTTCATCACTACGAAACCAGTGTTACAATAAATGTTAAAAGGACTTCTTTAAGAATAAGGAGGGGAAGAAATTAAAGAAAATACTGCAAGTAAAATAAAGTCTCACAAAGGCAAAAACAATAAAAGCAGTGGATCAAATATTACTAAAGCTAGTACAAAAGTTAAAAGGCAAAAGTAAGATCATGTGTAATTACAACAGTAAATTAAGGGATACACATGCACATACATATACACACGTAAGTAAAAAATAATGACAAAAACATAAATATGGATTGGGTGAGTAAAAATGGTGCCGATTTTATATTGTGTTCATATTTAAGTGACCATTAACTTAAAATAAACCACTATAAACTTAACTTGGTTATTGGAAGCACATGTTAACCACAAGCTGATATATAAGATGTAAAAAAAATGGAAGCCAAACACAACACTTCAGAAAGTCATCATCAAGAGAAGAGAGCAAGAGAATAAGAAAAAAAAAAGAACTACAGAAACAATCAGAAATAATAATATGGCAATAACTACATACATGAAACTAAGTAATTATTTTCAATGCTCTGATCAAATTGAATGGATAAAGAAGATGTAGTACATATATACAATGGGATGTTACTCAGTCATTAAAAAAAATTTCTACCATTTGGGACATGGATGGACATAGAGGATATTATACTAAGTGAAATAACTCAGAGAAACAAAGACAATTACCATACGATTTCACTTACCTGTGGAATCTAAGAAACAAAATAAATGAATAAACAAAACAGGAACAAGCTCATAGATACAGAGAACAAACTGATGATTGCCAGTTGGAGAGAGTATAGGAGAATAGGTTAAAAAAGATGAGGGTTAGAAGTGCAAATTGACAGTTACAAAATAGTCATAAGGAAGTAAAGTACAGCTTAGGGAATATAGTCAATAATGTTATAATAGCTCTATATGGGGCAAGACTTATCAGGGGAATCAGTTCTCAAGTTTTAAATAGTGTCTTACTGCTATGCTGTACACCTGAAACTAATTTGCTATTGAATGTCAACTGTAATTGAGAAATGCAACAATTAAAATAAAAGATCCTAAAAAAAGCAAAGTATAATTATCATTTGTTAATTCTAAATTGTTATACATGTTGGGATTTGTAAGATTTCCTTACATCAAGCAGGTTGGAGTATTCATATCTACTAAATTCTTTCTAAATTGACACTTAAGAAGGGACAGAGTTTGGAGCAATTACTACTCTTGTAAATAATAATTAAAATAATCACTTTATCATTAAACCACTTAAATGACTTTATAATAAGATATCTAAGCTTCAGCAGATGGATTGCTTATTTTAATAAAGATAAAATTCCAAAAGAAATAAAAATTTATTTTCATTTATCTTTTCTATATAGTTTTTTATAATAGACAGTTGAGATTTCTTCAAAGAGACAAAAGGAAAGTTTAGGAATGTCTCCTCTTTGCAATAACTTTAGTGGTAGAGTAAATAAATATATTTGTGAAAGGAAATATAAATAAAATACTTTGAACTGAGGGATTAATACAAAATATAAAAATTGTATGATAATGCAAAAGTAGTGATTTTTTTGTATAAGTTATGACGGTGCAAGTAGAATTGAAGAAATGAAAAACTATAATAGATAAATATAGCAAAGAAACAGATATGTCAATATAAAAACCAATATATTTCTACATACTAATAATAAGCAATTGAATATGAATTTTAAAAAGATAATGTCACTTACAATAACATCAAAATTACAAATTTTTCAGAGTGAATTTAGCAAAATATGATAAAAATATGTATTCTGAAAACAAAACACTCATAAATTTGAAGAGTAGATATTTATGTCAATTCTCTCCTAATTTACTTATAGACTCAATGCAATTCCAATCACATTCTTCAAAGAATTTCTTTCTATTTTCTCAAAACTAGAAATTAAAATACATATGGAAATCCAAAGGACTTATGTTTACCAAAATAATTTTGAAAATGAACGAAGAATTTGGATAATTTATTTTCTTAAGTGTTACTAGAAAATCACTGGAATCAAGATACTGTAAAATTAATGTTAGATGTAAAATTAACATATATATCAGTGAAATAAAATGGAGATCCTATAAATAGATCTGTACATATAAGGTTAATTGATTTCAGTCAAGATATAAGATTAAATTGGAAAGTATTATTTTTTCAATAAATAATTAGTCCAACTGAAGGTACACTTGAGAGATGAGGTAAACATTTCAATCCTTCTCTCCAGACAAAAATAATAATTTGAAATACAGCATACACCTAAATGTAAAAGCTCAAACTGTAAAATATAAAGAATAAATCAAAAGACAGAGTCTTTGTAGACGGAGTAGGTGCATATTTCTTTGACAAGCCAAAAAGAACACTAACTATAGAATAAATAATAAATTGGACTTGAAAAAGTTAAAAACCTAAAAAAATTGCTCTTAGCAAGTCATTGCTAAGAAAATAAAAATGCAAGTCACTAGGCAAAATTATGCACAGTACTAAGGACTAAAATTTAGTCATAAATTTAGGACTAAAATGCATTAAAACAAAGATTTACAATCTAGAAGACAAAATTTTATAACTAGATAAAATAAAATTATATTAAATAGGAGCAAAAAATATTAATGGACCCTTCACAAATGAAAACATGTGTCTTATGTGCCCTGTAACCACATGAAAACACCCTTAAAAATCATTGGTCATAAGGAAAATGCAAATTAGAACCACAAAAGATCCCCTCTAGATCATCCAAAATGGTTAACAGTAAAAAAAATGAAGAATACCAGGTGTTGAGTTTTAGGACCAACTGGAGCACTCATACATTGATGGTGAGGTAGAAAATGGTATATATAATTTCAAAATAGTTTAACACTTTTTGAAAAGGTAAACTCAACCTGTATAGCCTAACAATTTTTACTTCTAGGTAGTTATCCCCCCAAAAAGAAAACATAAATCTACACAAAGACCTGTACACAGATCATATTTACAACAATTTTACTTATAATCAAAAACTCAAAAAAAATCACCAGAAAATGAGTAAATATAAAAATGCCTTGTATTCATACATTGGAATTAGTTGACACTTCTTACAGAGAAACTATTGCTACACACACACAAAAAAGACAGTAAAAATATGTTCATAATACAAGATAATAACACATGCTAAATACATTTAAAAATGCCAGGGCAAAAACATAACAAAATAAAAAAGATACCACAACCAAACACATACTTTTATGAAGTTCTGGAACAGATAAAACTATATTGCCAGGATGAAGGTACTGTATACTTGAAGCTTAAAAATTTAAAGAAATAAATTTATATATATAATACATATTATATATATAATATATATATAATATGTATTATATAGATCATATATAATATATGATATATGTAATACGTATTATATATCATATATAATATATATCGTATGTATCATATGTATTATATATCATATATATCATATGTATCATATATATTCTGTCTATATATATATATATACATACATATATATATGTATATATATATAGGCAGAAAAATAGTTATCGGTTCATTGTTGGCTGGGGCCAGAGACTGGGGAAGTGGATAATTGACTGACAGCAGTTTTTCATGAGGGAATGTTTTGTGTTGATAGAATATTCTGTCTTGATTGTGTGGTAATAATTATGTGGGAATATGCATTTGTTAAAATTATCAAAAATTGCAGTTACAATGTATGCATTTTATTTACTGCAAATTCCACCTCAATAAAGTTGAATTAAGAAAATGAGATCCAAACTGGTATTTTTGTGTTGCTGCAGATTGTGAGAGAAATGAAAATTATTTTACCATTCCATGGCCCAGAAAAATATGTAGACATTAGTTCTAGCTTCGCACATTTTAAGGTCACTTTTGTATTATAAACTTTTTATCAAAAAAATGAGAAAATGTTCGACCCTATAAATGTAAAAAAAAAAGGCATCTAATATTATTTATTTAAAACATTTAAATCATTTATACATTAAAATGAAGAAATAAATGTCATTTGATTGAATAGTTCTTGAAAATGAATAAGATAGAAATAAATATTCAAAATTAAGCTGTATAATATGGGTTAGGAAGACTTGCTCATTTATATATAACAAGAGTGCTTAGTTTCCTTTCATGCATTGAAGTTTTCATTAAAACAAAAACTTCTTATAATCAGAAAGGCATTATAATTAATTGATAGGCCTTAGGTTGTCATAATCAAAATGAAATCATCTCAAGAGCTAACAGGAGTGCCTGAATCAATGCCATAAAATATGGAGTTTCTTATATAGTTAATCTATGACATGGTAAAATTTTGAAAGCTCATAGAAGCTAACACTTTAAACAGTATCGCGTTGATAGGAAAGTTTCAAAAAATAATAGAGGAGAATATCTTAACTCCTCTAAAAAATAAAATCCTATTTTTAAATAAATAAAATAATTTTAAAATTCTATTGTTAAAATTCCAGTAATGATATTTGGTGAATTTTCATGAATAATAATTTTGTAGCACGTTATCAAGATTTATTTTTATTTAGCAACATAATCAAAGGATAAAAGAAGGAAAAGATGCAAATATCTTTTTCTTTAAATTTAATTTTGCCTTGCACATATTTTTCCAACCTATATAACCTTTGTCAAATGACTAAGTGGCATGTGCCACAGATGGAAGACCTAGAACCACCTACAGTTATGTATATTTGGTGTGTTATGTTGTTCTTGTTAGCTTGCCAGAATCCACATTTTTTGCAGAGGTAGTTGTAGGCGGGTGATAACACACAGATGTGTTACTGAAAACAAGTATTACCCAAAGGCTATGAATAAATGCACTTCAGCGCTAGGGGCAAGAATACAAATAACAGGGATTGAAATAAATTTATTGTTTATGTGATATTAACTTCTCAAAATAGCTAAGAGTACATTTAAATATTTTTGTCAAGTTAGGTGATTCACACACTAAGCAACTTATTTTGTTCTGGAGAAGGGAATTATGAAAGTTTGTTTTGAGTTATTTCTAACAAGATTTGCATTTAAATTTGCATGACGAGTGTCAAATTGCAATCCCAAATTTTCATCTTGCAGATTACTTAGAATAATTCTACAAATATCATACGTGATGTTAGCAACTCCTTATTACAATTACATAGAGCTAAGTTAATGCAAAATTGAGTTTATTATTAGGTTTACTGATAGAAAATAACATGAACTTTGAGCCTCAAATTAACAAACATAATCAATGATGTCATTCGTATTTATAAAGTGATAGTTTGAATTAAAATAAAACAATACACTCTTGATGATCTAGATAGATCAGACATTTGTAGCCCTCTTTATTTTGTCCAGAATATCCTTATATAGTAATTTTCTTGTTCAATGTACTAGATTGAAAGTTGAAGATTGTGCATATTAACATAAAACCACTCCAAATACATAATCTATGTTCTACCCAAGAGCTAAAATGAAGTATATGCTAGAGTGATAAAATATAAAGGCAAGGAGCAAGAAGCAAGAAGCTTCTGTACTAGCATTCAGGTCCTTCCATTGAGACATTGAATAAGAGAGCATACCATATATATATATATATGTTGTTTCCTTTTGTAAAAAAAAGTTCTGATTATAAAAGTCATATGTGTTTATTATGTATCATTTAGAAAATAAAGAAAAATAAACTTAGCATTTAAAAATTGCTGACAATCCAAATATTCAGAATAATAATGGCTGAAGGGTTTGATGCAATACTTCATAGCTTTGCTATAGAAATGTAAATATTACCAATTTATTTACAACTTTTATTACATGTATTGCAGAGAAATCAAGTGCCAAATTACTTGTGCTTTTATATAACAAATCAAATTTGTATTGGACAGATTTGTGTTTGACAGAAAATTGTTAGAAAATGGCATCCCATACTTAATGATTGTTGAAATGTAGTACTTGTATATACAATTGCTCTGAAATTAAATTTGGATTTCTTATAACACTTTAAGACTTTTGTCAACAAAGTTCATATTTTTTGGTTCAATATTTTGTGTGGCATTTTTTCTTTTTTTGGTCCAAACATATGACGTGGTAAAAAGCAATTTTCTTTTCTTTACTTTTAATTTCAGACATCCATAAACAAATGCACTTACGATGTTACCCATGTTTTTCACATTGTATAAGTACATAATATTATTTTAACAATTTTCTCTCTTATAATTCATTCTTAGTGTGAATGTACCTATGCTAAAAATGGCATAAAATTAGAAATTTTATATGCATGTACATAAGAAGTTAATATTGGAGGTGTTCTATATTCATGTACATATGCATGCTTAATATCTTGTGAATGCTCAGTTTATATAACCAATGATTTAGATGGAACCATCATTTAGGAGTGAGGGAACTATTAGAACAAGACATCCATGATGCACAGACAAAAATAGAAAGAAAGAAAAGCTAAAAAATAACTTTAGAAAGATGCATAAAGTGTAAGTTTGAAGAGATTAAAGCAACCAAGTATGCAATGTCAGTGAATTTTCTCTATTCCTAACTTTATTTTGGAGTTATTTTAAAGTTCTTATTAGGAATTTATCTTGTTTCTGAGTTTAACCCATGGTTGTTAATCCTCACTATAGAGTCTATCTAATACTATAAACTATTTCTCTTTGTAGATAATTCTGATCAATGTTATACTTTTGATTTTTCTGAGGTGTAGAGGTATATTATAGCTTTGGTTGATAAAGAACTTGAGAAAATAAAGTTTAATATGTAATAGGCACTAAGGGATTTGTTTAAGTCCTTTGAAAGGCAATCTATTAGGTGAGGGAATTTTGATACGAATAAATAATAAAGATATGTAGGAATACTATACTCTTCCTTTTTTTGCCGCTATGAAAATTTCCCAAACTAATCCATCTGAGGCATTATAGAATTATTTCATGAAAAAGATTCCTTAATTATTCTGCAAGATACTTACGCTGGTTCATATCTAATGGGTCCTACGGAAGTAACAAAAATATGTTACAGATTGCAAGCAAATGTTTAAACTGGAAGAATAAAGGCAAAAGGTAGATTCATGACCTAGGATAATCTGTTCATCTGGAGTACTTAATTTGAAAATACCTACATTTAACTTATTGAGATAAGTCTGCAACTTTATAATAAACTTATCGCAAACAATAATAGTTATTTTCCTTCTTTTGAAACACCTCAGAAATTATTAAACTATATATTTGTACACTTGAGTAGTAACAGATAACATAAACTTAGGGAAGTGTAGAATCGGGCATAATTGAAGGAAGATATCTTCTATTTAACAAAAGACTAAATTATACATTAAATAGATTATTGAGACCAGATCAAATGCTTCCTCATATTTTCCAATATCATAAGCCAAATATTTTGACATTAAGAATTTAAATTTAGAGCTTGTATTCTTTACTCTTTTGTTTTGGATGTTAATTGCATTTTAAATGTCAATAACCTAATATTAAAATAAAATCAAATGTCTTTTTTTTCCTGTCATTTTAAATGTAACAAGGTTCAGGTGAAAAGTTAAGATAAAATAAGTAAAACTGAGAGAATTTGCTTTTTAATATATAAAACAAATTGATGATTTTTCTTATAAGTATTAAAATATGTGGTCCAAGATATTATTACAGATGAGCAAAAGGATAATTTTCTCAGCTTCTTGAAATTAAACTAGCCTCTTAAAAGTTTTATATATGTTACACTGGAAATTATTCCCAGAATTGGCCTAAAACTAAATTTTAATTTATTAGCAATATATAGGCTATTGAAAGTAATTTTAGTGCTTTGAAAGAAATTACTACAATCACAAATAAAATTTTATGCAAAGTAAGCAAATTGAGCAATATATTTTGATAATTGTAGATGCAAACTTGAAGGCTAAATGCAATGTAAACATACACGAATTATTAACAACATTTTTTTGTCAGGAATAACTGTTTTTGCAACACAAAGACATGTATTTTAGCAATGTATAAGAAATTAACAAACAAAACTGGAGCTAATCAGATACATAACATTATGTAGACATGGCATAACACCCTTCTTAGTAGAATTAATTATTTTGCAATATTTAATTATTTTAGCTCAGTGAACAAATATCTTTTTATTGAGAATTGAGTACATTTAATATACAAGACTGAGTACTACATAAGATATGGCATTCCTGGAGCAACTACTCTTGATAGGGACACAGATTTAACTAAATTTAATTTTAAAGGAAAGGGAAATACTACAAAAGAGCTGCAAGCCACATGTAAACAATCATTAATGGAAGATGCGATTCACTCCACCAGGAGCACTAAGAATTTTTGTGAAGAGATGATAAATAAAAATACCAGTACTCAAATAGAGGCCGGCAGAGGAATTTGAGCATATAAAGAGGGAGGATAAGTATGGAATAGTTCGTTACTACATGCCAAACACATAGTTATGCACTTTATATATATTGTCTTTTAATCCCTACAAACATTATTTGAGGTAAACAGCAATATCTCTGTTTAAGGGATGATTTACACCACTTATAACTACCTCGAAGTTATGCCAGAGCCCGATCCTTTAACAACCTGAGCAATCTATCTTTATGAACAGAAGAATGCAATATTTCTGGATTTTGTGCTGACAGGCTAATTTTGGGCATCATTTCAGAGCCAGGTTTTTACCAAGCTAGGTCTGCAGTCATGCATGTAAATACATTCTAATATATATATATTTTTTCATTGTCCCTTTTTACTGGATATTTGACATCCTATTTGTAACTTTATGATATTCATAATCAATTTATGAACTCAAGTGACTTTTTCATCAAAGTAGAAGAAAGTAAAATAATCTAAGAGCAAAACCAAATTCAATGTAGTGAAATGTTTTTAGTTCAAAATCTGACTTATATGCTTATTCCATAAGGGCGTTGTGTAGCTTATATTAGCTTATATTAGGGTCTATAAAAATAAGAGGAAACATGGAATATTTTTTTAATGAACACACACACAAAATAAATAATAGTTGATTCAAATTTGAAAGCTTAAACTTGATCCTTCCTTTTGAGAAGAAATAGAAAAGCCTCCAGTGCCCATTTGTCTTATGATTTCTCCATTTTTTTAGTACTGTTATAGAATAATGATGGCACTTTCCATAGAGATTTAACAGAGACCATTTTAAATGTTCCTTTTTACTCAATGCCAATTTGTGAACCAAATAATATAATATTTTAAAGATTTATAAAAAAGTAAAAAGAGATGAAAATTTAAAGCATGCAGATGGTAAGAATTTCTAATTTTCTCTTCACTGATATAAATATTACATTTCCTTGAGGCTGTGCATAAAGAACTCTGTTTCAACTCTAGTGATTTTTGAAGGTAACCAATTCAGCTTCTAACTAGATATATGTCCTTGGAAAAATAATTCAAACTCTCAGATATTGAGTTCTTTCATATGTAAACTGCTGTAATTGAAATATACATTCCTTAAGGCCCAATCAACTTTAACATTCTTCTGAAAGTGTATGCTTCCTTGACTTACAACTGTTACAGCATGGAAGGAAAGATGCGCAGTTATGGTAGACTAATTAGAGTATGACTAGTTCAGTAGGAGCACATAAAACTTGAAATCAAATGTAGATACATTGCACCTAGTTTCTGGAAATTGGAAATTATATTTAATATATGTTGGTTTTCTTTAATAAACAAAACTTAAGTAAATCTATGGGCCTATTTATCAACTTTTAAAAAAGGCAAATAAAACATGTATTTCTGTTTGCTCATTTTATTGCTTTATTTTGCTACTCAGTATGAACAGAATGATAGAATAGTCTCAAATTCTCAAACAATATAACTTAGTTTAAGTAAATTCTGACAGTTATATGCACATATACACATACATATATTTTCTCTATATTAAAATAATTTTGTTTATTTTTATTCTCTGTCGTATATATATATGAATATAAATATATATAAATATAAATATAAAACAAACATTACTAGACCAGATATTCCTTTCCATCTAATATTTGAAGTTCACTCTATTATTTTTACTATTAAACAAAGCTATGTTTTAAATTGCATAAACATTCATCACTATCTTTTATGTAACATGTAGTCAATTATCACTCATAAATGTCTTTTTAAAAACATTTTATGTATGTATGTATGTGTATATGTATCTACATGTCTATGTATCTATGTATCTATCATCTATCTGTCTATCATCTATCTAGCTGTCTATCTATCTAAAATGGTAAGGGGCTATGTATGCATTCATTGAAAAATGCATAGCCTACATGATGTTAATATTCATTAGTATACTGGAAGTAAGTTGCAAGGTACCCTTTGGAAAAATTTCCTTGGCAATTCACAGTCAGTAATAAACAACCGTCCTAACCTTATTTTTCCCACAACTACATGTCCTGGTCTCATTGCTCTCCACTAAGAACACACTAATTGATTTCCCATTTCGGTCTTAGTTTGGCCCATTAGATTTGATGATTAACCATTTTCTCCTAGCTCCAGCAATGTGTCTGATTTGTTTCACTACTTCTAATCACATACCCTCTTGTGCCCATTCAGCACAAACCATGTGATTGCCACTCAAAACAACATAAACAAAATCATTATGATTTGATGTTTTAGAATCAAACAAGATAAAATTGACCATGGTATTTTTCAAGTTGTCTAACTGAGAAAAGTTTTAGTTTATTTCTAAAGCACTAATGTGTCAAAAATCTCTAAACTGCGACATTATCTCTACCCCTCACATTTGTGTATGTTTAAGGAAGTAATATATTTTCAAACTCTAATGAGTTTTGTAATAACTACAAATAAATACACACATATGAATATGTGAATAAATTAGTGAGTAAAACTATTAGATATAGGGCCTTTTCATTCTACCCTGTTTTTGTACTACCTTTGATTTTATTTCTATATATTGTATTCCATATAATTTCTTTGGATTTCTCAGTTTATCAGTTTTCTCGTGCTGAATTTAATATTCTAATTATTCTAAATGTTTTATATTAATGATTCATTTTCCGTTTGGAGTTTCAGTATCACTTCAATTCAGCATGTGTAGTGTACATTGTATTTGGGTTCTTTCACTGCTTTATTTGTATTTTCTTTTATATTTTTAATCGTTTAAACATTTTTTATATTATCTTTCAAATTATTTTATTATCTCTTAGTCTTGGGATTGTAATACTCTTGGATGAATCCTCTTTCTCTCTCTTATGGTGAATTGCTTCTTTATGTAGTTTACATTTTTGTTGCTGTACTCATTCTCAGTAGGAGATTATATTTATGAGATTCCAATATATTCCTGAGATGAGGAAATATCTCTAGACAGTGATTTTGCCCTTGTTCTGCCCCAAGGGTTTTACTTGTTTTTATCTCTAACAATACAATTTCATCTTGTAGATTCCAGCACCATGTGGACTGTGGAAAGTTTGTCCATATATCCATTCCTGGTATAGACATGGAGTTTCTATTATTTAGTAGAGGCATTTTTCCCTATTCACAGATACATACAGAGTAAAGCTTTCCTGAGCCAGAAAACAGATTATATATTGCTCTTTTTTTGTAGCTGTGTGAATACAGTTGGACTCCTGATTTTGTGAATGTGTTACAACTCCAATCTCTAGCTTCTAAAACCTTTATATGAATGTAATATTTATCTTTGCTTCCAAAGCACTAATTCACATAATTATTGCTCAGATTATGATTTTCCTTTTTCAAGAACTTCTAAAGATTAGAGATTTTACCCTACTTTCAAGTTATTAAGTCAGTTTCATGGGTGCTGGAAGAAGACATGAGACTCCTGGATCAGGGGTAAAGGATAGTTTATTGTCCACAACAATAGCCAAAATAGTATCAATATTTTCTCATTCTAGTTTACCAAGTGTCAAACTCCACATGGATGCTAGTTTAGTTTGAAAATATATAAGATTTTCTCTTGTAATAGTAATCCTAGTAGATCATACAGAGATGTGAGAGGTGTTTTCTCATTGAGCTCCACAATAGTAAAAAGTAGTCAAAGCATTTGGAGGTAGAAAGTGTATGCAAATCACTGTATTTCCCCAGTTATCTTTATAAAACTCTGTTGAATTTTCTTTTTTATTTTCTCTAGAATCATCTAACATTATTTTCTACTTTACATGAATCACATTTTGATCAAAACAAGGTACAATATACATACAAATGATTATGTATACATTTCACACTATAAGGAAGGTTAAATTTCTATAACTACAAGTAATACTTCAACACATTGATATATATATTGAGTATAACTCTTAACCTTAGGCTTTTTCTTTTATTATTAAGAATTGTTGGAGTGACATTGATTAATAAAATTAAATGAGTTCCAAGTGTATAATTCAGCAGAGCAGTATGTCATATATATATTGCATTCTGTTTTCACTACCCACAGTTAGTTTCCCTCTTTAGAGCTTAAAAATATTCCATTGTCTGGATCTACTCCAGTTTATTTATTCATTCACCTAACAAAGTACATCTTGGTTGGTTCCAGGTTTTGGTAATTATGAATATACCTGCTATTAATACTCATGAGCAGGTTTTTGTATGGATATATGTTTTTAATTTATACCAAGTAAATACCAAGGAGTATAATTGCTAAATAGTATGGTAGGAATATATTTAGTTTTGCAAGAATCTGTCTTCCAAAGTGGTTTCACCATTTTGCATTCTCACCAACAATGGTTGAGAATTGCTGTTGTCTATAACCTCATCGATATCTTGTATCCATGTTTTAGAGGGTAGTCATTGTTATATGTGTGAAGTGGTATCTCATTGGTGTTTTAATTTTTAATTTTCTAATGCCATATGATATTGAATATCATTTCATATGCTTTTTTGCCATTAGTATATCATCTTTGATATGGTATCTGTTTAGATCTTTTTTCCAGTTTTTTTAAATTGGACTGTTCACATTATTACTGAGTTTTAAGAATTGTGTGTATTTTGGACAGCAGTTTTTTAAATCAGTATTTTGCAACTATTTTCTCTTCTTCTGCGGCTTGTATTCACATTCTGCAACAGTGCCTTTTGCAGAACAGATTTCTTTTTATAAATTTTAATGAAACTCAACTTGTTTATTTCTTTTATGAATTGAGTCTCTGGTGTTGTCTCTAAAAATCCATTGCCAAACCTAAAGTCACCTAAATTTTCTCTTGTGTTCTATTCTAGGAATTTTATAGTCTTGCCTTTTACATTGTGGTCTTTGATCCATTCTGAGTTAATTGTTATGAAAGCTGTAAGGTCTGTGTCCAGATTCATTTTTTTTCCTTATATAAAGACTTTATTATTTTAGAGCAAAATTGAAAGAAAGGTACTGGTATTTCCCATTAACATACTACCCCTACACAAATATAGCCTCTTCCATTATCAACATCCCCTACCAGAGTGGTATATTTGCTGTAATTGATGTCTGTATTGACAAAATTATAATCACCCAAAGTCCATTGTTTATATTATAGTTCAGTCTTGGTGTCATACAATCTGTAGGTTTAGACAAATGTGTAATGACATGTATTCATTATTATAGTACATAAAGTATTTTAACTGCCCTAGAAATTATCTTTGCTCTGCCTATTACACCCCCACCCAGCTCAACCCCTGGCAACTACTGATCTTTTTACTATTTTCATAATTTTACCTTTTCCAAAATATCATATAGTTGGAATCATATAGTATGTAACTTTTTCAAATTGACTTCTTCACTTAGTAATATGCATTTATAGATTTGTTTTTTGCCCAAAGATATCCAGTTGTTTCAGCACCATTTGTTTAAAGAATTATCTTTTTCCTTTGACTTGCCATTGATCGTTTGTCAAAGATTAGTTCACTCTATCTTTGCAGGTCTATTTTTGGGCTCTCTATTCTGTTGATCTGTCTTTTCTTTCCCAATTAAATTTATTTTCTAAAAGGTGATTTTTATAAAGTATCAATGTTATAATCAATTTCTAGAATAGTTAATATTCTCACATCAACACATTTATGGAATGCATTTAATATGAACATTTTGGATTTCTTAATTCAGAACTTAAATAAAGGCACTGAGTAATTAAATACTAAAAATTAAATACTGAGTAATTAAATACTAAAAATAAGTATTTTATTTCATTTTATTGCACACAGCTCTACTTTAGACATTTAAGAATTAAAAATTGTGTTTTGTTCAATAAGTCTAAATCATGACAATTACAGCTTAGTTTTAGTTTTATAAGACAAATATCATGTCATTAAACTCATACAAATTGGTTATGTATTTAGAAAAACACGAGTTAGATTCTTACCTTGCATCTTTTAAAATAAATTCCAGATGGATTGAATACACTAAATAAAACCAGAACATCTTTTTAAAAAGTGTAGGAAAATAAATATCTGATCTTACTGGGAAAGGTCTTACTAAGTATTTCAGCAAAAGAAAGATTGATAGATTTGGCTATATAAAAAATAATTATCTTGAAGTAAAAAGAAAAAGACCTATACAAATGGTAAATGTGAGCTGTGTGTTAATCAAAGACTTTTTATTCATATTTTGTAAAACTTTTAAGAAATCAAAAAGCAAGAGATAAACACTCCATTAGAAAAATAAAAGAGAGACCCAAGAAAGTATTGTAAGAAGTACTAATGACCAATAAACCTGTAGAAAAAATGTTTAATCACAAAGAAATGCACATTAAAACAATAATAAAATACCTTATTTTACTTTTCACATTGGAATTTTTAATTTCAATATTAAATTTTGGCAAAATTACATAGAAGAAGTTAATAAAAGAATTTTATATTTACTGAGCATTAATTTTGAGCCAAGAAACCTCACCTATGTCTGACAAGACTTTTACCAAAACTAAAAATAAATAAAATAAAAACAAAAAACCTAAAATACAAAAGCAAAAGAACCTCGTACTGTATAATTTAATTGTTTTATCACCTATATTGTTTTATAAAGTTAACAATTTTTTTTTAGAATGTTACTTGCATGTTTTGAAACCTAGATTTAAGGTTCTTTGATGAGACATGAACGATATGTATTGTATGTCATGTATCAATCCTAAAGTTCATTAATTTAACTTTTACTTTGTAAAAGTTACTTTGTTTAGTTCCTCTACTTGCAGAACAGAATAAGGCAATGAAGAATTCATTGTGTTTCTTATTTCCCTAATGTTTACTGCCTTAGTCAAGTTTCTTTTGTGCTTTCTTCCAATCTAAATCATATTTTTGCAATTTCCCAAAATTGTGCCAGAATCTTTGCAGTTGTGGCAGATAGAACAATGTGGTAAAATCATATAATAAAAATTGAGTCAAGTTTAAGAGAAAAATAGAAATCTATAATCTGAAACTTGCTAAATATTTTTCTAAGAGAGACAAAAAATGTGAAGGAAGCAGTGAAGACTACTGTTAATTCCACAGGGGGCCTATGTTTTCTATCTTCAGTATAAAAGCATAGTTTTAAAAACAAAAATTATTTCAATCTGAGACCCTACATATGCCTAGGCCAAGACCAACAGTATATTCAGATCTTGCATCATAGTGGGAAGAGTTTTATCCTGATGGAGCACTCTGGAACATTGTTAAAATATGTTTCTGTTAAGAAAAACATAGGAGAAGCACAATTATGACCATGAATTATGAATGTATGTAAGTATGCTTTGTCTTCTTCCACAGAAAATTTGAGGGAAATACATTCATCATTTGTAAAATTAATATTTATCGAGTGCTGATTATGTGTGGAGTCCTGTTCTAGGTGCTTGGAAACATCAGTGAACGGGTCAACAAAATGCCCTTATTGACTTTAAGTTATAGCAAAGGAATAAAGCCTTTGGAAGCAAATTATGTAATGTGTTAGAAGGTGATTATTAATGTGGAAACAAGCATGTCAGGCATGCTTTAGAATCATGGAAACCAGGATGTTTGGAGCAGAATGTGTGGAGAGGACAGTAGTTGAAAATAAGTTCAGAAAGATAATGAGGATGGGAAGGTATAGATCTCATTGAAATGTAAAGCCATTGGAGAGTTTTAAGTGAAAGATTTATATAAGTATTTTAAAAAGGCAGTTACATTTTGTGTTGCAAATAAACTGTAGATGAGTGAGGGGATAAGATGAATGAAGGAAACTGCAGTAATCCAGGCAAATGGTTATGGAGCATAGTGTCAATCACAGAAATATGAAGAAAGTGTTAGATTCTGAATATATTTTTAAGGTAGAGCTAACATGTTTTCTAATGAATTGGAACAGAGAGAGAGAGAGAGAAGTATTATGGATACCTTGTTCTGTGCTCTGTAGAGAGACACTGATTTTATATTCCAAGGCTGTTCACTATATAAACACATTTGAAAAGATATTTTGAAAGTACTCAGTGCCTTGTTCTCAAGATTTGCAAAAATGTAAGTATGGAGAATTGTCTCCCATGAACCAATTTTCCCCTCATACTATTTCCTTTATTTGGTAAAACTGTACTGCTGTACTACTTCACCATACACATTGCCTAAGTCAGAAACTTGAGTCATTTTTAAGAATATTGCAACAATGATATGTGTTTTTTCTACTGTACCTAGCCAAAAAATATTTTTGCACCCATATTGGGACCTTGAGTGAAGACAGCCATAGGATGAAGTCAATTTTGAAAAGACAAGATAAAGAGATGCAGAGTAACTGGATTTTGATAACAGCATTCAACAGGTCTTTCAAACCTCACCAATTCTTAACCTTTTTAGTTCCTATATTGGTTATAGAATTGAGTTAGATTTTCAGTTACTTATAACCAAAATGATACTATTTTTCCATTCTTCAATATTAAACTATACTTCTCCCTGCAGTATTTCCCTAACCATTAAAAAGAATTTTGACCTCTTTTAATGCCTAATTATTGTTTTTAGCATATAAAAACTTTGACCTACTTGCTAAAAATTCTAAAAATTGGGTGTTTGTTATTTTAATTACCTTACATTTTTATAAATTTCATGACAATGTCATAAACCATTCAGTTTTTTTTAAGGTAGAAATTATATCTCTTCTCTAGAATAGGAGGAGTAATTACTGATAATAACATTCAGTGATTATAGATATGCTTCTTCCAATAATACAACTTTTCAAAAACTAAATCTGCAGGAAGAGTGCGATGTCTCCATTTCTCCACAAGGATCAACAATTCGAAAGCTATCCACAAACAAAACAGCTCTGAGATTGCAGGAGTCCACTGAAGAAACTTCAGCAACACAGTGGAACAAAAACAAACAAACAAAAACAAACAAACAAACAAAAAGTTAGGAAGTATAGTTTCATTCTGCTTGTATCATCCCAGGCCAGCACTGCTCAATGCCAGGAGGGAACTCCTCAGGGAGAAAGTGGCATCTTCACCTGGAAAGGGAGAAGGTGAGTGACCATTTCCTCAGCCTTTTGGGACATTACATCAAGGACTTGCCCAGAGGATGACAAAGCTGAGACATAGAGATGGCTAGGAACATTTCTCTGATGGAAACACTATGGATGTTTCTCAAAAAATTATGCTTAGAACTATATTATCCAGCAGTCCAACCTCTGGATATGTATCCAAAGGAAACAAAATCATCATGCCGAAGAGGTATCTGCACCCCGTTTTACAATAGGCAAGATGTGGAAACAACCTGTGTTCTCCTATGGATAAATGGATTAAACAGGTAGTACACACACACACACACACACACACACACAAATAGCTATAAGAAAAGAAGGAAATTCTGCTGTTTATAACAACATGGATGGACCTTGAGGGCAATATGCTAAGTGAAATAAGCCAGATAATGAAGGAAAAATAGTATATAGGGACAAAATATAGAGACAAAAAGGGAAGACCCGTATAATCTCACTTATATTTGGAACCTAAAAATATTGAACTCAGAGAAACAGAGTGTAGAATGGTAATTACCAGGGAGGGGGTGTGAGGTGGGAAAAATGGGGGTGATATTGGTGAGAGGCTACAAAATTTTAGTTATAAGATGAATAAGTTCTGGGAATCCAAAGTACAGCACGGTGATGATACTTAATACTGTATTGTATGCTTGAAAGTTTGTTTAAGAGTAGAGCTTTAATGCTCTCACCACCACCACTACAACAAAAAATAATGGTAATTATGCGATGTTTCTGCTTCAATGCATTATTTGTTATTCATCAGGGCACTTTCTGCTTCTTCTAATTTCATAATCCAGCTTGAGAGTACTATATCATTTTGTTTGGTTTGCTATGTTTTATGTGTAACTTTGATGAAAGAAATAGATGTATAAGGGATGGAATACAGGTTTTCACATTAATGGAAACCTTAAAGTTTACCAGTTTTGGACTTAAAATTTGATGCACTGAGAGGTATTTTGCAGGAAAATCTCAATACAAAATAAGTCTAAGGATGAAGATGAGACTCACAGAGTAGGTCTAATAGTGACTGTTCACTAGGAGGTTATTCTATCAGTAGAATAACACTGAAAATCCTCACAGGAAACAAACTGACATTTTTTTATGCTTATCGAATAAACAGGCACCTTTGAAAACAAGGAAATAGAATCACTGAATGATAGGAGAATTCTGACAGTCTGTGTGTTTCATTGGTGTGAATTTGTGACTGCATAAAGCAATCCTATTCTCTCATCAGTACACTTATTGTTCTGTATCATTACAATAAATATATATTAGTGATTGAAAATATCTGAAGAATAGACTAAAAAATAATTGGTGACGCTGTATTGAAAGCTCTTGGTACAGCCTGGAGTTAATAGCGTACACATATACCTTATTTGTGTCTTTCTAGAACCTCCCACTAAAGGAACTAATAGCGTGTTTCAGGTTACAGCTCTCTATTTATCTTTTAAAACACCCTGTCTCTGTTTTGATGTTGTGATTATATCATAGTGTTATACCTACCTTAACAACATGGTTCCTGGCATTACTTGGAAAAACAGAAATAACTGTATAATTATTTGGTTTGTAAGACAAAAGCCCTCAAGAAAATTTTATTAAGGAATTTAAAGTTAAAGATGTGAAGAAACATGATTAACTTATCATAAAGGAGTTAGTTAAATTGTGGTTAAAGAACAACACAAAACACTATATTAGCAAAACATTATATGTAGTGAAATCACTACACCAAAACAGGTAGAAGAGATGCAGTGCTGATATTGAATCATTACTGAGCTCTAGGACCAAACAGCATTTCTTTGTCTACCCTGTTTAGGTCCCGGCTCTATCTCAGAGTCTGTGGCTACTGGAGGGCTGAATTCAGTTATTAGATAGAGTTTGGGAGTGTGTGTATGTGTAAATGTGTCCAAGTGCCTATGTGTGTGTGATGGAAATCATTGAATAGTGACCCTGCAGTAGTATATAATTCTAAATCACACCCCAATTTCTTTTTTTATCATATAAATGTTCTGATGTTTGGAAAACAAAACAATAACAACAACAAAAATTTAGTTTTCCCTAACCCAGCTGCCTATAGACGTCATAGATTTTTGAGAGACAAATGCAGGGACTGTAGCTAAATAATAGTTCTTTGGCACAAAAGCTATTTATTTGATTCCAGAGTATAAATTAAACTTCTGGTGAGAGTGGCAATAATTTGAGGGAGCAGCAGACTCCTGTGAACTGTTTGAAAGAAGGTCTATTGTTGCAGGGTTAATTCACCCATACTGTTTTTTTTCTGAACTTTACTATTATTTCTTTTGTCTCTCTAAAGGTGTAAAGCAAAGGGGATAAAGGCCAGTGGGTACCTCTCGCCTCTTACTACAATAGCCAGTCCTCTAGTTAAAAATTCAAGAGGCTCATACTCAGCAACTGAATAAAAATGTCTCATGTGTCATATTTTGGCACTTAATGCATATAGTTCTCACTAAATTTTGTGAAATATAGATTTAAACTATTACCTCAAAAGAGTACACATATACTTGAACTGAAAAACTTAGGACACTATTAGGTTTCTTATTGCAGAAGAATTTGCTTTGGTATGCAAATTATAAAATGCATGAATATATGGTTCTAAGCCAAAATATTAATCAATAAAACACAACAAGATGCAATTTTCATAATTACAAGCTGCACTAAGCAGTATGGTAAGATTTAAGGTACAGTCTTGAGTGTTACTTCGTGCATGCCCTTGTGTTGTCTTTTAGGTAGCATGAATACGGCTACTGCAGGGTGCATGTTTTTTCTTTAAGGTTTTTTAGAGACAATAAAACTGAATATTTTGCTTCTAGAAAGGATTTAAGAAAATTATTTTCTAGGTGTACAATCATTACTATCTGTGTTTTTTGTTAAATCATTCTGGCAAATGAGCAAAGGTATATTAGAGACAGAGCGGGGCCAGGAAGCCCAGTCTAGAAATTTTTAAGGTTTTGGGGGAAGTGTGGGCAAGGGCCTGGACCAAGGCATTGAGTATCATGTGGTGATGATTTTTCATGAGAGAAATCTCCCAGAGGTGGAACTGTGTACCACTTGAATGTAGGAAGTGAGCCTAGCACAACACTCTGTGCTAGCAGAAATGCAGTCCCTTCTTCCCCAGTGAACTTTTCATGGGGATGTAAATTTGTGTAATCTTTTTGGTAGTACAGTATAGCAATGATATGAACACATAAACTATATATAATCATTCAATTGGCACTCTACGTCTAGGAATTTGTCCAAGGAAATAAATCGCGAATGAATAAGAAGTAAAGTGGATAGAGGAAGGTGTTGCGATAGGCCCAACCCAAGACTGGTGTTCTCAGTTCCTTTTCCATCTCACAGAGTAGGAATAGCCTGATCATCATTTCATTGCTGTTATGGAACTGTGCATGGATGATGCTCTGTCACTTTTTCTATAAATTGTGGAAAGGAAGCGAGATGGTGGCAGTGGCATACTAAGAAATTACATATAGAATCCAGATGTTAGAGTCAGGCAACAGAGGTGGCTAAAGGCATTATAAAAGATAATTATCACAGAGTTTCAGCTTTACTTGTATGGAGCTTGAAATGTTGGAAAGCCACAATTAGGATTTCCCACAACCTTTCAAAAACTCATGCTAGATAAGTGAAAGCTAATCACCACTGACCTAAGTTTCTCTCTCATGAGGATCTTGAAAAACAGGAGTCCTGATTGATTAACCCAAGTCTGTTGTCTTTTCATAACAATGAATCTTTTCAGCTATTGCAGATAACTGTTATTTATAAAACACTTATTTGTCAGAGTGTTTATGTTTTCCCAAGGGACATGAAAAATGACCTATGTGGTACCATATCAGGTATACATGAATGTTAAAAACAAAAAATAAATAAATACTTAAATAATATTAATTAGCATTGTTTAAAATATGACAATTATAGTCACGATGGATTTAAAAACAACAACAATAATAGCAGTTAACCTTTATTGAATACTCTGGAGCATGAGAAGGTACTTTTTTAAAGAGTTTTACATATAATAACATATAGAATCTTTATGACAAATTATTGAGGTTAGTAATATAACTATCCCTATTTTACAGTGTTTGAGACCAGATTTGATACCATGTAACCCGACTTTAAAACCAACACTTGACTTCATGTCACTCCATTCATTATTAAAGGCATTCACGATGGACATGAGTTGCCTTGTACCTACATTAATGCACTTATTGTGCTCTCATTTTAAATGTGTACTCTTTTATTTTTCTATTGAATTCTTTGCTCTTTGAGGGCAAATGCATAGACTTGTTTTCACTTCTTCCTGGTCCCAGCATTCAGAGGCCTCATTAGGCCTTATATTCAATCCATCCTAAGTGAGAGTATATTTGTGTCAGCACTGACTCTGCTCTGGGAAAATCATTTACAGATACATTTGTGCCACATTGGTGCCTGGTTTTGGCTGAATAGAGAATAGTGCTTATATTTTTAAGTAAAATTATAAAATCAAGTTTGGTAAAATGATTTTATGCTGTCACATTCGTGTTTAGTACACAAAATGTTTCTCATAGAAATAGCATTGGAATGAAGTCATAAGTTGGCTATGAGACGTCAGTATTAGGCTTCTTCATTTCTAAAATGGGAATTATCTTGGGGATCAAATAAGATTAAACGTGAAAATGTTTCCCCGAAATAAAATTTTCAGTAAATGTAAGTTAATTTTAAGCTTATTATGACTGAAATGCAGAATAACAATGGCAAAAGGTATTCTAGTATGTTTAATGAATTGGGCTTTGGAAATCAAATATCATCCCCATAATTGATATTATCATTGTTATCATCTCAGTGATAATAACGGCAACTGTGAGTATTTAGTGAGGGTTTACTATGTGCTAGAAATGATTTCTGATATTTTTATATCTCTAATCCTCTTGACTTTCAAGGTCGGTATCATTCTCTCAGTTTAACAGATGAGGAAATAGGCTCAAACAAGGTCGCTTAAGCAGCACCATGTAGCCAGTATATGACAGTGACTGAAAAATAATTCCAAACCATAGGTTCTCATCTGGATGTACAAGGTAACTAGAATGATAATAACATAAATTGGCTTTTCTTACAAATGTAATAGTTTGATCAAAACATGTGGATGAGGGCAAGCACTTACAGAGTGTGTCTATATCTGCTATTTGGGATTCTGTGTCCACAAGCTATCAACCCATTCTCTGAAGATTTACTCATCCCTCTGCCAGAATCTCAGCTTCTATATTTGGGATACGTGAGTGGCTTGGCACAGGAGTCACCCAGCTGGTCTTGATGGGACCAACCATGATTAAGCACACAAGTTACTCAAGAATTACCTTCTCTATTATCTTACAGCTTATATTTAACAATGGAGTTATACTGAAACTGGATTTTATTATTTGACTTCTCAAGCTATCAACACATTAGAACTTCTTTAATCTTTTAACCATCAGCATTGTGTTTTGCTAAGGTCAGTATTGGCAGCTGTAATTGGTACAGATTTATGTAAATATTCTTCTGCCATTTATGGGATAATTACTATGAAAGAAAAAATTCCTTCACAATCTCCAGAAGAATTTCCAAAGCATTCTTATCATCAGTATTTCAGAAAAAACAATTCTCCAGAATTTTATTCCTGAGTTTATGATTCACAAGAAATTTTATTAATTTCTCTAGCTTCAGGATTCGCATGTATAAAATTTACATAACATTTCTATTCAGAAGCTTTTTTAAATGAGATAATATATGCAGAACACTAGCAGAATGCTTCATACATATACACCTATTTCTTAAATTATAATTCCCTTCCATTTTCACCCACCTAAAATGAATCAACCTTTGGAGAAGATTATATATATGCATGAATTTTTTTTTGAAGTACAGTAATTTTATGCATAACACATCAATCTTAACCATTTGTCTTAAGGAAAAATTTAAAAAGTAGTTTAAGCTTAACATGATGTAAAGATATACGTAAAGAAATGTTTCAAAGAGTGAAGGCTTATTAAAACTAGGTCTTCCTTGAGCCCTCTCTCGAGGTTTGGGAATGGAGTATAGCTTCACTTCATCCTTTTTAACCATATCCACTTAATTTCTCTATTAAGTAGTTCTGCTTCATTTGACCCAGAGACTCTTAACCCTTATTTCAATTCTCTCCACTTTAAGTGGAGAATAATAATAACACCTGTCCTACTCCTCAGAGGGTTGTTTTTCGGAGCAAAATGAGAATGATGAAAGTGAAAGAATATTAACAAGCTGAAAGTATTGAAATAAATATGTTAGGATTATTCTGTTAAAAGCTACCTCTAATAGATAGGTCCTGTAATCACAGACTTCAGGGTCTAAAAAGCTGCGACAGAGATTGTTATATATGTCACACAAATCTATGTTTGCCTCTTTTCCAGGACAAGTTGTTAGAATACTTTTCTAGGTCTTCCTTTATGTGTGAGCGAGTAACTAAGCCATAATCAGAGTGTAAGCAGAATTATGCATTTGACTCCCAAATCTAGCCCATAAAAATCTCCCATGTAGACTCCTCCATAGTTTTTTATTTTGCTTTGTTTGTTTGTTTTTATAATTGTTGTTTTCCATTTAAAATAATGGAATGGAGACAAGCTGCAAGGCGACCCTAGGCAGTCTTTGTTCAAAGTGGCGAAGTCTCTGTCTGAATGGGTCCATTGATGACTACAATGAAGAGAAATGCATCATGCATGTGTGAGGAAAAAATAAGCTTCTATTTTATGTACATCATTACACAGATTTGGGTCAATTTGTTAATGCAGACAGCATAAACCTAACCAAGATAAAAATCTACTCTAATTCTGTTGAGAATAATCTACTTTCATATATTTTGATTCAATTAAGTCCTAATGAAAAAGTAAAAAATTTTTAAAAATTGCAGAAATCAAAATAGGATATTTGCTGCCAACAGCAAAGCTATAGAAACATTTCTCAGTACTCATATATGGAAATTATACATCTGAATTTTGCCTGTAGTGCTCATAAAATTTTACAATGTTATCATGAGGATTATCTTTCATATTTTATGCAAAGTGATCATTATAGTATCAGGCTTATAGTTAAAATTCATTAAATAGTGGCTTAATACAAATGAGAATCATTGTATTTTCAATCTTTCATGGAGGTACTAATAGTAATTTGTTACTAATAAACACTATGTGCTTGGAATATTCTTAAAATTGTACATGCATTTTCTCATTTAATTCACATAACAACTTTCACGAGAAATAGTTAGTATTCCCATTTTATAGATGAAAAAACTAAAGAGCATAAGATAGGTTATGCTGCAATAAACAGACACAAATTTCAGGGGCTTGAGAATACAAAATTTTCTTCCTAAGATTACATGTTAGTACAAGGGTTTGTGCTCACTAATGTTGCTCAGGGACCCAAGCTGACCAAATCCCCATTTGACAACACCTCCTACTCTTACTTTGACAAGAGGAAACAAATATGACAAATCATACACTGGATTCTGAAACTTCTTCCCAGAAATGACATACTTTTTGTTCACATTTCTTTGGTCAAAATATGTCACAAGGTGATACTAACTTTCAAAGAGGAAAGTAAAGCCCTACCATAGACCTAACAGGAAGAGACATGCTTCTTATGAACAACCTTAATATCTAAAAGTTACAAATAGTAAGTGGTAGAGGCAGGATGTAAACTCAGGTAGTTAGGATTTTTAAGCCCTTAGGATTTTACTAAGCTCTACTGAGTAGATAACAGGGGTCTTGAGTATAGCGGAATGAGATTCAAGCAAGGGGTCAGTATATATTGCCTCCTGATAGGAATCTCATAATTTCTTCGTGACTTTAGCTCACAAGGTCTCAGCTTTGTCCTGTACACCTTGACACTTACGGTTGATGACATCCAGGACCTCTTTCTATTCCTGTCAAATATCTCATAAGGATATGATTATAAAACTTAGCTTCTTTTCCAGGAATCCTTCTAGTATTGGTTAATGTAGAACGTTATCACTGAATCTGATTATAAAAACACAATTCTGATTCATATCCTTCCTTAAGTTGTCTGAGTAATAATGTCACCTTGTATTTGTATATTTTGCAACCTCCAGTGCTCTTCCACAATTCCACCCCCAATTGGGTCCATAAATTTTGAAGGTCTAGGGGAAAGTAATTTATAGACTATCAGCAAACAACTTTTCATCACTTTTCCCATTGTGTTCTACAACATTTCTCAATAAGAGATAGGCTATAATATACCAGTGGTTGCTAATATAGTGTAAATTAACTATTTTGTCGTTTTAAAACTTTTTTTAATGTAATTTAATATGGTGCTATTATTTAATGGAGTCCCCATTTAAAATAAAATAAACTAGAAACTGAAAGTAAATGTTCAGTCTTGTTAAAACTGACTGAATATATGTTTTTATTTCAACTCAGCTTTCTCCCTTCTCTACCAAAAAAAAAAAAATCACTAAAATGATGGAATTTTAAATAACATAGTTCTATAAAAACAAAGAGAAAATAGCAAATACTTTTATTTCCTTAATTTTTATTGCCTTGTTTAGCACTGTGTGTACAATTTGAAACATTCTGACATCTATATACACTTAAGAATCATCATTGCAATCTAGATAGTGAATTTACTCATCACTCGAAAGGCCCCTTGTGTTCCTTTATAATCTTTCCCATCCTCACCTGCATGGTACCATTTCAGGCCACCACTGATCTGCTTTCTGTCACAAGATTAGTTGGTATTTTCTAGAAATTTGTTTAAATTGAATCATATAATATACTGCCTTTTAACGTGTTTTTTATAAGAGATTCACCTATGTGTTTGCTTTGTCAATAGTTCATTCTTTCGATTGCTAAATTGTGTGCTATTGTATGGCTATGCCACAATTTATCCATTGACTATTCAATGGATCATTTAGTAGTTTCCAAATTTGGGCTTTTACAAATTAAGCAGTGATGAACATTGATGCATGAGTTTTGGTATAGACATGTGCTTTCATTCCCTTTGAATAGGTATCAGAAATAGAATGGTTGGGTTGTCTGGCAAATGCATGTTTACAATATAAAAAAAATGCCAGACTCTTTTCTAAAGTGGTTGTACCATTTTGATTCTCATCAATAGTATATGAGAGCTCAAGTCGTTCCTCATTCTTGACAACTATATGCAATTAGTATAGACTTTTACATTTTATCTATTCTAATAAGATATAGTGGTATCTAATTATGATTTTAATTTGCATTTTCCTAATGATTAATGATGTCATGTATCATTTCATATGTTTGTCTGTCTTGCACATATCTTCTTTGCCAAATGTTGGCTGAAAACATTGCAATTTTTTTTTTAGAATGGATTTTGTTTTATTGCTGGTTTTGTTATTATTGAGTATTAAGAGATCCCTTTCTCTCTTTCTCTCTCCATATATATGTTATATATGATAAATATTTTATGTAAGAAATTATATATATTCAAGTCCATATATATGAAGCTTTTAATTTTGTAAAAAGTCTATTTTATCCATTTTTTTTTTCTTTTCTAGATTAAACTTTTGGTGTTGTACACAAGAACTCTTTGTTTAACCCAAGTCCCTTATGTTATCGTCCATAATTTTTATAGTTTTATATTTTATTTTTAAGCCTATTATCTATTTTGAATTTTTTTATGATGCAGGGTAGGAATCAAAGTTAATTTTTTTGTGTGTACGTATATTTAAATTACTCAGGATCAAATTTGAAAACGCCTTTCTCCACTGATTATCTTTCAAATTATATCAAAAATCAATTGCATATATTTTTGGAGGTCTATTTCCAGACTCTCTATTTTGTTCTATTGACTTGTGTGTTTATCCTTTTGTTGATGCCATGAAGTTTTGGTTATCTGTAGCTTTACAATGTCTTAAAATCAGCTATTGTTATCCTTCGACTTTGTTCTTTTTCAAAGATGTTTTGGCTATTGTTCTTTTTCAAAGACGTTTTGGCTAGACTCCTGCATTTCTGTATGAATTTTAGCATCAGTTTGTCTATTTCTACCAAAACAAAAACAAAACAAAAAAAGCCTTATAGAGTTTTAATTTGGGATATATATTTAAGTTATAGATCAATTTGGGAGATTTCATATCTTAACAATATTGAATCTTATGTTTATGAACAAGGTAAAACTCTACATTTATGTAGGTGTTTTCTTTTTTAATTTGGTGGTTTTTAGTGTACCGTTTTTTTTATGTCTTTTGTCAGTTTTATCTGTAAGCATTTCATAACTCTACTCTCTCTCCCAAACTCGGAGATCTATCAGACTCATCTGCTTTTTTTAACCTCTCTGGAATGCAATTTTATATTTATAGTTTGTTTGTTTGTTGTTTAATTTAACAGAAGACAGAAAGCTGAAATCTATGCTTATGAGGATGGGAGTTGATGTGAGAGAGACCAAAAGCTATCATTACTTGTTTACATTTTTATTCTAGAAAGGCTGGGAATTTGGTGACACCAGGTACTTTGGATGGTTGGTTGCTTTTGAGGATATTGTTGAAAACTGAAAAATTCATTGAAAATCTTTATAAAGACAGTGATCAAACCCAGACAAACAGGAGACAGCTGCTCAGAATCATAGTGAAAGGAATTCCTGGGCCTGAAGACCATTCAGTTTAGATCAGTGCCTGAAGATAGCTAGAAAGGGACGTCTCCAGAAATAGGAATAAAAGAACTTAATAGATTAACAGTGTGTTTTACTATATTGAAAGGAAATTTATAGTTTGTCAGGATACTTGGGAATGAATTAATGATCAGTACCTAGAAATCTAAGCAAATGAAATGAGAAAATTAGCAACTTCAGGGAAAATTAAAAGTTAAAATGTAATATTTATGGTCGCTAGCTGGCCCAAGATTTCCATAATATTATATTATTATCAATAAGGACTTAACAAAAATGATGAAATACCATTGGTGGAATGACAGGACTAGCTGCATGCATTTTTGTCAGTGATGTAAAAGCACTAACTCATCTCTTTGTTTCAGGTAGAAAATGGCATACACTTAAAAATTAAGAAAAAAACACAGTATAAGCAGGTTTTATTTTAAGAATTACATAAATGACAGAAAAAAATTAAAAGTGGTTACTGTGAGTCAGTAGTAATCTAATGAGTAGTAGTGAGAGACTACTAGTTATTACTATATTCAGTTTGTAGGTCTGTATACATGCATTACTTTTATTAAAGTAAAAATAAATCATAACAAAAGTTATCTCAGTATCAAAGCTTATACTCAGAAGCTTTAATATGTCTGATTAAGAGCTATACTCTATATACAGACTATGTGGTTTAAAATCTCAGCTCTACCACTGATTGAGTTATATTTGAACAGATTACTTCACCTATTGATGCCTAACTTCCTAATACACAAAATGGAGATAGTAGTTATATCTGCCTCCAAAGGCTATTAAGAGGATCCAATGAGGTAATATTCGTGAAGTGCTTTGTATTGAGACTGGCCCATATTAAGTGCTATCTTGTAGTCTATTATAGTAATAATAAAACAAAACAAACAATAAAAGGACATTGATGTCATAGGAATGTTACCTTGACTTCATTTAAAATTCTGTACTGAGAATCAATGCCAGGAACACAGAAACAATACCCTGCCTTAAACATTTTCATTGATTCTTCCTAGGTTTAAAATATTTATTTTAAAAGTTAGTTGGTGCTTAAAGAAATGTTTCCTAGTACATTAGTCAGATTCTGATTTCCCATTTTATTCAAACTCTATATATTTATAAAGAATTATTTCCATAGCACTCAAAATCCTGCAATATGATTTTTCAAAACCAGCAGTGTGGAGATACAGCTGGCCTGGCCAAGATCCCTGGCCTAGTTGTGAGCCTAAGTCTGAGATGGATTACCAGAAGAAAAGTTGGCCTACTTTGAATTTGTAGATAGGAAGCATTTGTTAAAGCAAAAATGAGCCCGAAGGATGTAACTGGTTTAAAGAATAGCTCATTCTAGTTTCCACTTATTTGTAAGGCACTAGGGAAAATATAAACTATATTAGCCTCAAGGCATCAGCTTATCCTATGGAACCACAGCAGATTTATTCCAAAATATATATTAAAACCAGCAACAAAATAAAATGAACCTTTTCCCTATCTTTTCCTTATTTAGTAAGCTTTTTGGGATTTGTTGGGTGTGAATATATATTGCTATGAGGAATTCAGTATTGTAAAAGAAACATAATTATCCTGAGGATAATATGTCCCATTCACTCAGGGGAAAAAAAAGACATTTAAAGAACAACATAACAAAACTTTAGACTACATCTCTTAAAAATATTTGGAATATCATGAGCTCCTCAAGGGCAGTGACTTTGACTTTTATCTGTGTGCTGCTCTCACTCTGAGCAATGTCCAGGACATATTCAACACTCAGTGAATGTTATTTCATTGAATTAAATATTGGTTAAAAATCTTTTCTGAGACATTTTATTTTCATTGTGACTCTTACACAGTCAAGATGAATATTCAGTTTCTACATAGCAATATACTGTTAAGGTCACCATAACAAGGCAGTGTAGAAAATGTGAATATAGGAACTTGAAGATGAATCGATTTATTTCACAAAGGTAAACACCAAGTGCTGCGTAACAGTCTGCTTTTAATTAGCTTGTCAAAAGATTTTGACAAAGACCTCCAGTGGATTACTGAACAAACCCGGATGCAGATTACTTCTATTGAATCATTTATTGTCATTCATAGCTTTTAATAGAATTGATCTAATCATGTTCATTCTAGTCTCTCACCAGTTTTATACTCTTCTTTTGTTTACATTTGTAACTATAAGGTTTTGCAGAGATAAGTTTGCCTTCTCCATATTCTCTATATCTACTCTCAGCTTAAACATATACTTTAGATCTCCTGATATTTTTATTTGGGTCTGAGTATGATGTTTCTAGTAGTATTTATACTTTCATCTCTTTCTCTTGGTTTTTGATAAAGTTTTTATAGTACTCATATTCTTCTTCCATTTGCTATTTAAACAAAATAAAAATTGGTCATTTTTTTAAAAACCCAGGAAAATAATGCCTTTAGTATAATATCCAATTTCCTTGATCTTCACTTTCTCATAAGTCATTTCATCCCTCTCTTCCTCATTACAAAGAAGAAAGAAATGTTCTGAAATTGGCAAGTTATCTACAGGATGCGATGATGTGATACAAATCAATTTTCATCTTCACAGTATTAAATGAATTAATTCACCAAAGAAACTTGCAAGATAATGAAAGCAAAATGTAAGCAAAGAAATTGAATGACCATTAACAAGCTCAAATAGAATTAAATGTCAATGTCCTAAAAAGGAGTTCTCTCTGTTTATTTCTGGCAGCTCTACATTTTAGCCTAGCCCCAGGATGATGGGGAATTGCTGGGTTCTTCTAAAAACTTGAATTGTATTTATGGTGAAAATTTGCTATTTCTAGCAGGACCACATGTATTTTTATTTGAGTTATTTCTTTTTCTTGAACCCTTAAAAATACTGTATTTTTTTCTGAAAGAAACATTTTGTTAGATATTTTCTTTCACTTAGTATATAAAAAACTACATAGTTAGATCAAAGTTGGTAATAGCATGCGATACAGGTATTTCAAGATGTCACAAAAGTTAGAGGTATTTTTCTGATCAAAAGTCAGTATGGAAAGCTGTTAAAATGCTGAGCAAATCAGCTGCAATTGTCCACATGAAGATGAGACATCTTAGAAAATTCAACTCTTAAGAATCATATCAAGATGATGGGGAAAGAACAGAAATGAATACAAGCAGAAATCATCATCATTGTCATCATCGTCATCATCATTACCATCATCATCATCATCATCATCATCATCATCATCATCTAGACATTATGTTTGATGAGTAAAATAAAGCCAGGTTCTATCATCAAATTATTAATGCTCCTCCAGCACATTATAATTGATTGCATACCATACAGTATGTGAATAGTTACTTGTAACTTCATCAATCAATTTTATTCTGCATTTGGAAATTTATATATCACCCTTTTCCGGTGCCTCATTCTCAATTATAAAGAGGTGAGACAGAAAAAAATAGGAGAAACTGAAGCTAATATTTCACAAAATCATACAATGTAGGAAGTGGTTCTTATGTACTGTTGATCTGAATACCTAGAAGTATAACAACTTCCTGAAATTAACAGATTATCAAAGGAAAGCACTTAGTCTAGTGTCTTGATCCATCTTTCAGAGTGCTAACTAAATGTTATGTATGAAAGTGAAAGAACCAACTGTTTTTTAGTATAAAAATAAGAAGATCATGATATGGAATCAGGCTTTAAGCCACTGGATATCAAGAGCAAAATACTGTGCCTACCAAAGCAGAATCAATTATATTTAATTTCTTCCAGGATGTAAAGCACCTGTCCTTATAGTGCTATATTAGAAATAATTATATACATACACACACACACACACACACACACATACATATATATGTGTTATTGATAAACACTAAAATTATAATACATAGACAGTGATATTAGCATTATTGTACCTACCTTGGTAACTGAATTTGATTGTGTTTAAAATATATTAGCCCAATCCTGTCTGATCTTGGAAGCTAAGCAGGGTCGGGCCTGGTTAGTACTTGGATGGGAGACCACCTAGGAGACCAGGTGCTGTAGAGATAAAAAATAAAAAATAAGAGATTGTAAGCTGACAGGGTCTTGCAATCTCTGAGGTCAACCAAGGGTTGTCTCACCTAAAAAAATAAAAAATAAAAAATATATATATATTAGGATGATGATAAGCAGTTTTAAACACCAGAGGAAATACTACTAATTGACAGTATGGACGTAGGTAAGCAAATGTGTGTGTCTTTTTATTTATTTAATTACTTTTATAATTTAGCAAGATGCCAACCTAAATTCACTCTGGATTAAATTCTTTCCTTGATTAAAAAAAATTAATATATATATATTGAGAACCTACTATGAAAATCACTATGCAAGCACATAAGGGATACAGAGAAGGGCAGAGAACATTCCTCTTTTTTAAGAATTTGAAAAATATCTATCAATAACATATGCACATAAGTGATATAATAATGATTAATATATAAAATTACATTCATATACTGATTTAACAAATATCTACTATTCACCTACTCTTCCACATTGTACAAGAATCCAATGGTGCATACTACCTCTAAAGTTCCTACCCTCATGATCTTTATATAGATTTTGGAGTAATGAGACAAATGAATATAGCATAGTGGGATAAATATCATAACAATAGTCCAAGAAAGATACAACTTTCATTGCTATGGCTGAAAGCCTTGCACCCTCTCCTCCTCAACTAACTTCCTTATTTAAATCTTGATGCAACTAAAAAGTCCTAGGAGCTGATGGCGCTGTGTAAGAAGAATATATTCTTCAGCCTGAACTTGGACATTTGTGTTAACATTTTCGCAGATTCAGTAAAATTAATTACTCAATGTATTTTTCAGTTCTGAAAGTTTTAACGTTTATATATTAGGATTATTTGCACATGTAAAGTATATATATATATTGCCAAGAAATACCTTAGACTATGAGAATATTTGAGAGGAAAGTGCCCTGTCAGGAAAAATTTAAAATAAATCTAATCGATATTAGCATTCTTTTTACTTGTAAAATTGTATCTTCTCTACCCAGGGTTGATTTTTGGAGGTATGAGAATGCATTGTGTAGCTCTCAGGGCTGAGAGCAAATGGAACTTTTCATTACTAAACTCAGTAATTTCAGGAGCAGGCACCTAATCTGGATATTACATTTTTGTGTGAAGGTGCCTCTTCCTCATCTCATGCAGTAGACATTTAGTCCTAATGGATGCTATTTGGAGACACTGCCTCACCATAAATAACTGTTTCAATGAGGTCAGGACCCTTTGTGCTCACCTTGTAGTTAGTGTTCCAGCTGAATGGCATCTGTGCTTAAATCCTGCTTCAGGGGAAAACACACACACAGAAAAAATTCTCAGCTGTTCCAAAAACCACGTCTCCATTCTACACATCATTATTTGTGTCAAGAAAGTTTTGGTCAAGAGTGAAGCAAGGTAAATTGAAGATGACAAAATTTCCCATGTTTTCTAGTCAGTAATCAAAATGTGTTGTGCTCTGCATATATCTGCTTGCATCCATCCTACATATTTTATTTTCTCATTTATTTCTAAATAACTAGACCTACATTTAAATTTACAGATATAGAGTATGGAGCCTCTGGGAACATTTAAAATACAAGGAAATAAATAAGCATTTTTACAAAAATGCTATAAAAATCACAATGGAGCTCAATTTTCTTTGTATAGCAAGGCAAAAGTCACCTGAGCCTGAATAAACCAACTAAAAATGTAACCATGTTGAAGTAAATTTGTAGTTTCGTGAACTACCGTATGTTACAGAGGCTGTGTAATAAAATAATATGAAGAAAGATGTGGTGTAATAATGATAGCAAACTTGTTATTTTACCACATAGTAAATGTGCCTATGATTATCGTTATTTTATTATTACTGCTATCATAATTATTTTAATTGCTAAGCTGATTTATTAAAAAATCCCTATATAAGTTAATTATCTTTGAAGGAGTCATTAATATCTCTTGAATCTAATTCATATAATAATTGTAAAATTATATTTTCATAATGAACTGTAATTGAACAATCATCATAATTGACAAAACAAATGTGATAGATCTTATTCCAAGGTAACATACTATTCAAACTCATGCACGATTGTGAATATTGGACCTCAGAATGTTTCTAGGAAGAAGAGAATTTTAAAAGAACAACTTGCCCAGGTAAATTAATTGTACTCTGTAATAGGATGTAAGGAGAAAACTATGATACCAAACCTATAGTGAAGAGTAGAAAAGTTTGGCACGTAGTAAATATTCTTCTTGTTGTTGATGTTATTGCTATTATTATTTTTATTTTTAATCTAGTTCATTAAAATCATTGAAGAGTTTAATAATTTCTCTAGTAACTATTAACATCTCTTATAGTTCATTACATATAATAATTTTAAACAATCTTACCATAATTGAATAAACAAAAATAATATGATATTAATACAAATGATTATGAATAACGGACCTTGAATGTTTGCCGTAAAAAGGGAATTTTTCAAAAAGAACTTTCCCTGGTTAATTTATTGTAACGTGAGTGGAAGAACTGAAAAAAATTTAAGTATGGAAAGACTTCTCCCATGATTGCTTTTTTAAGCATGTTAGTCTTTAAGTTCAAATGGGATGGGGAAAATGTCCATACTCATCCATAAAATTTTCCTCTATAACTAAAATTATACTTGTGTAGTAAATTTTAAATTGTGCCTTTATGAAAAATAAACTATAGCCAACTAAATGTAAATAAAATCTTAAATTTAAATGTATACTCTTTCTGACAAAAAATAATTCCCTAGTCAAAAGCAATAACGTTCATTTTAAAGTTTAAATAATTTGTCCTGTTGTACCTGTTCTAGGTATGAATTAGTAAATATTTATACTGCTTCATTATTTATAAATGTTTTTATTTTAGTAAAAACTTTCATGTATTGTCGTGTTTTATCTGTAATTGCATTTTCTCACATAAGAGAAAAGTGCATAATAGAAAACAGGGAAACCTTTCCTATGATTTAAATGTTTCAAATGTTAGAGTCCTGTAGAAGCTAATTATCAGTACTTCAGACTTTTTCAGCTCCAAAGAAAAGAACACCCTGAAAACCAATGAATAAGAAAAAACTCTAAAAGCCAGATAATTTTTAACAGTAGTTTAGAAAAAAAAGTTTTATGCTAATAACAGTAGGTATTTATCTTCACTTACTCTAGTAATTTGCTTTTCTTAACAGCTGTAAACTAGTTTTCAGTAATTAATATTGCTTTAAAGTTTATCTGGAACTCTTTCTTGAGAAGTTCTTCCTAAATGGAATACAATTGAAGAATTAATGACCCAATTTAGGAAAAAGATCACATTTAAACTCCTAATTTAGATGATTGTTGGAGTTAACTCAAAGGAAACATGCAGAGAAAACAACAAAACATGACAGTAAGAATGAAATAAAATTATTTAAGTATATTTGTGTGTATATCTGTGTTTCCTGAATTGAGTATTAACAATGGATGACCAGCCCTTTCCTTTCATTCTATTTGAGAACTCAAATGTTTTTAATAGGAAATAGTATTTATACGAAAGTGGTTGACAAACTGGGAAACTAAAATTATACCTTATAATATACAGAGCTCCAGTTCTAGTTTTGTCACTTTTCTGCCTTGATTGTTTAAGAAGGGTTCTTATAGATAATCTAGTTTCTTCTTAATCAAAGTGTGATTCATGGACTGCAGTATTGTGTAACCTAAAATGTAGAATCCCAATCCTTACCCAAAACCTACTGAATCAAAGACTGCATTCGAATGATATTCCAGATAATTTGTGTGCACATCTTGGTGTTTCAACCAATTTTCTTGAGGCTATAATGCCAAAAAGTAGTGGGTACAAGAGTTAAAGTTGAAAAGCAAGAGCAGATCAGAGAAAGCCATGTCTGGCATATGTAAAGATACAGATTGGGGAGGGAGGGGAAACCCTCATTTAGTGAATTACAACAATAAAGGCATTTGCTCTATGTCCAGAGTCAAGATGTTCTACTGGCATGAGAACTGCAGGAGTTGGATTAAGTTTTACTGCAACTTGTGTTGGCTTCATTCGCAAGCTGGTAGCACAATGGCTACAGCTTTTCCAGGCACTATTTCATGAGGCATCATTTTCTCCCATTAGTCTTTCTTAAAAGTAAAGAAAAAGTCTCTAAGAATTCTAAATTAACGTGACCCAAAATTGAGTCTCAATTCAGAGATAATACTTGAAGAGTAGGGTCAATCCAGAAAAAAAAAGAGATTGCAGAAGCAAATGCAAGCAATTGATGGAAAAAACTACATGTGCAGGATAGAGTGTGAAGATTGGGGGTAGGTTACAGAACCTTAGGCAGGTTCTTTGCTATGTATATACGCATGAGGAAATGAGGCAGGGAATTGACATTAGCTTAAACTGAAAGGTAGGCAAAGCCCAGTTCATGGAGGGCTTTGGATGGAAGGTCATTTAGCTTGGAACTTATCAGATAGGTAATGAGACTTGTTTTTTAATTTTCCATTCCCCTTTTGCTTTCACTAGATCACTAGATTGGTTTCTAAATCCTTTTTATTTTTTACTATAATACCAGATACATAGCACTGTTAGAATACATATTTTTTTTTCATTTTTTCTTTACTATGTGTGAATGTTTTGTCCTACTTATTTCAGTCTATTTTTATAATACAATCCCTACGCATATCGGACCTACAGTGTTTCCTGAGTATACTGATTAAGTGCACCTCTATAAAACCAAATTTTCTTGTGCTAAATATTTATTTTACAACTTACCAGATTACGCAGTAAAGATAAACAGGATAGAAGATTAATTCTGCTTTTAAAAATTATTTTACTATGATAAAAGCTTTGTTTTTGATATTTCATATACTTATAATTAGTTATATTCCTTTCTCACTTGGGGGAAAAAGACGAACTAATGCAGTAGCTCCTAGATTTCAGCCTTCTCTATTAACATTTTTATAAACTCTTTCAAGATCTTCCCAATACTCTAAAGAAATTATGGTAAAATAAATGACCACTATCACTTGCTTGAGTAGTTTCAATATCATTTAATAGCCCATCTGCATAGATTTCTGTTATAGAATCTAGTGACCTAATACAGACGTTAGATTAACCTTCAGGTAGACTTGATAGAAAGAGCTATTAAGCATGCATGGATGGTTAAAACAGGTATACAAGCAAAGTTTATAAACCAGAACGAATGAGAAACACCTGACTTATTAAACAGAACTGTTTTGCCATCCCATCAAGAAAGAAACATTTAATAGATTATTGTCTGTATTTTAAAATACTTGAATGGTTTTGTGGTACATTGCACACATAATAGCCCTGTCAGACTATCTGAAAGGTCCTGGAAAATGCTAATTGACAGGAATCTATGGAGTATGGAGTACAGTCTTGAACATTGCACAGACTAGTTCTTGATCTAGCAATCTATAAACTAGAGCAGAGCTAAACATCAAATTATCTCAAAAAACATTATGTCAGGCAAGTGAGATAACTATGTATTTTAAATTTTTTTTCAAATCATATTAATAGATGCAGAAAAAGCATTCAACAAAATCCAGCATCTATTTATGATAAAAACTCTCAGCAAAGTAGGAATAGAGGGAACATACTTCAACATAATAAAGGACATATAGGAAAAACCTACAGCTAACATCATACTCAGTGGGGAAAGGTTAAAAACGCTTTCCTTAAGATCCAGAACAAGACAAGGATGCTCACTTTCACCACTCCTCTTCAACATTTTATTGGAAATCTTAGCCACAGTAATAAGACAAGAAAGAGAGATAAAAGGTATCCGAATTGGAAAGGAAGAAGTAAAACTCTCATTATTTGCCAATAACATGATACTATATATAAAGGACGCTAAAGATTCCACCAAAAATTTGTTAGAACTGATCGACAAATTCAATAAAGTAGCAGGATACAAAATTAATATTCAGAAGTCAGTGGCATGTTTATACACCAATGATGAACTTTCAGAAAGAGAAATTAAGAAAATAATCCCATTTATAATTGCATCTAAAACAATGAAATACCTGGGAATCGAAATTAACCAAGGAGGTAAAAGACCTGTTCTCAGAAAATTACAAGTAATTGAAAAAAGAAACTGAAGAAGATACAAATAAATGGAATCATATGCTGAGCTCATGGGTAGGAAGAATCACATCATTAAAAGCAATCTACAGATTCAATGCAATTCCTATCAAAATACCAATGGAATTTTTCAGAGAGCTAGAAAAAATAATCCTAAAATTTATATGGAATCATAAAAGACCCTGAATAACCACAGGAATCTTGAGAAAGAAGAACAAAGTTGGTGGTAGCACACTACCTGATATCAAACTATACTACAAGGATATGGTAATCAAAACAACATGGCCCTGGCATAAAAATGGATACATTGATCAATGGAATAGAATAGAGAGCCCAGAAATAAATCTACACCTATACGCTCACTTAATATATGACAAAGGAGGTAAGAATACACAGTGGAGTAAAGACAGTCTCTTCAATAAATGGTGTTGGGAAAATTGGACAGACACATGCAAAAAAAGAAGCTGGACCACCTTCTTACACCATTTACAAGAATAGATTAAAGACTTAAATATAAGACACGAAATCATAAAACTTGTAGAAGAAAACATAGACAGTAAACTGTCTGATATTACTAACAGTAATTTCTTTTCAGATATATCTCCCTGGGCGAGGGAAACAAAAGAAAAAATAAATGGGACTACATCAAACTAAAATGTTTTTGTATAGCAAAGCAAACCATCAACAAAATGAAAAGATAACAGACTGAATGGGAGAAGATATTCGCTTTTGATGCATCCAATAAGTGGTTAATATCCAAAATATATAAAGAACTCATACAACTTAACCACAAAAAAACAAACAATCCAATTAAAAAATGTGCAGAAGACCTGAACAGAAATTTCTCCAAAGAGGAAATACAGATGGCCAATAGACATATGAAAACATGCCCAAGGTCACTAATCATCAGATAAATGCAAATTAAAACCACAATGAGATATCACTTCACACCTGTCAGAATGGCTACCATCAATAAATCAAAGAACAATAAGTGTTGGAAAAGATGTGGAGAAAAAGGAACTCTCATACACTGTTGGTGGGATTGCAAATTGGTACAGCCATTATGGAAAACAGTCTGGAAGTTTCTTTAAAAATTAAAAATAGATATACCTTTTGACCCAGCAATTGCACTTCTGGGTCTTTATCCAAAGAAAATCAAAACAATAATTCATAAAGATCTATGCACCCCAGTATTCATGGCAGCACAATTTACAATAGCCAAGATATGGAAGCAACCTAAATGCCCATCTACAGATGATTGGATAAAGATATTATGGTTCATATATACAATGGAATTTTACTCAGCCATTAAAAAAGTGAAATCTTACCATTTGCAAAGACATGGATGGACCTAGAGGTTATTATGCTGAGTGAAATAAGTCAGACAGAGAAAGATAAATACTATATGATTTCACTTATATGTGGAATCTAAGAACAAAAAGAACAAACTAATCAAAAACAGACCCACAAATATAGAGGACAATCTGGTGATGGCCAGAGAGGAGAGATTTGGGGAGGCTGAGAGAGAAAGGGGTGAAGGGTTAAAGAAGTACAAATTAGTAATTGATAGATGGTCACAGGTATGGGGAGCACAGCATAGAGATTGCAGATCTCATTAATGTAATGGCTAGATGGAGAGCCATAGAAGAGAAAGAGCAATTAGGGGGATCGTTTTATAAACTATATAAATGTCTAACCAATGTACTGTATACTTGAACCAAATAATAAAATTAAATTTAAGAAAAAAAAAAAGCTTTGTGAAGTTATGTTCTCTTTCAGCCTACATTTTGTAAAAGTCACATCAAAAGTGATATAGTGGAGAAAACTGAAATTTTGGAGAAAGATAGTCCTTAATTTGAATCTCTGTTCACCGTCTTATTAGTTGGATAATCTTGGGTAAATAATATCTTTATACTTTTTCTCTTATTCAAAGTGGGTTGATAATTTCTGTCTTACAGTGTTGTAGGGAGGATGAAAATAGTAAATAAAAAATAGGAAAATTTATTTGCAAACAATGCCTCCGATAAGGAGCTAATGTTCAAAATATATAAAGAACTCATAAACTTGACAATAATAAAACAAACAATCCAATTAAAAAATGAGCAGAGGACTTAACCAGACCAGACGCTCCTCCCAGGAAGATATACAAATGGCCAACAGACATAGGAAAAGATGCTCAACTTCACTAGCTATTATGGAAATGAAAATCAAAAGCACAATGAGATACCACCTTACACCTGTAAGAATGGCCATCATCCACAGAACAAGTAATAGCAAGTGTTGGAGAGTTATGAGAGAAGAGGAGCCCTCATACACTGTGGGTGGAAATGCAAACTGGTACAGCTGCTGTAGAAAACAGTATGGAGGTTCCTCAAAATATTAATAATGCAATTACCATATGACTCAGCAGTCCCTCTTTTGGGTATCTACTAAAAAAATTGAAAACATTTATTCATAAAGATATATGCACCTTGATGTTCAGTGCACCATTTTCATGGTGGCCAAGACATGAAAACAACAGAAATGCCCTTCAACAGATTGGATAAGGAAGATATGTGTGGTACATCTATACAATGGAATATTACTCAGCTATAAGAAATGATGAAATACTACCATTTGTGATAACATGAATGGATCTTGAGATAATCATGCTAAGCAAAACTATTCAGACAGAAAAAATTGAGAACGCTATGATTTCACTCGTATTTGAGATATAAACCTGAAAGCAACAAATGAAGAAGACAAACAACTCATAGAAGCAGACAAGAGTTTAGTGATTACCTGAGGAAAAGGGAGGGTAGATGAGGTCAAAGGGGGTCAAATATATGGTAGCAGAAGGAGATTTGACTTTGGGTGGTGAACACACAATGCAATATACAGATGGTATTAAATTGTGCACTTGAAACCTATATAATTTTATTAATCAGTGTCACTCCAATAAATTTAATTAAAAATAAAGAGTAAGAGAGAGACAAAGATAGGTATGGTGTCAAGCAGTGTGCACTTAATCAATAGAAGCTTTATTATTATTGACAAATGTATGAACTTAGTGGTTTAATTCATCTTGGGCACTATTGATTTTTTGAGTAGGGGCCATTAAGGTATAACACAAATGGAAGCCCTGGTTCTTGTTGCAACTGCGGGGTCTTTGAGAAATTAATTTCATGTCTGTATAATTTTGGTTTCTATATGAAATATTGTAAAAAGAAAAATGAGGGAAAAATAGGATTTTATCAAAATGATTTACTAGCTTTTTGTTTTGTAATTTATCACAATAATAATGGTGGCAAACTACCAAGGTACTTATTAAGTATTAGGCACTCACTATTCTAAGTACTTTACATATATTTGATAAATTTAATCCTCAAAAAGCCACAGTAAGAGAGTTAGTGTTATTCTATTTTGGATTTGGGGAAATTGAGCCGTAAAGCTAAGTAACTGGCCAAGATTGCAAGGTTAGTAAATGTTAGAGCCAACATTCATCAACAATTCCAAAGTCTGTGCTTCAAGTGTGTTTTGTTTCTATAAGTGATCTTACAGTCTCCATGCCTGGTTTGATTTTAGTGTAAATCCCTCAGCTGTGAGTTATAATTTCTGTCAATAGATTTATGTTTGTAATTTTTACATACATTTTAAGAGGTTTACTAGTGTCTCTTAACATTATTTATTCAATTTATTTGTAATATATGAAATGGATGTACAAAACAGATAATCTCAGATTGGAACTCAACATGAATGCATCATCTTATATTTATATATACATTTTTAAATTTGATTTTTAGTTATCTTCGATTTCTTAAAGACTTCAGGGAATTAATTCATGATAATAATTGAAAATTCATAGTTTTGGCAATAGTCATTTATAGAACACATATATTTTAGAGAATATTTTAGACTAGGAAAATTATTGATTTTTTAATGTAATAGACCTCTAACTCCATACTTGCATATGAAAGTAAATAATTTAGTTACTTATAAACCAGAGAACAATGGAATCTTATTTTGGCAATTTTCTTTGTTAAAAATTGTTTCCCACCTCACTGAACAACATTGCAATTAAATTCTTCTATATTAATGATGAGAATTAAAATGTATTTAATAGTACATTAAATTATAAAATACTTCTGCTTTAAAAGCAGCAAATCTTTTGAATGATGATATTGTAATAAAAATGCTAAAATGTAATAAACCATCATATTTTTATCTGCCCAGCTTCGTCTATGACCTTTAGGATATGCTCCTTCTCCTCCAATTACTTTTGGCTTGAATCAGTTTAAACGAACACACAGATGGCTTTGAAATATAGGCCATTAAACCTACTGGTGAAATGAAGTGTTCAATCAAAAGGCTTATTCACTCAGGACCAGGGTAGACAGGGTTACCATCTGAGAAGATCTATATTTGGTCAGATTTCCAACATATATAAGATGAATCCTAGACATGTGCTCTCCAAGGGTTCAGCCTTCCCTAACCTTAGCCATTCAACTACAAGTAAGCACCTTTTCTTTCTTTTATGTAGACATTCTGTTTCCAGAAATGAGTTTTAAGTTTGTTGACCTTGTTCACTTTGTTCTAGTCTAGTCTAGAACAACTTCCAGGAGACTAGAACCCGTGTTACGAACTATTTCTATATCAATTTAATGGGAATAAATTTCTATTCTAAACAAAATAATGACACGAAATGAATGCAGTGCCATCCACCTGAATTCTCATGTCATTTATATCTAGTACGTTCTGCTCTTGTGCTTCACTGACTCACTAGATTCCCTTAAACATTGGCATGAACTATATTAAACTTCATCTCTCGCCTACCCTCATCTAGATTCCTACTTGAATTCTCATTCAATGATACAGAATCCTCAGTATGCCTCTAATTCAGATCGAACTGGCTGCGGTAAGATATATACTAATGAATAAATAAATTTTAGAAATGTAACAGAAATATCTGCTTCAATCTTTCTTACAAATTTTGGATATTAATCTCACCATTAAATGAATATATGATTTGAATTTTGAGGAAAAATGCCCTGCAAATTCATACTTTCACATTTGTACATAGATAATTATAATTTTTCTTACAATCTCAACAATATTTTAATCATTTTCTCAAAAATGTGTTCTTTCTATATGCTTTTGCATAATATTTAAAATACTCTTTAAAAGAATTTAAAAACATGCTGTATGTATATTTTAGTGAGATGAATATACATATTTTGAGACATCACAGATTAGTCAGCTTGGGCTTGTTGAAAACAGGTATCATACAGAAATGATTAAGAAATTGGAGGAAGGATTTATATAATAAAGTCCTAGGCTTTAGAAATGGAATAAAAATATACACAGGTGAAGATAAGAGAATACTACAAAGATACTTCATTCTAAGAAAGTAAAAGTGTATGAATAAATGGAAAGAATCACATGAATATTGTAAGAGGACTGCCATGTAGTTACATTTTCCCCAAGAATGAAACTGCCCTATTTAGATATCATTTTTTATTTAATTTCCAATACTATCAAAGCATAGCAAGTATTGATTTAAAGTATATAGTAATATATTTCAACATATAATAATCTGTCACTTAAGGTAAGTTGGTCTTACATCTTACTTTATATTTTACCTCAGAAAAGATCTTTTCCCTCAAATTCCAAAGGTAAAAGAAGTCTATGTTTCTGAATTTCAAATTTGCAGTAGTATTAAACTACTACTAGAAATTGAATAGAAAATTAAAAATGAGAAATTTGCCTGGATGTATAACCTTTCCATCTCACTTCATTCAGCTGAAATGAAGGCCATGTCAGGAGTAGAACATATTCTACTTGTAGTGATGAATAACTGTTGCTAACTGCTGCTACAGAGGCAGAACTATTAGAAAGATGGATGAATGTATCAGTAAGTAGAGGCACACATATCTGCTGATGGGAAGGTCACGAAGCAAACATTAACAATTAAGAACATTAATACATTCTCACACACCAAAGCTTTCTCAATAGTGACTTTTGACAGGTACAATCTGGCTCCCATATGTCTCCCGCTAAACCTCAGGGACAGTTTTAGTTCACTACACAAACATGTCCACAGATTTGCCTTTCAAGTTGATAAAAACAACTTTAGCTTTTTGTATGTTTTGTATACATTAGAACTAGTCTCTTCTCTGAGTAGACAAATGAAAAAACTGGTCTTTGAAGTACTACGTCACATACCATATGTAAGAGAATCACACTTTTTCTTTTTTAGTAATTATGTGTGTTACTACCTATTGGCACTACCGATAGATGATATAGATGATAGATGATAGGCAGATATAGGTAGATGATAGATAGATAGATAGATAGATAGATAGATAGATAGATAGATAGATAGACAGATAGATAGATGACAGATACATAGATGATAGATTAGATGATCAAAGACAGAGACAGAGACAGAGAGAGAGAGAGAGGAAGAGTGATTTCAGAGTTTTTGTAAGTGACTATAATGATTATTAAATAAGGAAGCCCCTCTTACACTTTTGGAGCAAGGAGAAAAATAAATGAACAAAGAGGATGAAGAAATTATAATCAGTTTCTCAGCTGGTATGTTGCTTGTCTTATTTTATTTGGGGGGCTCTGAGCAGCCCCTAGAGTATATACTAATACAGATCTCAGGACAGATGATACATAGGCACTAATGAGTATAGAAAAAAAGAAAAGGTTATTAGTTACATTGTAAACAGCAAAGATTTCTCCAAAGAGAAGGGCTCAGGTTGACGAGTGAAACAAAAGATGGCACTGGGTGACTTTGCTTTTTATTTTGGCTAGCAAGTGGGGCTGGCTTTCTTGCAGGCTTACTTGGATATGGGGTGAAAGGTGAAGGGACAAACATGGTGCTTGAAAGCTGTTAATGGTTAAACATCAAATATTGTTTTTCTCTTTATTACATTAATATCAAGTTATAAACATAATAACATCCTAAGTGCTGAGATAAAATAGTTATTTTAGAACTTTTTCTACTTATGAACTGTAATTTATTAATTAGAATAATTATACTTGCTTGTTCATAGCATTTCTAAGAAATTTTGCTTGTTACCTTATTTAACCATCACTAAATCTGAGAACTTAGACCCAAAATTATTTTTCTTATTAACATTTTCTTCTTCAAGTTATTTGTGATATCACTGCAAAACTTCCAGTTAAAAAATAGGTCTTAGAAATTACTATCTTCTTGAACAAGAATTGATGTTACCAGAACTCTGCTATTCTTAAGGAATTGTCAATTGAAGTTATTTGCATTTATAAAAATTGGGGTTAGTCCTTACATAAACACTTTTCACAGCATATGGTAGAAATATTTTGAGAAAATATGTGTAAAATATGCAAAACATAGTAATAATTATAAAAGCTAACTATGTTAGTGTTTTTAATATGGGATCAGGTGCATGGAGACAAAAGAAACCTGACATTCATTAAGTGCTATGATGTATCAGAAACCATGTCAGGTATTTTACCTACTTTTCACACCTCTTCCATTTTAGGAGAGTGTCATTTTTCACAATTTATCTTTGATGATACAGTCGAGTCTGTGGAAAAATGTTCTGAACTGGAGGGTGGGGACAATTAGGTTTTTATCCAAGAGCTGCTACGGACTGTTTTTGTCTAGATTAGTGAATTGCAGGCAATTTTAGTTTACCCATAGATTAAACTAGACTTGTAGTCTTTTCACGGACCCTGGCAACTATCGATCTGCTTTTTGTCATATAGTTTTACATTTATTAGAATGTTATATAAATGGAATCATACTGTATATAGACTTCTGTATCTCCCTTATGTGTTTCAGTAGTCAATTCTTTTATATTGCTGAGTTATACTTCATCATATGGGAAAACTAAAATTTGGTAATTTATTCTTCAGCTGATGGACACTTGGGTTGATGCTAATTTGAGAATATTGTGAATAAAGGTTTTCTAAACATCCTTATACACTATATAGGGACATGTATTTTTATTTATTTTATGCATATACGTAGATGTGGGATTGCTGGGACCCATGGTAAGCAGACGATTAACTTTAAAGAAACTGCAAAATTGTTTCTGTCAATTTTTGCTTCACATATATTGATGCTCTGTTATTAGTGAAATGAATACGATTGTTATATTGTTTGCTACACTGATTCATTATCATTATGAAATTACTCTTACAATAATTCTTGATTTTAAATTTATCTTCCCTGATATTTTTAGAACAACTCAAGTTTTCTTATGATTATTCTCCATATAACATCTTTTTTCCAGTCTCTTACTATTATTCTATTTCTGCCTTTGTATTTAAAGTGCATCTTAGGCAGCACATAGTTTTTGCTTTTTACCCAGTCTGACAATCTCTATCTATTAATTGGAAGCATCAATAGCATTTAATGTAATTATTGATAGTATCCTGTTTATTCTAACAATTTGCTATTTTTGTCTCAACTGTTTTCTTCTATACTTTCTTATCTTATCTTGTATTAATCATTTTAATATTTCTTTTCCATTTAGCTATTGAATTCTAACTATATTCCTTCCCATTATTTTACTTATACAAATTTACTTAGTGTTACTGTTGAATTACTTAAGGTAAAGTATAGTTTGATATATTCCCATTAATTTATTTTTGCTTTTACTTCACTCGCCTTTGAGATCAAATTCATAAAATCCTCTCTAGGTCCAAGGTCTGTGAGTTTAGTACCTTTGTTTTCTTCTATGCAATTTATTGTTTCCGGTCTTATATTCAGGTCCTTCATCCATTTTGAGTTAATTTGGTGTATGGTGATATACAACTGGAAAGTCTAAATATACCAATTAACAGTATAGAACTTTAAAACCTCCTCAAAAGTAAACCTCCCAAAAAATAAAAGTCCAGGACGAGATGGTTTCACCAGTGAATTCTACCAAAAATTCAATGAAAATTTAATACCTATTCTTTTCAAACTCGTCCAAAAGATCAAAGAGGAGACAATACTTCCTAATGAATTTTTTGAGGTCAACATTACCTCAATACCAAAACCTAGTAAAGATAATACAGAAAAAAGAAAACGACAGACCAATATCTCTCATGAACACAGTTGCAAAAATTCTAAAAAGGATACTAGCAAATCGAGTACAACACATTAAAAAAATTATTTACCATGACTACCCCTCTTTTATCTCTAATATCTTTAGAACTGATGGCTGCAATTTCCAGCTTGAGTTTTCTGTAGCCATAGCTCTGGTGGGGGCTAGTTGGTCAATGTCCTTTAGAAAGGAAGATTCAGTTTTTATCCCTATCATTTTAAGTTGTTTGAGATTAAACTTTTTTCCCATTTCTGTCTACTCGTAGATACTTCTCAGTGTTTTTGTTTGTTTGTTTGTGTTTGTGTTTTTACTGTAAGAGAACTAAATGTATTTTTTTTAATGAAAAAAAGTAGGGTGCATAAACAGTCAATCCTATTTATGTAAAACTGTGTTTATATGCAGACAGGTCCAAAATGTTAAGCCTGATTATTTTTGGATGGTAGAATTTTGGGAGATTTTCTTTTCTTCTAGAATATATTTTTCTCCATTACTTGCTTTGAAATTTCTCCATAATCCACTCCACAATTTAATTTTACCGCATCTAGTCATCCAATGATTTGCTTTAAGAAATCACTGGGAGTTTGCTTCCACAGATTCATTTAACAATCCTGATCAGAAATCTGTGGCTGAGATCCAGAACCCTTCTTCTATGTGCTCCATGAGCCCAGCCTCCTCTGACAAATGGGTAGAAACTGACTCCAGTGTTTTTAAAATGCTTTCTTTACTTTTATTTTAGTTTTAAAATTGTTTCTATTAGGTAATTGCAGGACCACTTCATTTCTCCATTTTTATATGCTCTCTTCTTACTTAATTTTACTTTAAGCCACTGTGAAAATTTGGAGGACATTGGAAAATGTGTAAATCAATCTGCTTACAAATGATATAATTTATATTCCATATTTATTAACATATTTTTTATAGTAAAATAATGACATGAAGCATAATTCTCATAATCATATGTTGGGAGATTCTGTATTAGAAAATAATATGAATATTCTATAAGTATCAATATAGAGGAATTTATTCCATGATGTCAAACCTGGAAAAAGATTACCTAGCCATGCCCAAGTGGTCTGAAACATATTGGAAAATTGTGACCTTATCTGAAACATGAGTTGTTGATATCTCTGGGTACTGCCACTGTGGCTTCCATCTGGAACTCCTCAGTGTTCATCACTTTTTTCTCAGCATGCCACTCGATGTTATTCTCTTACCATGTAGTCTCCATTCTTTCTACGTTCTAATATACCCTAAGTTTCATTGCTGACATATCTTATCTTCTTCATTAAATATGTTCCTGTCTTATGTCCTAACCTCTTAGCTGTTTTAATACTGTTCAATGTTAGTATTAGATAGACTCGTATAATAAAGGGTATGATCCCAGTTACTAAAGAATCCTAGGAGAGATTTCCCAGATTATGCTACAAAATAATGAATGTGTAATGATAACAGTTTTTATTAACCACTGGAATGTGTCAGGTATGGTTATGCCCTATTCACTTATTTTTCACTATGTGTTTATTAATGCCAAGGAAATACAGAAGCACTTTCATGTCTCCCAAAACCTCCTAAGAATGAAATCACCCTCTTTGTCCATATATTCAAGTCTCAAATTACTCATCAACACAGGTTATCTTGCTTTCCTTAGCCATCATGTTACCGTCTTTATGAATCTCCTTAAGGAAGGCACTGGTTCGAAAGAGCAAAGCTACATTAAAGCATGTTGCATAAAGAGGCTCAAAGTTGAGAAAGACAAGAGATTTGAAGAAAAATAATGAGATGAAAAAGATTGATATGGCATTTAGCAAAAACTTGTTGACAGAGAAGCATTCAAACACAATCTCTACACAACAGAAAATCAAGAGTACCCTTATATAAGACAAATAAACAAACAAAAAACACAAGAGTGACCAATGAGATAAAGAAGTTCAGAATGTTGGAAAAAAGTTACCAAAAGTCAGAGAATGTGGAATAGAGATCAAACCAAGAGCAAGTTGAGGGGCTCTGCATCACTTCAGCAGGAAGGAGTTGTGTAAACTTGATGTGAGCTTGGGAGGTCAGCATGTCAGCCGTGAGGAAAGTCATTCAGCCAAAAGGAAGAGGATATTGGACATTTCTGATGATTTCAGTTTGTAAAATAGAAATGTTCTACATCACATTTTTTTTTTTAGAAAGAAACAATCTTGAACATATAACTAAAACAGAGAAATCTATTTTACTGAGATCATTATCATATTTCTCTATCATTTAGTATACCTTCATGATGACATGTTTTATTCTGATTATCATTCTCTAACACAGGGCTAATGTTTATAGTTAATTATACCAACATCTTCTGATAAATCTTTTTTCTCTGCTTAAAGTCAATAACCTACACATTGAGCAGCTTGATAGATCTTTTATGTAGCATGCACCTTAACTTGTACAGGGATATTGATCTATTAATGGCTTATTTTTAATCACCTATATTGACTTTGTTTCCAAACAGTATTATTCAGGAGGAAGAGATGAAGAGTTAATTTTAAGATGTGAGAGGAATCACAGTAAATTTTAGAGACCCAGTTTTGAACTCTATCTAGGAAAAACTTTCACTGAAAAAAAATACAGAAATGTCAATATATTCATAGAAAATAGTAAAATTAAGAGGATTAGAGGATAAATATAAATAATAGTAAAATATACAATGAGAAATAGCTATTACTCCTTACTTTTTTTCCTTTTTCCATTCATTGATTGATTGAAGAATAAAAATAGCTTTTTAACCCTTAACAGAAGAAATTGGATTCTGCTTGAAGATAATTCTAATGAAGACATTGCTAGTTCCTTTATTTGGTTACTTGGCACCCTTTCATAGACCTTACTTCAGTCCTCACCCTTGTTTATCACCTTAGATATGTCATTCCCCCTTTTGGGAAAGTATATGTTTCATATTGTACAATAACCAATCACATTTAAACACCTCTTTACTTCTTGTCTCCACTAAGAAGGGATTTCTGCTTTTCCTCCTTTCCTGCCATAACACAAGAAAGGGCCCAGTTCTCTTTCTCTGCCCGCCCACCTTGCCTCAGTACTTCACTGTTTGGCCTTGTGTGGTATGTTGTGCCTATTGTTTCTAGGGCACTGTGAGTATAATAAAATGTCGTCCTTCACGACATTCATTTCCATTCTGCATTTCTTAAAATACCTGATTCAAACAAATCCTAGGTACCTTTAAAATTATAATAGTATAGGTAAAGGTTATATTGTTCTTATACACAGTACTGTATAAAGTGCCATGTACATCATACAATTTATACTCACATATTTATGAAAAAGTTTGCATTCCATAAGGAAAACAAAGGACAGGTTTAACTGTATATTTTAATTCGTATGTTAAAATGAGTGTTTGAGAAACTTCCATTTTGGAAAGAAATAACTGGCAGCTATCAAAATTTCAAGTGTCTCCCCAGTCGTCTGTTCCTTTTAAGCTGGTATCCTTACTTAAATTTCTCCAGGAAATACCTAGTTCATCTGATAAAAATTACCTTAAATTCTCTACATACCTACTTCTTTTCACATTAATATGTGGTACACCTAGACATGAGTTCTTCATCGTACCCAAGACTAAATCCTCTACTTTATTATAACCTTTGATTATTAGTTAATTCTTTCTTATGTAGTTTTAAGTATCTCCCTGTGTGTGTGTGTTTATTGTAAAAAAAAACACTAGATCGAACCTCACATATTTGCAAATTGTGTCAAATATATCAAAACTGTTAAAATTTTATATCTGATGGATACAAAATATTTTTTAATTATGGTTCAATTTGAATTTTTCTGTTAAGGAATTTGAGCATGTTTATTTATATCAATAGATTGTACCTGTTTTATAATTTATGAGATGCTTTTTTGTATTTTTACTCATTATTTTTATGTTTTTTTTCCCCTTGAGTTGTGGGTCTTTATTATATATTTTGGATATTTGTACTTTTCTAGTTAAAATACATCGCAAATAATTTTCCCTGGTTTATAGATTGTTTTCCACACTTGTTGATTAGTTCTTAATTTGCAGAAAGAATGAAAATCTTTTTTAATGTTTATTAGCTCTTTTATATTTTATCTAAGAAATTTTCCATACTTTAAAGTCATAAAAATATTTATTCGGAGTTTATAAAATATTATTTTTTTCACATTTAAGACAGATCCACTTATATTTGATTTTTGATATAGTTTAAGAAAATAAACTTTTTCTAATTTTTCCTTTCAAAATAATCGATTACATTAGCACCCTTTAAGGATTAAACCACTCTTACAACACTAATCTTCATCAAAAACTTTGTCATATAAAAATTTTAATATATACCTGAGTCTGTGCTCAGGCTGTATTCTGTCCCATTAATTCTGCTCCTTAATCAGTATTTCACTTTCTTAATAACTGTAGAGTTACAAACCCCTGACATATTATGAACATGTTCGCTCTTCCTTGTTTACAATCTATGAGGAGTGTTAGGATATTTTTATCCCACTGCATATATATATAGATAGATATATATATATCTATCTATATATATAGATATCTGTACTAAATCTATATATATATATATAGATATATCTATATATATATAGATATTGTACAGATATCTATATATATAGATATCTGTACTAAATCCACATATATATATGGTTATATATATATCATATACATATATGTCATATATAAGTAAATATATCATATATAATTAAATATATAATTATATGACATATAACATATATGTATTTTTTAATTAGCTTGTTAAGATTCTTTAAATCTCTTAATGTTTCCTACTCATGGAGTTCTTATTTGGTCATTATTTTTACTAAAGATATTTTTTTTTTTTTATAAAGGGCTATTATGTATTTGTTAGAGTTAATTCAATATATTTTAAATTTTGATGCTGTCATAATACCATTTTTAACTTTAATCTCCTAAATATTTTTGGCTTATATATTAGTTTAATATAACAATCTCAATACACCGTCTTAGTGATTCTAATATTTTTCCAAAATGTGTTACTATGTTTTTACAGAGATAATTTTATCTTCTTTGTATAAAGACATTTATTATAACCTAATTTTTCTTTTTTGAATAGAATGTCTCATAAAACATAGGAAATGAAAACATCCTTGTCTGATTCCTGGTTTTTGAGTTAATGTTTTTAACTTTTAAATTTTCACTTTATGTTTGGCATAATTTTTTTGGATTTATCCTTTATCAGATTAAGAAAAATACAGTTATGAAGTTTGAACTTTTTCAAACATTTTTTTGCATCTATTGAACTGTTTTGTTTTGATTGTCAAATAATGCATGAAATTATATTGATGGAGTTTTTTTATATTGAAGTAGTCTGTATTTCTACACTAAATCCAAATTTTCATAATGTGCTGCTTTGTATACATTTCTTCATTTAGCTTGAGACAGTATGTTAATGATTTTTGTATACCATTTTTATGAATCAGAATAATTTGTAAAATCTTTTCTGACTTTTTTTTTGCTCTACATGATGATTGTGATAATGATTCATTTTTTGAATGTATCAATAGTTTCTTCCTTTACATGATGGCATGATATTACTTTTATAAATACACAATACAGAAATTTAAGGGACTCAGACTAACCAAAACAAACATGAAACAATCTTTAAAGAAAAAGAAAGTTGGAGGACTTGTATTTCCTGATTTTAAAAATTACTGTAAAACTTCAGTGATCAAAACAGTGAGGTAATGAGGTAATAAACATGAACATATAATCTAATGGAATTGAATTGAAATTTCATAAGTAAACTCAGTCATCTTTTGCTAATTGATTTTTAAGAAGAGTATTAAGATTATTCAATGGGCAAAGAATAGTCTTTTCAAAAAATTGTGAAGAAGTAACCGGATGTCCACACGCAAAAGAATGTAACTGGAACTATCTCACTCTATTAGTTAAAATAACTCAAAATGAATCAATGACCTAAATATAAAAGCTAATACATAAAATCTTAGAAGAAAATAGAGTAAGAATTCTTGTAATTGGCACAGGATTCTTAGATGTGACATCAAAGCATGGACAACAAAGGAAGAATGATACATAAATCGATAAGAAAAATGATAAAATAAATTTCATCAAAACTAAAACTTTTTATATATCAAAGAATAATATCAAGAAAGTAAAAAGACAATCTACAGAATAAGGAAATCTATTTTAAAATTATATAGCATACACAAGTACTATGAACACAAGTCCACAAGTGAACACAGTACAGAATTGAACACAGATATACAAATACTGTACTGTATGAATGCTAATAGCAGCATTATTCACAATAATTATAAGGTGGAAACAACCCACATTTCCAACAATAGATGAATGAAGAAACAAAATGTGACATATACATAACAACGGAATAGCATTCCATCATGGAAAGGAAGTTATACTAATACAGGATACAATGTGGATGAACATGAAAACGTGCTAAATGTAGGAAGACAGACATAGAAGGTCACACATTCTATGATTTATATTAAATATCTATATTTATATTAAATATCCTGAAGAAGTACATCCATAGATATATAAAGCAGGTTAGTGGTTGCTAGGGAACAGGGTAAGGTAGGAATGTGGAGTGACTTTACTGGTATGGGATTTTTTTAGGGGGTGATAAAAATGTTCTGGAACTTGATAAAGAAGGTGGTTGTACAACATTGTGGATGTACTAAATGCCACTGAATTGTACATTTTTAAATGGTTAATTTTATGTTATGCAAATTTCACTTCAGTAGAAATAAATTTCAAACCCAGTCGTTTTTCAAGTTGGTCATTTTTCCTTCCACAGTTATTTTCCTCCTCCAGGACTAAGAATAAGACACACGAAAAATTTTAACATCTTTTTTAGTATGGTAGTTTGCTTATTTGTTTTTCCTTCCTTAGCCTCTTGTTGTGCAACCTGTTTTACAGTGATTCCAGATTTATATTGAGGTTTTCATTTGGCCAGGACCTTTAGATGTTTACTTTTTCCTCTGCATCGAGCCTGTTAACAACCTGAGCTTTAGGAAACCAAGCAGTATATTCCCCCAGGAAAAGTGCCAGACTGAGGCTTCATCCTTTTAGGTTGACCTTTGAGATTTTCTCTAACTCCATTGCCACTTCAGCTCTGATATATCTTATGTATTTTAAATGGAATTTTAGGTATTTTATATCAAGTTTTTTCTTTTTTTCCAGTTTCTCTATTCTACTAGGTTGCCAAAAATTAAATCATGCTTTGCCGTTTACTTATTCTTCAACTGTTGATGCTGAAAACAGTATTTTCAGGATGATAGTGGTTTTTATTGCAAAATATGGTTTTATATTGCAAAATTCAATGGACAGCTCCTGCTCTTTTTACATCTTACTCTGATTTCTGAAGATTTACCTACTTTTTCCTCGTCATCGAGAGTTCCACTCTCTCCTAACTTTCCTTCCATGTGTCTGAACACTAACTCTTTCTTTATATCTGTGCTTTTAAAAAATCTATACCCATGATTCTCAACTTTGGCTATACATGTAATCACCTGGCAACATTTGAATAATGTAGTTATAAGTTCTTAATATTAAGCCTATTACACTAGAAACATGGTGTTATATCTGTGCATCTTTATTTATATTTTTAATCTCTAAGTTATTTCTGATAAGTGGATATACTATACCATACCTCTTTTCATTTTGATGATATTTATTCCTGGGTAATATTTAATTCTCTATATACTTCAAATTCAATAAGTGAAACATTGAACTAATAAATTTTTAACATCAGCTATTGCTCTTTCTGTATTGTCGGTTTAGTTAATAGCAACACTACCCATTCTGTAATCCAAGATAAATATTTAGTAGTTTTATATACCTATTCTCATTTATTAAATGTATTTTATGGCTATTATCAGGCATCATGAAATAATGCGCCAATTTCCGAAGAAAGGAATTTAAAGTTTTGTGAAATTTAAGAATTAGTAATAAATGAGTTCATCTGGATTAAAACTACCAAATTAAATTGATACATGAAGACTCTGCAAAGCCAAGTGCAAAACCTATAGTCCATATCCAGAGATAATTATTGGGTATAGAACGGGATAACTCCGAGCTGTTGAACAAAAGCCTAACCAATATATAAAAGTTTGTTGTGGTCATTTTCAAGATATGACCTGAATATTTAATTAAGATTATGATCAAAGAGAGAGGCCAACTCCTCCTACTCAAAAACACATTCACTAAGTAGCACTAGAGGTTCTCAGAATTTGCCTCCTTTAAAAAATTATCTTGCTTTTTTATGTTTCTAAGTTTGGTGTTATGCATTCACCATTGTTTTGCGATCTAATACAAGTTTCAGAGTTTTAGGTGCCAGAGCAGGAGATAGTGTATCATGAGGTGAGGCAGCGATTTCTTCAACATAGATTTATTGTCCCCATATGAGACATCTTTGAAGATTAGAAAGTTTATGATAAAGAATGATTTTGTTGAACCTGATTTAGAAGTGATAAACTGTTTCTATGGATTCTTATAGTGATGATAAGGATACAGAAAACAGGTAAAAGGGAGAAAGGGAGTGAGATTTACATCTTTCCACCTTCAGTGGTCCAGGTAGTTGTCTACCAGCTTTTAGCATAATGGGGTGCCTCTCACCTGGATATTAGTTTTGGGGCATAAATACTTGGAACCCTATGGTATCTTTGTGGGTCTGTGGGCATCGTCTAAATTCCATAGCTGTTCCAGCTACTGAGGAGTTGACAACTGTGAGAGATCAGAGGTGCATGAAAGAGTAACTGCAAAGTAAATGTATTATTATTAGCCTTAAGATTATGTTCCTGAGTGAAGAAGCACAGTAAATTATATTGCCTAAAGTGTAGCTTTTGTGCTAAGTCATATGTTTTAGCTTAGTTCACCGGAACTGAGTTTACTTAGTGGCATTTCTGCTACAAAAAATAAAATAAAATAAAAATAAAAGGGTACTTTTTATTCCATTTTTCATTATTCTTAGTCAGTCTCCAACCAGGAATATATGGGGGCAGGATGGTGATTCTGCCAAGACATATTTAAGATATTTCTGTGTCCCTGCATAATCCCATCAAAATGTCAGGCAATGGAACCCCAAGTTTTCCCAATTTCTAATCTCTAAGAAATATAATCAACTTTACTTAGTAACCAACCATACCTGCAAGAGGGGGTGAGAGAGAAATCTAAAATAACTTCCATATGTCAAATGTGAAAGGGAGGGTTGATGGCTGTGCCACTATAGATAATATAACAGAAGGACATATGATTTTGGGAGACTGAGAAGAAAATCATTTCTTGTGGTATAGGATCCTCCCCTTTATACAAAACTGTAAATATACACTTACCATTATTGAAAATGTATGTTCAGTACCAGTTTCAGTGTTACTGTATATTAATTTATCCATGCTCTCAGGTACAGAAACAAAGTTCCCTTTATTTCACATGTCAGTGTGTAGGATATTTTGAAGTGTATTATATATGACTTCTGTCACAGCTGAGTATCAATTTAGTTCATCATCACAGTCAGAGTATTAGACTTTATGTATGGTAGACAAGTGGGAGATGAAACTGACTGATCCTCTGAGAATGATAGCAGGAAGACAGAAATTGGATATACTGAAAGGTGAAGGTTGAAACAAATTTTATTGTGTTTTAAAAGCATTGCAAGTCAGAACAAGCTGTGTTCAAGTTTGGTGGATGCTTCTTTTTACAAATAAATATTAATAATAATTATTTAATTATCTCAATATTGAAAGGACTACTGTGTATCCAGCATTTATCTTTATCACATATATATTTTAAATGTAATGAAACTATTTAAACAAGTGTTATCTTTTTCTCAAGAAACAAATTTTAAAGACATTTTAATAAAACTGGCTATCCATATAGATTCTAACACAAACCAAAGGAAAAGCTCATTTTAAATTGTGTATTTCTTACAGTTGAATTGTCTTATGTACTTTAAGGATTGTAAGTGCTAAACCTTTAGGATGTTATTAGCATTTCGATGAATGTTTTTTCATCAATAGAAAGCAGATAGTCTCCTTTTCCTGCCATTTGTAAAACAAACACTAAAAACAAAATATATCTGATCCAGATATTTCTGAATTAAATTTAAGTACACGTCAATGAAATATTGGCAAAAGCATCTTTCAAATTTCTGGCAAAAAAATTGTACCCACATTGTCGTCTGGAAACCACAGCCTGCAAGAATTTAAGAATCCATAGGCAGTCTGATCTGCTGAAAATTTCTTTAGTTATGTATAGTATCTTCATATGCAAATAAAGATTGATACTCTCTCTCTAGTTTGATCATCTCACACTTCCTCATACTATAATGAATAATGAATATTTTTCACAATTTAAAAAAATTTTTGCAATTAAAAAAATTTTTTGCAATTTTAGAATGGGTTGGACTTACAGAAAAATTGCAAAGATAATATATAGAGTTATCCCATATCCTACATCCAAATTTTCCTTTTAGGTACTTCTAACACTAATGTGGGAAACCTATCACAATGAACAATACTGATATGTTCTTATTAACTAAACCCACACTTCATTCAGGTTTTCTTAGTTTGCCTAATGTTTGTATTCTGTCCCAGGATCTCATCCAGGATTTCACATTACATATAGTCATAATAAGCACCTCTCAGATGTGACAGTCTCTCACTTTTCTTGTTTTTGATGACCTCGACAATTTTGAGGAAGGCTGGTCAGATATTTTGTAAAATATCCTTCATTTGGAAATTATGTGTTGCTTTCCTCATAAGACTGGGGTTAAATATATTTTGGGAGGACAATCGCAGATGTAAAGTGTAATTTTCATCACATCAAACCCAGGGTGCATACTATCACCATAGCATCATTGTGATGTTGACTTTGCTCAACTGGCTTAGGTAATGTTTGTCAAATTCTCCAGTATAAAGTTACTCTTTTTTTTTTTTTAACCGTTTCCATGCAGGATTTTTTGAAAACAAACAAATCACTCCACTTAAGGAATCAAGAATTATGTACTTCCTTCTTAACGGTGGAGTATTTGGAATTCTTCTCCATGGGACATCGATCCAATCCCCGACATTTATTTATCCCATCAATAATTTATGTATATAATGTGGATAATGGACTTTTATGCTATGAGCATAATCCAATACTACTTTTATTTTTGTTGTTTTGTTGCTTCAGCTGTTCCAGTTTAGAACATAGAGGGCTCTTTCAGTAGGCTCTTCTACCCTTTTGACTTAAACTCATCATTGTTCCTTTTGTTTTCTCTTATTTTTTTATTTGTTTGTTTATTTGCATCTTAATTTTGAAATATAAGATGCTTCAAGATCCTCTTGCATATTTCCTGCCCCAATTCTAGAATCAGCCATTTTTCCTAGAAGCTATAATTCTTTTTATTGGAAAATGGTATTAGAAACCAAAATTTGGGTGTTAGTAGGATCATTGCTATCAGTAGTAAACTTTTTGCTAAAAAACTTGGAAAATAACTTTTTTTCTGTATGCATCAAAATCTGTATGCATAGAAAAACATCTGCAATACTTCGTTTTTTCATTATTCAGTTCAAGTTAATTATGAATGTTATATGCCTCATTCAAAGACTATGATATTGAAATGGTAATTGGAAGGAAAGCAAAAGATAGGCATTTAATCCAGTTTTAGGATGGAGAGAATGTCTCCTGCAAAATGATATTGAAATTTATATTAGTTTTTTATTGTTATATAAAAATTACCATAAATTTAGTAGCTTAAAAAAAAAACTCACTTATTATCTCATGGTATCTCCAGATCAGAAATCAAGTCATAACTATTTCTTTGTTCAGGATCTCATGTTACTAATATAAAGGTATTAGCCAGGCTTTGTTCTTATGTAGAGTTTGAGATTCTTTTCTAAGCTCATGGGGTTTGGCAAAATTCAGTTCCTGCAGTTGTAGGACTGAAGTCCTATTTCACTGCCAGCTTGCCAGGTGCCAAGCTAAGCTTTTAGAGGTCACTTGTATTCTTTGCCATATTGTTCCTCCAACTTTAAAGTCAGCAAAGGAGAATCTCCCTCATGTTGAAGTTCTCTCATGCTTGAGTCTCCTTTTTTCAGGAAAAGTCTGGTCTCTTTTAAGATTTTAGCTAATTAGAGCCTGGTCACTGAAAGATAAGCTCCCTTTCTTAAAGTCACACAATCAAATCATGGGAATAAAATTCATCATATCCCCAAGTCTTATCGATTATACAAGATATTTAGACTGAGAGCACAGATTTTAGAGACCACCTTAGAATTCTACCTACCACGGATTTGTATTTTGAAAATTTAATAAAGCATTCTTCAGTTGCAGAAATGGAGACAGTAGGCACTAGGCAGAAATGAGATAAGCAATAGCAAGACACGTAAAGTAAAATTACAAGTAATTCAGGATTAATACAGTAGGAGACTTCCAGTCAGAGCATTTTAGAACATGAGACTATACATATGTGTTGGCTAGAATTATGAATGACTTTATGGCATTCTAAGCACTCTGCAATTTTTTTCTATAGTTGGAACATTTTAATCAAGGGAGTAACAAAGTAAAAAACTTATACTGATAAAACACCTAGGCAACAGTGATTATTCTGCATAATACTACACTATAGTCAGGATCAGTAAATATTAGGCCCAAGTAAGAGTTGACAAAATCTAAAATAGGGAAATGTTAGTAAGGGAAAAGAGGCTTGAGTGATTAGCCTTAAAAATTGGGTAAATGTCATAGTACCTTCATTTGTGTAGGCAAAAGAAAGGTTGTCCAAGGAAAGGCATGATCAAAGACACAGCTGAGGGAAACCTTGAGGTCTATCAGTAGAATTTAGAATTATTCATTATGAATTATATATGTGAAGATTTGTGGGAAATAAGGCTAGAAAGCTGGAACCAATCTTTTTGTAGAGTAGCTTGAATGGAAACTTGCTAGAATAAATAATTATTCATTTGCCTTGGAAATTATTGAATTACTCTAGTGCTATTTTTTTTTAATTTTCTCC